>NW_027493642.1:0-349981 GCF_021521415.1 Bidens hawaiensis
GGTTATTACCGGCGCTTCATTTCGAACTTCTCGAAGATCGCTTTGCCTTAACAGCTCTAACGCACAAAGGTAAACCGTATATTTGGGGCTCGAAGCAAGAAGAAGCCTTCTTGACGCTCAAGCGTTTGTTGTGTAAAGCTCCTGTTCTTGCGCTACCTGAGGGTAATGATGATTTTGTCGTGTATTGCGATGCCTCCAACCAAGGTCTCGGTTGTGTTCTTATGCAACGAGGCAAGGTTATCGCTTACGCATCAAGGCAACTCAAAATTCATGAAAAGAATTATACAACTCACGACCTCGACTTGGTGCAGTTGTTTTTGCCTTGAAAATCTGGAGACACTACCTTTATGGTACTAAGTGTATCCTCTACACTGACCATAAAAGCCTTCAGCACATCTTTGATCAGAAGGAACTTAACATGAGGCAACGCCGATGGAACGAACTCATCAGCGATTACGATTGTGAGATCCGGTATCATCCTGGTAAGGCTAATGTGGTAGCCGATGCGCTCAGCCGAAAACCCTGCCAACTTAACTGTATCTTGCCGCGCACCCAGCTTCACTTCGCGCCGATTCAAAGCAACCTTGAATCGCGTATTCGTGACGCGCAGCGCGCATCCATCAGTAACGGTAACCTTCGCGCCGAGTTAGCGTGTGGCGCGGAAGCGCACTTTGTCCCTAATCTGAGTGGAATCTCTGCTATCTTAATCGCATCTGGATTCCCTTTGATGAGAATCTTCGCGCTGATATCCTGAGTGAAGCGCACAAATCTCGGTATTCTATTCATCCTGGCGCTGATAAGATGTACAAGGATTTGCGCATTACTTATTGGTGGCCCGGTATGAAAAAGGATATTGCTGTGTTCGTAGCTAAATGCCTGACTTGTTCTAAAGTAAAAGCTGAACACCAACGCCCATCTGGTTTGCTCGAACAACCAGAAATTCCTACGTGGAAATGGGAATGTGTAGCGATGGACTTTATACCAAGTTACCTTTGACAGCAAGCAAACATGATAGCATTTGGGTAATAGTGGATCGATTGACTAAGTCTGCTCACTTTCTGCCCATATCGTGAAAACTACCGTGTTGAGCAACTCGCGCAGCTTTATGTCAAGGAAATTGTCTGCCGCCATGGTACTCCTTTGAGCATCATATCCGATCGCGATGGCCGTTTTATATCTCGATTTTGGAAATCTCTCCAATCTGCGCTAGGAACTCGCTTGGACATGAGTACGGCATATCATCCTCAGACTGACGGTCAGTCTGAGCGAACTATTCAAACTCTTGAGGATATGCTCCGATCTTGTGTTCTTGATTTTGGAGGTAATTGGGATTCGCACCTGCCTTTGATCGAGTTCTCTTATAATAACAGCTATCATTCCAGTATCGGTATGGCCCCATTTGAAGCACTTTACGGTCGTAAGTGCCGCTCCCCGATTTGTTGGAGCGAAGTGGGTGAAACTCAAATCACAGGACCCGAACTTGTTCAAGAGACAACCGATAAAATCGCCAAGATCCGTGATCATCTGCTGACTGCCAGAAGCCGACAGAAGAGTTACGCAGATCGCAGACGAAAGCCTCTCGAATTTCAAGTTGGTGATCTTGTTCTCCTCAAAGTGTCGCCTTGGAAAGGTGTTGTCCGCTTTGGGAAGAAGGGTAAGCTTGCTCCTCGTTATGTTGGTCCATTCAAGATTCTCGCGCGTGTGGGAAAAGTTGCCTACAGACTTGACCTGCCGCCCGCGCTCAGTAATGTGCATCCAACGTTCCATGTATCCAATCTCAAGAAGTGTTTAGCTGACGAGAACCTTCACATCCCACTTGATGAAGTTCAAGTTGATGAATCTATGCATTTCGTTGAGAAGCCTGTTGAGATTATGGATCGCGAGGTTAAGCAAACCAAGCGCAGTCGTATCCCTATCGTGAAAGTTCGCTGGGAGTCCAAGCGCGGAGCCGAGTTTACATGGGAAAGGGAAGATCAAATGAAGATCAAGTACCCGCACCTGTTCTCTGCGCAACCTACTTCGAGATAAATTTCGGGACGAAATTTCTTAAAGTAGGGGAGACTGTGACATCTGCCCTGATCCGACCCGACCCAGGTACCCGTTTCTCTGACCCGATCTCTTTCTTTTATGATTTAATATTTATTTATACTTATATTTTACTTTTAATAATAAAAATATATATTTCCTTCCCGCCTTTTTCTCTCTCTTTCTTTCCGCCGTCCCCTCCCTCTTCCTTCTCTCATTCCGCCTTCTTTTCCCTCTTGTCGCCGTCCCGCCCTTAAGCCTTGTTTCCCTCAACTCTATGCGTCCTTTGGTTCTTCCCGCCTAAGGATGTCTGCAGCTCCACGCGCCAGACTCCTTACATGGAAGCCTGCGTGAAGACATCTTGTTCCCGCGATGCGTGAAGAGAACTCTTCTCGCAGCGCGCTAAGAATGCATGTTCTTCCCGCAATGCGCTAAGAATGTATGTTCTTCCCGCGATGCGCTTAGAATTCTAGTTCACGCAGCACGCTAAGGATGTGATTCTTCCCGCAGTGCGCTAAGGATTGTTGTGCCAGCCTTCGCGCTCGCGCACTCAGCCTTCCCGCGCTTAACCCTTCTGTTTAAATCTAGCCGTTTGCTTTTGTGTTGCCTTTTCTTCTGAGCTGTTGACCTAACCTATCTAATGTCTGAATAGTTACTTTCGGCGCAGCATGCGTACCAACCCCATTGGTTGGCAGAAAAAGTGACTGACATTATCTTTTGAGATCTGCTTTTGCCATGCTTGACCAGTACCTTTATCTGATCCGCCCATGCTTTTTACTGTTCCCTGACAGCTTTATCTTGCCCCCTGCAGCTGCCATATCTTTTGATATCTTTACTTTTCAGAACTTTTTACCGTTGATATCTTTTCTTTTACTTTTTGAGATCTTTTCCCCCTTTTTTTTTAGGGTTTGTGTCTCCTAGGGTTTTCCTATAAATAATAATAATATTTTCATAACACATCACACACAAACACTTAATCTCTCCTGTTCTCTTGCTCCTTGCTCTCTCTGCCGTCTTCCTCTCTGCCTCCGTCTTCCTCCCTGTTCTGCCCTGCTTTTCCGGTAATATATATGTATTATATAATAATTTACTTATTAATTATGCTAACTTGTAATCAAGACTTAAAACCAATCATTAAAACAATAATCTTATTTATAGGTTAACTTGTGCTTGTTTAAAGTTGGTTCTTGCTTTATCTTACACCGCATCGTTTATCAAGTGAGTAATCTCGTACCTAATCCCTTTTTGCTTTTAATGTTTTGGGATGTTCATGTGTTCATACAAACTTAGAGTCTTAAACTTGTTTATGAACTTTAGTCGCGCAGTATCCCATGTGTTGAGGACGTAGACTTGGCTGTTATTTGTATGTGTGGATCATTAACCGTCTTGTCGGTCTATTCCGCAGTTTTCATGGTACCATTAGATGAATACGGGAGAACATTCGTTTATGATTTTCTCTTTTGTTTACACATGCACAGTTAGTCTTGTTTGTGAGCTCAATTGTGAGCACTGGCAGTCTTATGAATCTTAGAGTTGGTCCCAATCAGATTACACCCTTGTTGAAAACCAGACATACACATGTTGCGCGCAGATTTATGATTATCTATGTATTGTATTAAACTTGATTTCTCACCAACACGCAAGTGTTTGACGTTTATTTTAACACATGTTCAGGTTTGCAGTAGCTGTTTTGGAGCTTGTGGACACGTAGGACGTTTTCACTTTTGGACCTAGAATTAAAATGTATCAAGACAAGTTAATGTTGTTTGAATGTTATAATTTATAATATATTGATTTATGTTTGATTTATGTTCTTTATTTTCCCCGCTGCGCGTGCGCGATAAAATGTGTATTAATAAATATTGACACCAATAGTGTCGCGAGTAATGAAGCAATATGTGGCGCCCCGATGTATAATCCGCCTTTGGTCGGGGTGTTACATTGAGGTCCAATCTTCTTTCGCGCTCGTTATCAGTCTTGCTCATCATGAGTACCCTATGGGATGGGCATCCAATTTCTGCTGGAATCATAGCCTCTGTCCCATAGGTTAGGCTGAACGGGGATTCGCCATTGCTAGTTTTGCTTAATGTCCTGTGCGCCCACAGGACATTAGGTAACTCTTCGACCCAAGAATGGGATTCTCCCTCCAACCTTTTCTTCAGCCCATTTAACAAACTTTGATTCACGCGCTCCACTTGGCCATTCCCTTGAGGGTGGTAGACCGAAGTGAAGATTTGGTTGATGTGCAATTCTTTGAGCCAGCTGGATATCTTCCTGTCAGTGAATTGTTTGCCATTGTCGCTCACAATTTCCATAGGAAGGCCAAAACGGCAAATGATGTGGCTCCAGATAAATTGCTTCATCGCCTCAGCTGTGATTTTTGCTAGTGGCTTGGCCTCAACCCATTTAGTGAAATAGTCTACCGCCACTACCAAAAATTTCACTCGCCCTTGCGCTTGCGGCAGGGGCCCCACAATATCAATGGCCCATTTGTGGAAAGGCCATGCGGAGGTCACTGGAATCAAGTTGTTCTTTGGCCGCATGGTGTTTGGTGCGTAGCTCTGACATGCCTTGCATTTTTGGATTTCTTTTAGCGCATCCAAGTACATGCCTGGCCAATAGTAGCCTGAGCTCATTGCCTTGGCAACCACCATGCGCGGGCCAGCGTGTATTCCGCAGATTCCTTCGTGAATCTCCCTAATCACATAACTTGCTTCTTCAGCATCCAGGCATTTCATGAGTGGTCCAAGATAAGAGCGTCGATATAATGTACCATCAAGTAGTTCATAGTTCTGCGCCTTGTGTCTTATCTTTCTCGCCTGTGCGCGATCGTCCGGTAACTTCCCCTCCTTCAGGAATTCCATTATTGGAGTTATCCAGGATGAAGGGGTTGTATGAATTACAAGGACAGATTTCGTTTGCACTGACGGGTTGCTCATCACTTCCACCCTGACATCTTTGCCAAAGTGATCAAAATTAGTTGATGCCATCTTACTCAACGCGTCTGCGGCCTTGTTTTCGCTGCGCGAGATGTGTATGATTTTGAAGAAGTCAAACTGCTCAACGAGCTTTTTTGCCTGCTCTAGATATAGAGGCATGGTGTTCTCCTTGGCATCGTAAAGGCCATTGACCTGTGCAGCTACCAAGTAAGAATCAACATGGGCCTCTAGCCTTTTAACTCTAAACTTGCGCGCAATGCGCAGACCAGCCAGCAGGGCTTCATACTCAGCCTCATTGTTGGTACTCTTGAAGTCCAACCTAATAGCATAAGTATATTCATGATTATCAGGGTCCACCAGTTTGAGGCCTGCGCCGGACCCTTCGCTGTTGGAGGCTCCATCAGTGAATAGCCTCCAAACATCTTCCTCATCATTTGCTCGCGGAGGGTCTACCTCGCGCTGAGCTTCTTCAATCTTTCCCTCTGGGATTTCCGTGATGAAATCCGCTAAAACTTGACCCTTTATTGCTGGACGGGGCTTATAAGTGATCGTGTGTTCACCCAATTCCAGCGCCCACTTTGTCAGCCTTCCGGAGAGCGCGGGGCGCCGCAAGACTTGCTGGATGTTGTAACCTGTCAGAACTTCAATCGGATGACCATTGAAGTATCTGTGAAGCTTGCGCGACGCGTGCGTTAGTGACAAAACTAACTTTTCCATGATGGAATAGCGCGTCTCAGGGTCTGTCAGCACCCGACTCACATAGTATATTGGCGTTTGGATCCCCTTGCGATCCACCAATAATACTGCGCCGATGGCGCGGTCTCCAGCTGACAAGTACAATGTAAGGGCTTCGCCAGGAAGTGGAGCTGTGAGCGCGGGCAGCTTTATGAGACATTCTTTTATCTCACTGAAAGCGTGCTCAGCCTCAGGCGTCCACTTGAATTGGCTCTTCTTCAAGCAGTTCCTCAAAGTGTTAACGAATGGAGTAGATTTGCTGGCGTGGTTCGCTAGGAACCTGTTGATTGACACCAATCTACCATTCAGCTTCTGAACCTCTTTCATGGTGGATGGTGAAGGCATGTCAAGGATGGCTTCCACCTTTTCAGGGTTCACCTTGAAACCATCCTTAGTGACCATTACACCAAGAAATTTCCCCTCTTCCGATCCGAAAGTACATTTGCTCGGGTTGAGCTTCATGTTAACTTCCGTTAGGCGCTGAAGAGTTTCCTCGATGTCTTTGAGAATTTGTCTCTCCTCCCTGCTCTTGATCACCAAATCATCAACGTAGACTTCTAGATTTCTTCCGATTTGTTCACTGAAAACCGAATCCATAAGTCTCTGATAGGTGGCGCCCGCATTCTTTAAACCAAAGGGCATTTTTGTGTAACAAAAAACACCCTTGTCGGTTCTGAAGGTAGTCTTGTCTTCGTCCTGTGGTGCCATTTGAATCTGGTGATAGCCTTTGTAGGCATCCAGGAAGCATTTGAGCTTGAATGGCGCCACGGAGTCCACCTTTGCGTCGATGTTTGGGAGGGGGTAACAGTCTTTCGGACATGCTTTGTTGAGGTCCTTGAAGTCAATACACATCCTCCATGACCCGTTGCTTTTCTTTACCATCACAGGATTGGCTACCCACGTCTGGTATCGGATCGGGCGGATGATGTTTGCGCGCAACAGGTCCTCAACTTGCTCATTCATGGCCCTCGCCTTTTCATCCCCCATGATTCTCTTTTTCTGAGCAATTGGCTCCACCGACTTGAACGTGTTAAGAGAATGTTGCGCCAAGTCTCGCGGGACCCCAGTCATATCGGAGTGTTGCCACGCGAAGACTGACGTGTATTTTGTGAGCAACTTTTTCATTCTCAATCTCGTTTCGTCTGAAATGGTAGCGCCAATTGTGACCGTTTGCTCTGGGAATTTTGGGTTTAAAATCCACTTCTCTGGCGCATTGTCCGCCATTGGAAGTTTCATTCTCCTTTCCCGCGGCGTACTTGTCACTGCGCACAAGTGATCGCGGTAAACAAATGTTACGCCTGTTGGTGTCGGGAACCCCAATGCGCCGTGCGCTGGCGACGGTACAGCATTAAATTGGGCAATCGTTCCCCTACCCAGGATCATATTGTGGCATGACGTGGTGGGCAAGACCAAGAAGTTGACAACTTCGGCTCGCTTGTGCTCATCATCCCCCATAGTTAGTTCAAACTGAATCTGACCAAGGGGATGGATGATTTCATTTGAAACACCACAGATTGGTGCGTTCACAATTTCTAGCCGCGCTTGGTCTGCCGGGTCTAACTTTCTGAAACACTGCTCATACATAATGTCAGATTCACTTCCAGTGTCCACCAGGACTTTTGACACTTCGTAATGAGCAATGTGTGTGGTGATGACGAGAGGACTGCTTATTGAAGGGCCTCCCCTGATTCTTGGGAAGATAACTTGCTGCTCGCGCCAATCTCCGTTGATTTGCGCGCCTCTCTTTTTTGACGTCTGCCCTTGTCGTCCCCCCTCAGCCACACAAATTCTTTTGTATTTCTTGCTGGCAGAGGCTCCTTCCGGTTGCTCATCTTCTATTCTTGGGTTTTTCACCAAGTGAGCCAGCCTGCCTGACTTTACATCCTTCTCGATCGCATCCTTTAAATGATGGCATGCGTCGGTGTTGTGGCCCGGGGACTTGTGAAATTCACAATATTTGCCACTGTTTTGCGGTCCCTTGTAGTGTAGTTGCTTGGGGGGCTTGAATTGGACATTCTCAGTACTTAACACCTGTGAAGGTGTTTTAGTGAGGGAAGTCCATATTCTTGGCAGAGGTCTGCTAGGATCTCTGCCGCCCTCCCTCTTGTCACCCTCCCCGCGACTACGAACATCTTTTTGGGGCTGGGGTGAGCTTGGTTGCGCTTGCTTTTCTGCGGAAGAAAAACTTGTTGGCTGCAACCTGGACCATACAGAGTTCTGTTTGGCCCTCTTCTCTTTGCTGCGCGGTGATTCAGCCTGATGCGCTCTTTCTCTTGCCCTATCTTGGGCAATCTGTTTTTCATTTCTCGCGAAGACTCGCGATGCTTCCATTAGTTTTGCCCAAGTGGTGGGCATACCATCTTTGCTTACGAGAGCTCGGCGGAGTTGATCACTGCGCGCGCCTTGTATAAAGGCCACGCGCAGGAGTTGCTCGGTTATACCTCCGATTGCCAGAGACTCCTGATTGAACCGAGTGATGTAATCTTCAATCGTTTCATCATTCCTGCGTATGCAGTGCATGATGTCATCAGGATCGCGCGTGTGCCTGCGCTGCTGTACGAAGTGGGCTTGGAACTTTTCTAATAGTTCCTCGAACCCATCAATTTGCCCAGTCGGCAAGCTCTCGAACCAAACCCGCGCCGCGCCCGTTAGGCAGCGAGCAAACATATGACACCATGTTGGCATCGTCCAGCTCTCTAGGTTTCCCGTGTTGTAAAAACCTTGCAAGAAATCATCTGGATCTGTCGTGCCGTCATATTTACCCAAACCACTTGGCATCTTGGTCTTGTGTTGGATGGGAGCCTGCGCGATGCGCGCAGTGAACTTTGAGTGTTTCACCAAGATGGCTGGTCTGTAGGGTGTGGTTACGTCCACTTGCCCTCTGACTGGTGGGCTGTACGGCATGTGCAGATCCAGATCGGCTCTGGCTCCAGGCGCCATGTTCACAGGCGCGCGGAGCTGTGAGCCTCCTGCATGAGTATCCCGCGTCTTCCTCATGCTATGCACTTCTTCATCACTGAACTCAGTGTGTGCAGTGTGAACAGAATGTCCTTCTTCCGGCGCGCGCGGCCTTTTTGTAGTCTGCTTATCAAACGCTTGCCTTTGTGTTTGGTCGGCTAGCTTCTTCTGTTTGACCATTTCATTGTACTTTTCCATCAGACGCCGCTGCTCGTTTATGAGCCATTCATTCAGATCATTTGTTTCTTCTTCTGGACCCATTGGTCCTTTCAATTTCGCGCCGGCCATATTTTGTAACGTGAGATCGTCTGGAGGAGTTTCAGTCTGGCCGTGAGGGGTTGTGACGAAGGGACGGTTGCTGGTGGTACGCGTAGAATCACGCGGAACCCTCAGAACCTGCTGTCCGTCGTTAACACCCTCACGTTCAATATCCTCCAGAGCTTGATCAACGTTACGAACGCCAGAAACCATGGTGATTGATTTTTTTTATGTAGATCTGATGAGATCTGATTGCCGTTTGTAACAGTGGATGGCGCCAATGAAGAAACGTGGATCTACTCACTGGTAGCAGATCTACTTTCCTCGGGTGTGATTATACTATTTCACCGATGGTTCTTCTGGATCAGTGTTCTTCCACCTACAAAATGAACAGCGCCGTTACTTACCCCTCAGAAAGGGACAGAGGGGTCCTCTTTGGGGTAACCCTCCGGCGTGAGAATAAGTATATGGTGGAGAAGATAATAATGTGAGAGTAAGGGAATTGGGAGAGTATTGCTTAATAGCTGAATACTGTATGTTACTCTGTATGATTCTGTGATTGTCTCTCTGTGTATGAGAAAGTAACTGACTAGGGCTGCCTGTCAGTGAATGTAATTGAATATGCTTCAATGTGAATCAATGTGTCTGTAACTGTGTACGTTATGATGTATTTATAGTGCTAGGGTTTCCACTGATTGAGCTAAAACCAAATTAGGGTTTCGTTGGCCTCCTCCAATCGGTTTGCGCCACGTGTCCTTTGGGACACCTGGCACTTTCTCGTTGGTTGAAATCACGTGGTAGCACATGTGTCATGCTGAGTTGTCGACCTTTCATTTGGCAGCTGTCAACATCAGCATATTCTCATTCCTTAAAAAGATACCTTCTGGAAGGTTGTCTGACGTGCACAATCAAAGTTGCCCTAATCCTGATTTGGATAAGGACGAGGTTGACTATGTGCATGTGTGATATGCGCCCATCCTGAGGATGCGCGAGGTCTTCTCTTTATTCTCACGCGCAGATATTTCATGCGCAGATGCGATACGCACAAGCATGTAATACGCGTCACGCGCGGATGCCCCACGCGCAGCTGCGCCATGCGCAACTGTGATATGGGTGGGCATATATGATGCTCGATCATGTGATATGCGCCGCGCGCGGATGCGCCACGCACGATGTGATATGCATAAGCATATATGATGCGTGTGCATGTGATATGCGCGAGCATATGTGATGCATGAGCACATGTGATGCGTGAGCATATGTGATGCTTGAGCATATGTGATATGTGCAAGCATGTGATGCTTGAGCATAAGTTTTGGCTTTGTGCCTTGATAATATCTTTGATTACTATTGTCTTGTATATATCTTGTGGGTTGACCTGCCTCGCTCGATGTTGAGGCGGGTACATACCTCTTCAGTGACGAAAGATCCAACTGAAACTATTAGCTTCTTTTTGCTTTAATTCTGCTAGTGTATTGTCGAGTGTTCTACAACTCAACTTTTTTGCTTCCAAACTACATTATATATCAAACAATCGTGCCTTGTCTGCCTCTCCAATCACTTCCCATTACAACTTCTTAATTTCATCAATGGCCGGAGATAAACGATTTCGGACACTCAACAAACCATGTGTTCTTCTTATAGGTATCATTCAATTTCTATCATCATTTGATTAATATTTGTATTTTTTTATTTACGTTTGTATGTATATTTTGACAGTTATAGCTGGTATTGAAAGGTTCGTGTTTAAAGGCGTGGGTTCAAATCTCGTGATTTACCTTACCGAAGTGATGCATATGAGCAGCTCGTCCGCTGCCCAAACCGTCAATAGCTGGACTGGGTTCACGTCAATGGTGCCGTTACTCGTGGCCCCACTCGTCGACTCGTATTGGAACCGATATTCCACCATTTTAGCCTCCTCATTCATTTATCTTATCGTACGGATCAAAACATTCTATATTTATAGTAATTAGAGTAGCAGTAACATTTGTTGTTTAAAAAATATTTTTAACAAATTAAATAACATTTGTTAATTTCATTTAGGGGCTATTGGCGTTAACCTCGACCGCGCTAAACAAATCAAAAGCGTCAACATCCTCGTCGTCGATGTTTGTGTCACTATACCTGATTTCATTAGGTATAGGCGGGTACAACCCATCGTTGCAAGCCTTTGGTGCCGATCAAATTGACACTGAAGACGAGCTACCAACTACAAATACCAATACCAGCCCTAACAAAAAAGGGGCATTTTTCCAATGGTGGTATTTCGGTATTTGTAGTGGTAGTCTGTTGGGTGTTTCAATAATGCCCAACATACAGGACTCAGTGGGTTGGGGCCTGGGGTTTGCCGTGCCCGCGATGGCAATGGCGGTGTCGATGGTCGTATTCTCCTGTGGGAGCGGGTTTTATTCGTTCGAAAATGATCGGAGCAATGACGTTAAAGCGATGGAGAAAGTGGTTCATGCAGTTAAAGGTTGTTTGTCTAAGTTTACTCATTCGAAAGCTGACGAGAAACCCAACCTTGTGGAGCTAGAGTAAGTGTTTCGTGATTCATGTTTCAATTTAAATGTTCGGTTTTTGTTTGTACCTTATGGTTTAATGGCAATACACTATAATTGCACCTTAAAACCTTTTTCACAAAAATAAAAAATTGTACAAGCATTAAATGCATGGATTGCATAAAGAGTTATTTTTATTTAGTGCATGCCAATCATGAAGAGTTTATAACATAGAACTGAAGATTGTAATAATTAGTGGATAGGGCACTATCTGATAGAAAAAGGTTTTATTTAACAATGACTACAAATTTCAGTTTATGGTTCAACATTTTTTTTCTCTTTCTTTCCGTATAATATTGTGTTTTTAACGAATATTAATGAAACTAATATATATTTTCCCTGTTTCTAAAATATATTGTAAACTAGGTTGTTAATATAGATTCAAAATTTCTTCAGAAACATATTTTTGAACCATGGATTTATTTTTATTTTTTTAAAACCGGGTTTTGGTTTCAACTTTTTTTTTCTTTACGTTGGTCTCAAAATTTGAACTCTTGCCATTTTTATGAGACAGTTTAACACTTTTAACACCGATTTGATAGCTCAAGGTTCAGGACATAGATTTGTCTACGTTTCTACTTTATTTTGACACATGGTAACCAAAATAAATACGTTGTTAGAAACCGTCACACATTCATTTTACTAATCTTTTTACAAACTATTAGTACTCCTTTCGTCCCTCTTTAAGTGTCATAGTTTGAAAATCACAAAGTTAAAGGTAGATTAAATAATTATTTTTTTTGCTTACCAAATAACAATGATGCCCTTGAAATTGGGTTCATCAATATTGTTTATTTACGCTAGTTGTGTGTGTTAGTAAACTTGAAAATTGGCTAATAAATTTTGAAAGTAAATATTTACAATAAGACAAATAAAAAATAAAATATGGACGATTTTAATTTTAACGAGGAATATTATTTATAGTAAAAATATCATATCATGTCTATTGTTTCTTTTCCAGGCTGGAAGACAAACCACTATGTGTCAAACAAGAAAACCAAACCGAATCTCAAGCTGACCAAAAGTCAACCAACAGTAACCACCTGGTCAAAATCTTCCAAGTCGTCATGGGACTCCTACCAATCTGGACAACACTCCTCATGTTCGCAGTCATTTTCCAACAACCCAACACTTTCTTCATTAAACAAGGCATGTCAATGAAACGTAACATAGGACACACCTACAAGATACCACCAGCCACACTCCAATGCGCAATCACTATCTCCATTGTCCTCCTTATGCCATTCTACGACACCGTTTTCATCCCCTTCGCTCGCTTCATTTTACGCAACGAAAATGGGATCAACACCATGCAACGAATCGCGGTAGGCATGTTCCTTTCCGTTATCGCAATGATATTCGCTGCCACGGTTGAAATGAAAAGGTTACAATATTATTCGGAGCTAGAAACATTAAGTATTTTTTGGTTGTTACCGCAATACATACTATTAGGTATTTCGGATATATTTACGGTTGTGGGAATGCAAGAGTTTTTCTATAGCGCGGTGCCCGAAGGGATGCGGACAATGGGTATCGCTCTTTACACTAGCGTGTTTGGCGTTGGGAGCTTTTTGAGCGCATTTTTGGTGTTTTTAGTCGAATATTTTTCGACCACCAAAGACGGGAAAGGGAACTGGTTTTCGGATGATATGTCCGAAGCAAGGTTGGACAAATATTATTGGTTGCTAGCGGGTACAAGTAGTTTAAGTTTGGTGGTGTTTGTTGTACTTTGTAGATTCCAAAAGACAACACAATGATGAATTAATGAATGAATGAATGAACATTCGGTCCTAGGTTTAAGTTTTGGGTTTGGGTGATTTGGATGTTAGCAAAGAAAGTTAGTTAGGAAAGTTAGTTAGGGGATGTGTTATTCATACACCATTTATAGGATGTATATAGAGATAATATGTGTGTTAAAAGAGTGTGTGAATATTCAAAAAGGGTGTGTGAATAACCATTGCCTTATTTAGGGGTTTGGTTACATGCGGTGTACATATTGTCGTTTTCTTTGGTTTCAGATGTCGTTTTCTTAATTATATGAAGATACGTAAAGATGTTTGTTTTGGTTTTTGATGATAAGAGTTCTTTCTTATTAATTTGAACTTTTGGTTTTGAATTGTTTAGTTGAAAACTTGGTATTTATGCTTTATAGGCATACATAGCTAAATCTTTTATTCACTAAATATATATAAATAAAATGAAAAAAAAGTTGTAAAAAAATATGATTGAAGTTGCTATAAAAGTTTGTAAAAATGTTTAAATGGTTAAATTTTTTTCCAAATTTGTTTTGAAGGGTTATTAAATATAAGAATATGTTACTGTATGAGTTAATTATATTATTTACTTTATATAGTCAAACTAGTTTTTATCCCCCGTATTACGGGGGTTGTTTTATATTTTTGTTCTAATATTTATTTAATTTTTGAATTTATATTTTTTTAATTGTATGAAAGTTAATAATATATTTATGGTTTGATGAAAAATTATTTCGTAAATAAATGAGATGTTATAACCCGGTTTAAAAGATATATGGTTTTGATGAGACCCAAAATCCGCTTATTTTTTACTATAAAATTGGTTTTTAAATTATAAATAATATTTATGAAAGTTAATAATATACTTATGGTTTGATGAGACCCAAGACCCGTTTATTCTTTTTAATATTAAATTGGTTTTTTAATTTAAATAATATATATATTTTTTTAAATAAATAAGATATTAATTTTTATTATATCCTATTTTATAAGATTTTTACATCAATAATTTGGTGAAAATAATTTTTAATTTAATGAGATGTTATAACCCGTTTAAAAAATATCTGGGTTTGGTAAGACCAATATCTATGAATTCGGGTCAAATGCGTGAGAAGCCTCAATTTAAAAATCAAACAAATCTGGTGACTTCAAAAAAAAGGGAACGTCCATATCGCGACACGTAGAATTTTTATGTCTTCGTTTATATAGATTATAGATAGAGCGACCATATCGCGACACGTAGGATTTTTATGTCTTCGTTTATATAGATTATAGATAGATAGATGTAATAGGTTGATAAATTGAAATTGATAAGCCAATCTCATAAGTATTTGTGTCATCTTAACCATAGCGTATACGCATTTTAACCCACGTTAGACTAAAACAAAGTGTATAACATGCTTTTTATCTAAACAGTTGATTGACAAGTTGTAAACAAGTTTACAATAAATAGAAAATGAGTTGATGATTTAAATTTATAAATAATATACTTTTTTTTTTGTTTCCTTATCATATTCTTTTATTAGGTTATCCATTTAAATTTAGCATGACTCATACACGAATTGTTTATTAAAAGGTTAAACAAACCAATTAATTGGTATTAAACGGGTTATAAATATTCGTCAACCTAAAACATTGCTGTTTCCGTGTCGTGTTTTAGTTTATACTAGGAGTTGATATAGAGGTAGGATAACAAAAGACCCAAATATTTTTAAGCATCACCCGCGGGCCAGAGGAGACCTCCTCATATGCCACCCGCGGGACATATAAATCACCCGCAAAACTCAAAGACAAAGGAAGAACAACAATACATTCCAGAGACTATGTGCGGGAGCAGTGGCGGATCCAGGAATTTTTGCTACGGTTGGCATAAAATGGATTAATAAAAAATGGGCCGGGTTAAAGAGAACAAGGCCGACCAACCATCCTAAAACGATACATTGGTCTTTTTATACACCACCCTCTGAAAATTTTTGATATAAATTTGTTCAACTTTAAAAATAATTAATAGTAAAATTATAGGTTAAGGTAATATTGGACATTAAGAATTATTTAATGTAATATGAAGAGAAAAAAAAAGTTTTAACCAGTTAATGTGGTACAAACACGAGTCAAACTGTATAACACTTATTTTTCCAATTTCAAAATACAATAAATATAAAAATACGTGATTAAACCCTAAATAAAATATTTTAATATGCAAATAAAACTATTAAATAGAATTAATAATTCTTACATATTTTAATTTAAATCAATTTTTTTTATGAAAGTAAACAATATTAAAATAAAAAAAACATAAGAAGTAAGTTAATTAATTTAGAGTTATACTATAATAGATTTTAATGTGAGAAAATTCCTAAAATAGCTCATTTATAGAATCTGGTTCCAAGTTTGTCCTCTCAAATTCAAGTTTTCAACTTTGTTCCTTTGGTATCTCGTCGCCGGCGACATGTTAGCGAACACCGACGATGTGTTAATATAACATAGGGTTGACAATGCCTTATGTTGCTAACATAGGGTAGCAACGATGCGTTAATGTTTAAATCAGGGGTTCCACGATGCGTTAACTGATAACGCATCGCTGCTACCCTATGTTAGCAACATAAACGTATCTCGTCGCCGGCGACATGTTAGCGAACACCGACGATGTGTTAACATACCATGACGATGCGTTTATGTTGCTAACATAGGGTAGCAGCGATGCGTTAGCAACATAACGCATCGCCGCTACCCTACGTTAGCAACATAACGCATCGTCAACACAAATTTTGCCCACGTGTCGTTATCCTATTTGTTTCAGTAACGCATCGTCCGTGTTCGCTGTCATGTCATCGGCGACGAGATAACAACGGGACAAAGTTGGAAACTTGAATTAGTGGGGATAATCTTGGAAACACATTATCTAAATGGGCTATTATGGGAATTTTTGGTTGTTCCTATTAGTCAACCTACTTCATTGAAAATTGTACACTATAAAATAAAAAGTAATTAAATATTCTCAATACTTCATCTTCTTCGTTAACAATATAACCCCGTTCGTACTTACCGGTAGCCGGAAAATCAAATAACCACTTTTAAGCAATTTTTTTCTCTTCTTTAACTTTTCTACCTATTAGCAAAGTAAATATCGGTGGTAACCGACGATGGGCACACATTCATTGTTGACTAATCATGTACTAATATATACCCGCAAACACGGTACTCCAGCAGGCGGACGGTGGGCATCGGCCCACCCTAGCAAAGCTCTAAATCCGCCCCTTTGCAGGAGGACCTAGACGCCCTCAGAAGTCATCCGCAGGGTACTGTTCTCAACCGCAAGGATGGCCAGAAGGCAACGTCATAGGACAGCTGTATTTAACCAACTTCATTCTAGAAGATTTACCAATATCCTTTTTTGAAAAGCACGTGACCCTTCAGCCAATAGAAAGAGGACAGCTGACCAGGTTGTTACAACCATGCACATGGCCAGGTTTATCTCATCCTATCACAGAAGGACACGTGTCCAGGTTGTTACAACCAGGCACATGGGCCGTATATCTCAACCTATCACATAAGGACACGTGTCTAGGCGGTTACGAGAGCATCTTCTAGAGTGGGACAACTGGGCCAATTATATTTCCACATCCTTCGGCTATAAATACTCCATAATTTCGATGAGGTATGGATATTCACTCCCAACTATCTACATTAAATACTTAAGTACTTTCTCTTCGCCGGACTTGTACATATTCTCACGCCGGAGGGTGGTTACGGGAAGACCCCCCTCTCGTCCTTCCCGTAACGAGATCACAGTGGTTGTTTTTGCAGGTTTTTGTCATTGGATTTGGGAGATCGGACTTGTATCGTTGTTAGTAGTTGCTTGACCCGTACCCTATGAACTCATTGGATCTACACCCTTAGGGGATTAGATCCGTGTTTCTTCAGTTACTATTCCTAATATTGTCGTACAAGTTTTTAAAGATTTTATAAAGACTTTCAATGTTTTTTGTAATTTTGAACAACTTTTTATTTATTTATTTAAGGCATAACTGAAAATAAATTGGGATAGGGGAGGGTGTGATGTACGTTTTTCTTATCACCCCGTGAATGTTTCTTTCACTCAAAATCACTTAGGTTTATAAGATTTAAATTAATTAAAATGATAAAATTGATCAATTAAAGATTTAAAGTTGCTACAAAAGTTTTTTTTTAAAAGAAGTTAAAGTGGCTAAATTAATAAAGTTTTTACTTTTTGTTAGAAGATGATAACATTTAAAACTTTCCTACACGTACATTTATTTTCAATATAAAACTATATTAGTTACATAGGTTTCGAATGGGAAGTGTTGGGTTTAATTCCCACATACCACAAGGATTGAAAAACTTTTGATGTTAAAAAAAAAGTTTATTTTTATAACTTTCCTACAACTAAATTTTACTTATATAAGTCTGGAAATTTGGTTGGGTTTACATTTTAAGTCACACTTAGTTGTTATGTTTTATTTACAAATTGTTAAATACATATCTATTATTTTTATGACAAATAAAAATCGTGGGGCAATTTCTACTCAAGTGTATAGTGAAACCACGCTCCATGCCAAATGTAATGTGAAGTATGTAACAGTTTCTACACACGTAGAAAGAGGAACCATGCCCCGTAATCAAAGAGGTATTTTTCAAAGCTAAGCATCCACAAAAGAATATCTTTGAAGTTTGAAGTACCGATCTAGGTCATCATGGAGTATTAAGAATTGTAGAATGCTTCATTTTGACAACGGGTTAAGTCAACCCAAATTAAACAACATAAAATTAAACCAATTAGAAATTTGTTAACTTAAAATAAATCCAAATGAGATAACGACCATCATCTGTCTCCACCAGGGCTGTCCAAAATGCTCGCTACTCGTTCGTCGTTCGCTCGAAAATTGCCCGTTTGATTTCGGCTCAGCTCGGTTCGGTTTAAAAACAATCCAAGCACGAGCAAAGCCTCGCTCGGTTTGGTTCGGTTCGTTTTGCTCGAATTATTTTTTATTTATTAGTTTATATATAAACTTTATGAATATATATATGTCACACCCTCATTCTAGGCCTAGGAGTATAATCAATAGTTGGTACCATATTTGTAAATGTATCAGAGTTGCGGGTTAATGCGGAAGACTTTATAAAACATAAGGATCATATTTATAAATATTTACATTACAAAAGACGAGACGAAAGTCTCGTTTATTATTTACTTGTTTATATGTTTTACAAAAAGATTATATTTTAATATTCAAACAAAATTATCCGAGCCATCGGATTCTTGAGCTTCTTCGTCATCACAAGCTCTAATCTTGATTACCTGCAAAATGTTATAAAATACGTTAGCAACGAATGCTGGTGAATATGCCGACGTTAAAAATATTTTCTTTACTTAATTACCCCTCGAGACCACGTAAGCCTCGGCCCATCTTGGCTTAGGAATAATCAAGTTAAACAATCATTATAAACTCGAGTCTCTACACTAGGTCACCTCAGCAAAACACCGCAGCGTTTCGACGTACTTAGGTACCATAAATATACACAAGGTCATTCTCACTCGAACATACTTTGATTCGGCCCATCGTGGCTGGAGGTCATGACCAGGTGTGGTGCGATGTGCCCACCGCATACCACATATGTAAGGATCCAGACAAACGTATACTACAGCCTGAGGGCTAGGCTCATACTCTTATTTACAATGTTTTTAGAGACACATAGCCTCATCTAAAGTTTTACACATAACAGGTTTGTTTGTTTGAAAACAAGTTTGTAAAAGTGGGGCGTATTCACTTTTAAAATGGGATCGTCTTCCAACACCGTCCTTGAGTTCTTTCCTTTGCTATCTCGCACCTATAGTACGAGTATAACTTTTGTTTGTCGGATACAAGATCCGGCTTAAGACCTTTAGTCTTATTTATCTCGATGAACATTTAGTTCATAATCTCATTTTACTTTAAAACCTTTAGTTGAAAAGTAATATTTATAAACCTTTAGTTTACTTATAAAACCCGACGTTTCTTCTTCTTTTAGAAACGTATTCTTTTCTTTATTATTTAAGTATACTCTTTATAACTAAATAATATATTTATAACAAAGATTAATCATATTCATATATATACTCACATATATGTTTTCATTTTTCTTTTCTTTATTTTCTTTGTTATATGCTTCTTTGTTTATCGAGAATAATATCGACTTGGGGTATTAAACCTTTATAATATTTTGTTATTATTTTGGTCGGGCATTATGCCTACCTTGCTTGGCTTAGAAATACTCTCTACACTTGGGCAGCACTTCGACGCCGCTCAATCAACACTCCTTTCTTGCAAACTCTTTCTCCTCACTTGACATGCTTTTCGAGACACCAATACTCTTTGACACGCACTTCGAGGTACATGTCGGGACGTCAAGGCGGCACCTTCTCTTTACTTGGAACGTCGTCGGAAAGTTGTACGTATATTGGGATAATGGCACGGAAAACGAGGTAACGGGACACGGTTATCGAGATGGATCGATGGCACGTTTTACGGGTAGTGAGAGAAGTTAGAGAGAGAGTAGTATGTGATTTTTGGATGTGAAATGGTGAAGACCCGTGGCTGCTATTTATAGGGCTGAAATAGGATCCCATCACGGTACACGATGGGTTCCCTGGATGGCCCGTCGCGGTACGCGACGTAGGCCTGGCCAGTC
This sequence comes from Bidens hawaiensis, assembly GCF_021521415.1. Lineage (NCBI taxonomy): Eukaryota > Viridiplantae > Streptophyta > Magnoliopsida > Asterales > Asteraceae > Bidens > Bidens hawaiensis. The sequence continues at coordinate 19,918 of NW_027493642.1, forward strand.
ACACCCTAGACCTGCCACGTGTCAACACGTGGCAGGCACCATTCCACGTGGTGACACGTGGCGGACGTGTTGCCACGTGGTGACACGTGGCGGCAACCGTTGCCACAGTGTGCCACGTGGCACACGTGTCACCATCTGTCAGACACCCCATTGCGGTACGCGATGGGTGTCTCTCTTGACCTGTCGCGTAGCGCGATGGGTTAAGAAAACAGATTTTTCATTTTAGTCCCTGGAGTTTGGAAAATGGCAGAATTGGTCCCTATACTTTGGAAACTTGACATTTTTGGCCCGAAATTTACGTGATGTTACAATATATATAAGTATACTACTTTTTTAAAGTTTGTAAAATTTCAATATTTTGTGTTGAATTCAAAGTTCAAATTTAAAGCCGCTCGTCTTATATATGTTTTGTTGTTAACTTTGAGTTTTATACATTTTAAAGGTGAAACTTTGACAATTTAGAGTTGAAAGTCTGGAATTAATGATATTTTGAAGTTTTAGAAATTTAAAATTGGAAACTTTGTACGAAACCTAGCCGAACCAAGCCGCTCGGTTTCAAACCGAACCAAGTTCAAGCATTAAGATATCGCTCCTTTCTTTAAATTCAATCCGCTCAGTTCGGCTCGCTTTCAAACCAAACCAAGTATGAGCATGTCCGCGTTCGGTTCAGTTCGGTTCGTGAACAGCCCTAGTCTCCACGGTTGGCATCTCCAATGTCATCAATAGTGTCACCATTGCTGACACATCCAATTAGGGTTGTCAAATTATGACACAGACCTGTTAAAACGATACGATACAAGTTTTAATAGATTTGGGTTTAAGGTTAACATGTTTCGTGTCTTAAACATGTCGACCTGTTTATGACATGTTAAAATTCATGTCCTAACATGTTAAAGACATGTTAACATGTTGGTAACTGATGACCGTCGTTTGAGTCAATCAAAAACCTAATTATTCTAAATAGATACAGCAAGTAGGGTATCGTATCACAAGGAGTATGTGGTCAATGCAATTCGTGTAACAGATTTATAATTATGAAGTAATTGGTTTTAGTGCTGATCACACAAGCAAGAGTTTGAATTAAAAGAACTAAGCAACGAACGAACAGGCGAGTTGTAAACAATTAACAAAACAAATCACACCCGGGAATTCAAGTAAGCAACCAAACAGTATCTCATGCAACCTAACAGATTGATTAACAACGATTAACTGAAAACTGATCAACCAGACAAAACCTAAGACGCCAACAATTACTTTACACACGACACTGGTTATCAAACAGTCCTTGCCAGTGTGACTCAGTTAAGGGTAATTGCACGTTTTATCGTATTCAATCTAACCAAACAGTTATATGACTAATTATCTAGCAACTGGTAACAGATCGTTCAGACCAACGTAAACCTAAACCGACCGAACACACAGAAATACTAAACATCAATAATCATATATCAATAATCAATAATCAAAACATGAGTATTCTTAATCACAAGAGAAAACTGTAAAGAGTTACAAACTATACATCCCGGGTGCGATTCTAGGAGATTAGCCGAGCCTAGACATCATCAAGTCTTCGATACGGATGATATGGATCATGTAGAAGGTCTTGACACAAGCTATGATGGTGGAATCGCCTATTGAAACTGCTGGAAATCGCCTCTATTCTTCCAAAACCAAGTTAGGGTTTCTTGTGATGAAAAATATGTTAATAACCAAAAATCCCGCCTGCACTCCCCATCGCGATACGCGATGGGGTCTTCAATGGTCCATCGCGTATCGCGATGGACCAGAAAGTCAAAGATAATTAACACCCTATAGCGATACGCTATGGGTGTTCAGGGAGCCCATCGCGTATCGCGATGGGTCTCCTCACCAGCAAAAATATTTAAACTTCTCGTTTTGCGTGCTAGACATCCCGGGTCTTAATTCCGTGCTACAACAGGTCCATATTGAGTACTTTAACGCCTGTGACCTGAAATCCAATAATACAAGTATGAAGTATCAATAGTTCTAGAATAAACAGTTAAAACTAAACAATAAACAAACTAAAATATATACAAATTAACCAACTATCACATCCCCACACTTATCTTTTGCTTGCCCTCAAGCAAAACTCTAAAGCAAACATCAACCTCCATCATAGGTATGTAGTGTAACATCCTACTTTCGGTTATTATAATAAAAAAAAATTTCGTTATTTCATAGTGGGTCGTTATCGGTTTAGATAAATAGTATACGAGTTGGGCCAGTGCTGGGTAAATGAATATGGGTTATGGACTTGGGTTAGGAAAGAAAGAAGGAAAGACCATGGGCTTAAGCCCATGATACATAAATATATAAACCCTTAATATCCATTTAATCTTCAGTCACACATATTCCATACATCAACCAAAACACACACTTAAGATTTCTCTCTAATTCTTCCTTATCTCTATCCGAAATCAAGAAGGAAACCGAGCACCGACCCGAGGTAACGATAGTTTAATATTGTATGAGCTTAACCCGTTAGATAAAGTTGCGAAACGACGAGCCGACACCGTTAAACCGTTTAAATCACGAGATCCGGGTGGAATCGGGTATAAACCGAACCTATGATGAGCTTAGGGATCACCCTAGCTCAGATCTGGATCGAACGGGGCGAAAAAAGGTGAAAAACTAGTTAAGAATCGTTTTTCCGGTGAGTTCGCGTTTTTCCGGCGGCTTTCCGGCAATGACGGCGCCGGAAAAGTAATACGAGGTTAAGGGTATGTCAGGGAATGTTCTGACATTCCCTGACCTAACCCTAGTTCGCTAACGGGAATTTAGCGAATTAAGGGTGATTCGTTAAGTAGATTCGCTGAGGAAAGATAACGAACTAGCCTTAGTTCGTGTCCTGATTCGTTAAGGAAAAGATAACGAATTAACCCCCCCTCCATTTCGTTATAGCCATTCGTTAAAGGAGATAACGAATTAGAAGGTCCAATTCGTTACTTGAACTGATTCGCTATGTGGACTGGTTCGCACAAGGACGGATTCGTCAGAGGTCCAGTTCGTTAGAGGGTTCAGTTCGTTACAAATGACCAGTTCGCTATGATAAGTCAATTCGTTAAAGACTGAATAACGAACTAGAAAGTTTAATAAAATGACAGAACAGTCCCTGGACTTAGAAAAAGAATGAACTAATTACAATTCATCCCTTGAACTTCATGAGTTAGCAAATAAAATAATAATTAAAAGTTCTAATGAAAAATGTGTTAAGGTAGTTAATGGAAATAAAATAATTCCAAGCTAATCTGGCAGCTCGACCCCAGCCAGGGGCTCTGCCCCTTGGACCCTGCTAGGGGCTGCCGCCCCTAGACCCCGCTGCCAGGGGCACTGCCCCCGGACCCCCGTTCGTTGTGGGTTATATAAAGATAGAAATAAAACATGAGTAGTAGTTAATTGATACATGTAAATATTATACAGTTAGCCGTGCACAGCTCAAGAAGGGAATAACGATTAACGGAGAGCGTAACAGGATTCAGGTGAGTTCTAGCCCCATTATGTGTTATGTTTTCGGGGTTGTGTGCATACTCAATATGTTTGTTAATACGCTTATCCTAAGAGATAAGTGTATGCCTTATGTGAATAATGTGAATGTATGAATGATTGCTTGATGGTACGTGAACGATCTTCGGATATTGCACGTACTGTCAGGTTGTAACGCTATGTATAAGGTAAGTATGATACGTATGCTTATGTGTATGAACGTGATAAAGTTAATAAAAGAAGGAAAGGACGGTTGTATGGTTGTATGGTTACGAAAAAGGGTACCGAGCCCTAATAATACTCGAGGTATGATGTATGGTTGTATGGTAACGAAGAGGGAATCAAACCCTACTAATATTCGAGAACTAGGGAACCGAGCCCTAATAATACTCGAGGAAGGAGGGTACCGAGCCCTAGTAATACTCGAGGAAGGAGGGTACCGAGCCCTAATAATACTCGAGGAAGGAGGGTACCGAGCCCTAATAATACTCGAGGAATGTAGGGCGTAATGCTCTTTATAACATAAGATATGAAAGCAAGTTAGTACAAAAGAAAGTATGAAAGTATGAAAGTATGATTGAAAGGATATAAGTTTATGTGTATTGTATAATGTATGATTAACTAGAACTCACTCAGCGTAGCTGACTTTTAGTATGCACGCAGGTGAGTAGGATGAGGCAGCTCGCTTGAGGAGACACGTGGCACTGAATAAGAGGCTGGCATCGGAAGACTCAAGACGTTTAAGTTTAATGTTTTGTTTATTTTGAAAGACAAGATGTTGTTTTAAGACAAGATGTGTTTTGCTATGAAATGTTTTACGAAAGCTTTTATATTCCGCGAATGTTTTAATTAACTCTGATATTTAGAACTTCGTTTATGAGTAAATCCAACACGAAAGTAGGGCTACCGGTAACGGGGCCTTACATGTAGATTATCGCCATTACTACTAGTAAGGTTTAAGGTCATACCCAGTTTCCCCAACTGACACCGTTTTTAGATTGACATCTCACAAATACGGTTACATGCTATAATAAAAACAATAGAGCCGCCCAGACAGGTGTACTTTGTTTCCGGTTAAGGCACACATGCTCATACCACTCGTAATATAACATCTCTCCTCTCGGTTTAATATCTGGACTAGCAAAAGATGAGCCAGTATCGCTCAGCTCTCAATATCACTCATAAATACATATTAATCCACCAAGCTGCTTTGGAAAAAATGCAAATCAAGAGGTCTTTAAAAGGGTTGTAACGGGGCCAGGTGTAAGGGTATGGAAGGGAAATATTTAAATAGCTCAAACGATCCGACCCGGCTTATTACAAAACATCTAAATAAACGAAACAACTGTACAACTAACTGACAGATTATATACATCTAAATAAGCAAACTATCAACATACTGAACATCTAAATAAGCAAACTACAGTACTGATTTCACAATTTTTTTAACGAACTACAGAATACATAACTGAATATAAACAAACATCTTTTTGTCTTTTTCTCAAAATTTTTTTACTAATCATAATAACGTGATGCTTAACAATAAGATAAATACAAATACAAAACAAAAGCAAATACAATTACAGATACAAATAAACCTAGTAAGCCGGATCGTATCGTAACATAATGTCGGGGTTAAACAAACCAAAAAAATAAGTCCATGAAATGTTTTCTAAAGGACCCAACCCCCCCGCCCCTCACATTAACCACACCTCACATATGTAATAATGAGGCCCCAACCCCCCAATACCCACACTCACGCTCATACAGACGAGGCTTAACCTAGTTGCCTCTATCACTTTTGCATTTTGCCAACTGTGATCCCGTAGTCCATGAACATCAGTGAAAGCACTCAAAATACACGTGTGTACTATATATTATATGTGTATTATATATATTTGGGTCAACTAACACACGTACCGGAGGAATAGGGCTGACGGTATAAACATGTGTACCTGTCCCCATGACTCGTTATTCCCGCCTAAACGACCCCATTTTCACTTCTCGTAATAAAAACATTTGTGAGTAAGACTAATGAGACGCTGAAAAACCAACCATGACCTGAAACCTATGACTTGGCATTAAGGGAAATAATTAACAGTTAAAAACTTTGGTTTCTGAACACTCTTCGAGGTACTATCGGGCTAAAATTTTTCAAATTTCCCCCATCCCCACACTTGAGGTTTACATTGTCCTCAATGTAAGAACACTTAATACTTTCCTCCAAGTTAAAAAAATGATAGAACAATTAATGAACATTTGAGGGACGGGGTTGAAATTGACTTTTTGACGATTAAGCAATTTTAAAATTTCATGGGTTATGTGAGGCGGTTCTACTAACAAATATACAATTACACTTTTAACGTTTAAAAATAATAAACAAAATGAAATTATGAAACTGAAATCACCTGATATCAACGTGACTGGCGAAGGACCAGTCGGCTCGTGAACTCTCAAAAACACTCGTGTACTCTCGTCACATCCAATTACCAAACTGACAATCGAACCTGCAAAATCGCGAGATGTGTAGAAGCAAGCTTCTCACAAGTGTAAGACATAGGTCTTTTAAGAGTTATGAAAATAAATATTTGTTAATTTTATTAAAACAATTACCGAGCCAAATTAATTCATTTCATAGTAAAATCTGTTAAGTTAATTAAAAACTTTAAAAGACCTAACTCACTTTCGTAGGAATCACGATTGCATTTAGCGTATGCAACAAGCCCTGTAAACCCCCCAATAGCCCGGGAGGACGAGTGGGGTCTCGTGAGGGTTTATAGTGAACTACACCCACAAAGTTCGATTACAACAAAATATACAAGTAAAATCAAACACAACAGCAATCAAAAGATATATAAACATAAAAGCCCAACCAGTTACCCAAACATGATTCCCCAAAATATAATATAATATAATACAAACCATGATACTAATAAAAACAAAATTAAGTGAAAAGGGGTAACCACAACGCTACTGTGCTGGTGGATCATCATCTGCCTCATCCTGCGGCTCCACTGGCGGGTCCACCGCATTGATCAACGACTGTGGGAGCAGTACATGCGAAGAAACAAACAATAATCGAAAGTGGTCATCATGGCGGGCCAGGTGGGGCCCGCGTCTGTTCTTTATGTGCCAGCACGGTCTCTAAAAGTTGCTGCTGCTACTGATAAATCATATCCAAAGTGACCGGCTGCTGCGGCTGGCGGGAGGAAGATGCTGAAGCCTGTCTCAGCAGATGCTGCTGCTGAGGTCGCTCAATGCGCGGGACCTGAATGTGCTGACGATGAGTCGGAATCCCCCGATGCATGACCACGCCTGCTGTAGTATCCTCTGGTGGTGGTACCTGTGGTCCCTGTCGGACTGGGATGAGCACCGGTGGATCGTCATAAGTACATATCCCGATCCTCTAAACATCTGCCACGAAAATGTTTGGTTAGGCGGTCCCGAAGTGAAGTAATCTATCGGATATCTATAAAAAACGCCCAATGTCTCCGCAATCCTGGTAATGTACGGCCCCAATGCTAACTGGGCCGATGCACCATGTATACTCTGGACTCGTGCGAAGGATGTAAGGAGCAGCATCGCGATGTTGGCCTCCCTGCTGTTAATCATGGAAAGGAGGCACAACAAATCGAAGTTGCTACACTTATCGCGGCCCGAATGACGGCCAACGATAGTGTAAGCAACGATAAGGTGTAAGTATCGGTGGACGGGGTTCCTGATAGCGGATGCTACCACAGAACTCGAATGTGCCCCGTCCGCGATCTGCCCCCAGAAATGAGCCAGATCAGGCTCAGTGAGCCAAAACTGTCGACCCTGCTGCTGATGTGTCGTGTATCCGCGGAAGCTCTGTAAAAACGCGGGGGCCTGAACATCCTCCCGCGTATAAAAGCTCGTCGCAATAGCAAAATCAGGGACCGACATCTCATACACATGTCGTCCGAGTGAGAACGACACGGCATGCGGCTCGTCGAAATCGATGGCGGTGTATGAGAATGTCGAGTAAAACTCGCGTGTGAGCTCGGCATATGAAATCGAGTCACACTCGAGTACCGCCCGCCACCGATCCGACATCAATCCCTGGATAGCGGCATCTGCCCCCAAAGTCTCTAATAAAACCTAATCAAACGTCCTCATACGTAAAAGATGCATACCTCTCATCCGCGTATACCTGGTGTACTCCTCGGACGGATCACAAAATCTAAGCACCTGATGAGGCGTGCGGTGTCCATCGCTCACAATATCCTCTCGCTCAACGCCCTCGATAATCGGCACCTCGTCACCATCGTAACGTATGATGTGGGGCCCAGTCCTCTGTTTCTTGCGCCTCGAAGACGTAGATGCCCCAGACATATCTGTAAAATCAAACATGTAAGTTAGATATGTCAACGGTTAATGTGGTGACAACCGTATAGCATTTCGGTCGCGGTTGTCCCACATAATTAAATAACATTATAATATTAACAAAATAAAAAAAAACTAAAAGTAATTAAAAACGAAAAATTCGGGGATACCCTGTTGGTATATTTAAAAACCAGATTAACCCGCCCGAATGGAGATTGAGTACGGGCGTTGGTGCATAATGTAAGTAGTTCAGTATCTTGTGTTTTGTATGTGTATGTAATTGTTTTAGATTGTTTGTTTGGTGTTGAATATTGTTTTGTATAAGTTCGCCTGGGATGTAGGCGAACTTGGAGGATAAGCGAAGTTATGACAACTTCGCCTAGTATGTTAGGCGAAGTTGTCGAGGTCTATTTAAACCTCACTTCGGCTTATCGAAAAAAAAAGTTTTTTTTCTTGGAACGTGTGTTAGTGATTATTGATATCACGTGTTGAAGTGTTGCAATACAATCGAGTTTATTAGTATTGTGTCGTGTGTTTGTTTTATTGGTTCAACGTATTATCTATCTTACGCTCGTATCGTAGTACGTGGGGATTCCGCACCCTCGTGTTACGAGATATTCCTGTGTGATTCGGCTGGAACCTTCAATTGGTATCAGAGCTTTTGCTCGTGATTGTGTGGTTCGGGATTATCACACAGGTGTTAAGATCGTTCTGTTCGACTATTCGCGGAACAATTTTACGTTGAAATACCTAGTTTTTGTGTCTTGCCCATCTTCCACCATCAAATATACCCCAAAACACCTTCGTATACCTCGCAATACATCCAATTAAAACCTGAAAAACCTCGTGTTCATCAAGCGAAGTTGCAGTTAACTTACGTAGGGTTTAAGCGAACTTATAAGATTTAAACGAAGTTACTGTGAAGGCGAAGTTAATAAGAGGCGAAGTTAGGAAGCAGCGAGGTTAAGCTTCAAGCGAAGTTAAATTAAGCTTCAAGCGAAGTTAAGCTTCAAGCGAAGTTGTAACAACTTCGCTATCTGCTCACTGTTCACAGAAAGTATTTTCTTTTTATTTCGAGTCGTGTTTCTTTCAACTATGACTTCAATAAACATCACAGAACTGGTAAAGATGGAGGTTGAAGCCGGTTCAGCAATTAAAGCTCCAAAAATGCTTAAGGGTACCGATTTCGTTGCATGGAAAGATCGGTTTGAACAGTATGTGAACTATCAAGATGATAAGATGTGGGTGTGCATTCAAGACGGATACATTCCACCAACATCCTTGTTTGAAGGTCGTGAACAGATAAAGAAATACAGTAAGATGGAAGAGGAGGAAAAGAAAATGTATGAGGTAGAGAGTAAAGCTCATGCAGCTATAACAATGGCTCTTCCAAGACAATAGATATGAAGGTAATGTCGGGATACGTGCCTCCAAGACAAAGCTGCTAAAAACCCAATTCTCTCTATTCAAGTATTTGAAAAATGAATCACTTGACGATATCATCACAAGATATTATCACTTGATGACCGAACTAAGTAATTACTCCATTGAATACAAGGAAGAAGAGGTAGTAGAGAAACTTCTTGATGCTCTTCCACCGAAATGGGAAATGTACACTGTTATGATGAGAGAAGATAAAGACTTTGCCAAGATTGATTTGGAAACAATGGTCAATAAGTTACGAAATTTTGAACTTAACATGGTTCGGAAGGAGACACCAACTGATCAGGTTCAGGATCCAGGAATGTATGGTGCGAAAGTCACTCCAAGCTCAAGTTCAAAATCAGAATCCTCTGCCTACTACTCAAAGGGAGAATCAAACTCAAACTCAACTTGAGATGGTCATGTGATTCTCAATATGGATGGTGACGTATGTTTCGTAGCTGGAGGTAGTAATCCTTCAAAACCTCAAGCCACAACTGGAAATTTCTCGTCAAATGTTCCAAGTTACAACTACTCACAGATGCCCATGAGTGTTAAATCAGCTGAACAGCAGTTTGCTCTCTATGCATCATTCATTGCATCTTATGAGAACTACATCAAAGGTAAAATAGTCTACCCTGCAACTTTGGATGAAGACTATGATCAAATCGATGCTGATGATTTGGAAGAGATGGACCTGCAGTGGCAGATGGCTATGATAGTAAGAAGGGTAAAGAGATTCACGAAGAAAACGGGTAGAAAGTTCGTTGGAGAAAGACCAGGGTTTGATAAATCAAAGGTTCGATGTTACAACTGTCAACAAAATGGTCACTTTGCTAAGGAATGTACAAATGAGAGAGTCGAACGAAGTCAGAACAGGCCTGCACAACAGAATGGGGGCGGTAGTGAAAATAGGGCTATGGTATCTAGACAGAATGGTGGATACAACTAGAATATACAAGTTGAGGAAGTGTTCGAACAGGCTAATTTGGTAAACATCGAAACTGGAGGAAGTGAGAGGGAGACGGGAGAAAATCAAGCATATATGGCAGAAGTGAACGATCAGCTCTCTGAGGTAAGTTCTGAACTTCATTGTGAACAATGTGAAAATCTGTCTGAACAATTGAAAACATTAACTGATCAGTTTGTTAGTTTGGACACACAATTTAAAACCTTAAAAGAAGATCATCACTATACCAAAACTAGAGAAAACAGTTACTCGGTAAAAATAAAAGCTAGTGAAAAGGATATCAGATGTCTTAAAGCCAGTCTTGCTGAAAAAATATAAGTAATTGATTTTAGTTATGAAGTGTTAGAAGAAAAGACCAAACTAATTGCTGAAAAAGATAAACAGAAAGCTGATTACCAGGTAAAAGTGGTGGAACTAAACAGAAAAATTGAACAATTTAGAAATTCTTCAGCAATGCTAGATCACATCATAAGTGTTCAACGTTCCCCGGTTAACAAAGGAGGAATTGGATTTTCTGAAGTTCCACCACCGTATAACAATAACTATACTTATGATCCTAGTAATCAGCAATCTGCTAATGTTGAGATTAGTCAGACAGTTCCAATCAAAATTTCGACTAAAGAAACTGAAGTTAATAAGAGCGAAACGAGTAAGTCAAGTTCTAATATTGAGATTTCTGTCCATAGCTCTGTCTCATCAAATTCGGACAAGTCATTCGAATTGGGTGAGATAAAAGAAGAGGTAGTGTTACTAAAACGTGGAGAGGAATATAAGCGCAATGAAAAGAATTCTTCCCTAAATCCGTTCGTCCCACCATATGTTAGACAAACGGGTACGCAACCTCGACATCTGCAACAACTGTTGAGACGAAAGTTCAAAACAGAAGTTGTTTCAGATGCAATAAAGTTGGACACCTTGTTGCTGATTGTCCTCTAAAACGGAGAAAATTTAGAGGTATGAGGCCCCCAAATTTCAGTCATTGGACTAATCCAAGATTTCAAAGAAATCAGTCTCATTATTTCCCAGTAAACTACCAATCCAACAATTATAATTCAGTTAATTCACTAAGATGTGGATGGCCTCATAGCCAGTCCTCTAGAAGGTTTCCTTTCAGAACTTACAGAAACCATGCTCAAACTGACTTTGGGCAACCAAAGTACTGGATGCCGGACAACAGATTTAATCGACCCAAGACCAGTAGGTCTTGGGTCCCCAGATTTTAATCTATTTCTTTAATTGTGCAGGAACAGTCAAACAGGGCTGTAAACAAAATGTGGGTTGTTGACAGTGGCTGTTCCTGGCACATGACTGGTAACAAGAAATTGTTATGTGACTGGAAATCTGTTCAAGGAGGAAGGGTTAGTTTCGCTGGAGAAAGTGGAGGTAGAATCAGTGGTATTGGAACTGTGACGAATGGAAGAACGAAGTTAGAGAAGGTGAATTTTGTGGAAGAGTTGAAGCATAACTTGTTGAGTGTATCTCAGATTTGTGACACAGAATACACGGTGCATTTTACAAAAAATGAGGCAATCTTTCTTTATCCTGGTTTCAAGATACCAGAGGCCTGGGTAGTGATGAAAGCTCCAAGAGAAAAGAACACGTATGTAATGGATATGAGATCAACTGAGATGACAACAGAAGAGTCATGTCTTCTGTCAAAGGCAACTGAGTCTGAGTCAGAGTTATGGCATCGAAGAATGGGACATATACATCTTCGCAAAATGAATTACATTGTCAAGAATGGGCTGGTACTTCGAGTTCCCTTGAAGAATTTTAACTTTGAAGATCAATGCTTGTCGTGCAAGAGAGGAAAGCAACACAAAAAGCCCCATCACTCCAAGAAGGTTAACTCAATTGTCAGTACCCTAGACCTACTACACATGGATATCTTTGGTCCTGTGAATGTAAAGAGTCTAGGTGGAACGTCATACTGCTTGGTTGTAACCGATGATTACTCTCGATACTCTTGGGTATACTTTCTGAAGGCAAAAGATGAGACAGTTCAGTTGGTAATTAACTTGATTACCAAGGTTGAAAATATTGTTGGGAGAAAGGTTAAGTACATCAGGAGTGATAATGGTACAGAGTTCAAGAACTATTGGATGGAGATGTTCTGCTTACAGAAAGGGATAGAACATCAGTACAGCGCCCCGTATGCTCCGCAACAAAATGGAGTAGCTGAGAGGAAGAATAGAATGCTAATCGAAGGAGCCAGAACCATGCTGGCAGATGCTAAACTTCCCGTGGTGTTCTGGGCTGAGGCTGTTGCCACAGCCTGTTATATCCTTAATCGTGTTTTAACTGTTAAAAGATTAAATAAAACTTGTTATGAACTTATGCATGGTAGAAAGCCAAACTTGAATGGTCTCGAACCTTTCGGGTCCCTATGTTCGATATTAAAGACAAACTCGAAATTTGGTGAGAAAGCCGACGAAGGTATTTTAGTCGGATATGTTGTTGGGACTCCCAACAGAAGAGTCTTTAATTTATCAAACAGCAAGGTTGAGGTGGTCTGTAACACTGACATTACGAGTTACAAATCACCAAGGCCTAGCATGGGACCTGCTGAAGCTTTCGACTATGATAAACTATTCAAATCTTTTAATGTGCCTTACTTGGATTTTGCAGAAGTTGATGAGAAAATTGCTTCACAGATTCTGTATGACGAGGAGGAAAATATTGTGCAACGTCCGCAATACGATGAAAGTCAACCAACCTCGTCAAGTGCCGTTGATACTCCTGCTGCCTCTACTGAAGAAGAATTCTACAATCCATTTCACACTCAACATCAATCACACACTGATGAACTCTCTTCAAATTTAGAAAACAATCTGGAAGTCGTTCCGGTTCAGACTACTGGAATTCACAAAAATCACCCTTTGGAGAACGTGATAGGTAATCTGTCTGACGGTGTTCAAACAAGAAGAAGTTTGGATGAACACACATGTTTTTACGCAAGCATTAAAGACACGGGTATCATAAATGAATGCTTTTACACCTGCTTCATCAACCAGATTGAACCAAAGAATTATCAAATGGCTCTAAAGGATAGCTCGTGGGTTGAAGTCATGCAAGAAGAATTAGCACAGTTTGAGAAGATGGAAGTATGGAAATTAGTTGAAAAACCACAGAACGTAAATGCTATCGGTACAAAGTGGGTTTTTAAATGTAAGAGAGATGAGAAAGGGATAATCATACTGAATAAGGCAATACTGGTAGTAAAAGGGTTTAATCAACAAGAAGGAATCGATTACAACGAAGTGTTTGCTCCTGTGGCAAGATTGGAGGCAATTCGACTATTTTTGGCATTTGCTGCACACAAAGAGATGAAAGTGTTCCAGTTAGATGTGAAAAGTGTCTTTCTTAATGGTAAAGTCGATGAGGTGGTGTATGTTGAACAACCTCCGGGTTTCCCTGACCCAGATGGTGTAAAGTCGATGAGTAAAGCTTTATATGGGCTACATCAGGCCCCTCGTGCCTGGTACGCAACCTTGTCCGATTACTTGCTTGAGAATGGGTTCGAAAGAGGAAAGATCGATAGCACGCTGTTTGTCAAGAGAAAAGGGGGAGATTTTCTACTTGTTCAAGTCTATGTGGACGATATCATTTTTGCTGCATCAAAAGTCACCATGTGTCAGGAATTTGAAGCAGTCATGAAAAAGAGGTTTGAAATGAGCGCCATGGGCGAATTAACTTTCTTTTTGGGATTGCAGGTAGATCAGAAGAAAGATGGGATGTTTATTCATCAAACGAAATATGTCCATGATGTGCTCAAATGCTTCAAGATGGACGATAGCACCCCATTTGACACTCCAGTTTGCGTCAACCACAAACTGGGTGCTGATTCTGACAGTGATGAAGACGTTGATCCCACCCAATATCGAGCAATCATAGGTTCTTTAATGTATCTAACTGCATCTAGACCTGACATTATGTTTGCAGTTTGTCTTTGTGCTCGTTTTCAGGCAAGCCCGAAGGAATCTCACATGAAGGGAGTGAAGAGAATCTTGCGGTATCTCAAAGGCAAGCCTAAGTTGGGATTGTGGTACACGAAAGGGGGAGAACTGGATTTGGTAGCTTACACTGATTCTGACTATGGAGGTTGCAATCAGAACAGGAAGTCAACAACCGGTGGGTGTCAGTTTCTGGGAGGAAGATTGGTGTCGTGGCAGTGCAAGAAGCAGACCTCAGTAGCCATTTCAACCTGCGAAGCAGAGTATATGGCAGCATCAAACTGCTGCTCCCAGGTTATATGGATACAACAGCAATTGCGCGATTATGGTCTGAATTTCACTCAAACTCCTATTTGCATTGATAACACTGCTGCAATCTCAGTAACTAACAATCCCGTCAAACACAGCAAAACAAAACATATTGACATTCGTCATCATTTTATACGGGATTGTGTTGAGAAGAAATTAATTGTGCTTGAAAAGGTTGATTCTTTGGATAATTTTGCCGACCTTTTTACTAAAGCGTTTGACCGATCCCGTTTTCAAAATCTTGTGAGCTTAATGGGATGATCCATCCCGAGTAACCTGGTTTAAAAAAAACATCACTATCGCTTAAAATTATGTCGGTTGCTTAAGTTTGAAGGACATATCTTCGGATATGTTTGGTCCTTACTTCTACTTGTAGATTATGAGGATAACCATTAACCAGATGACTGAAAGTGACCAGGGCGGTTTATGATGGGCTTTTATTCTTTCGCTGAAAAATAGTCGTTCATACTTAGTTAGAAGGACACATACTCGTATGTGGTCGGTCCAGCTGATCCATTGGATCTTCGGGATAGCCGTTTACCTGAAGACTTTGACTTGATCGGGGCGATTGAATTTAAAATTTTTTTAGGGAGATGATATAATTTTTCAAGTCTATAACTTCGTAAGAAGTTTCAATACAATGTTTAAAAGAAAATTGATCCAACCTTGGAAAGTGATAGAACACTGTTTTTGCGTGCTTAACTGATGAAGTTATTAGGCCTAAAAGACTCAAGAACAGTTATTGTATGTTATGGTAGCTTTCTATGGTACGTAAAAGTAGAAGTGATACAAACTAAATCTTCTCGATTTAATGTGGAGAATCATTCTGAGTTGTGCATGTCTTCATATACATCTTTCCGAATGATAGGCAGAAAAGTGATTGCCCAGTCATACACGAGCCCGTGAGTGTTCTGATTCCCGAGAAGATAGTGTCAAGTACCTGCAGTGATCCAGATTCGGGACTTGCAGTTGTCTACAATTTGAAGTTGTATTAATGTCTTTATCAAAAAAAAAACGTGTATATTGTTAAGCCTTCTGAAGCTTATGTTGTGTCAAATATCAAGAAAGAGGCAAGAAATAATATTTCAAGCATGAGAGTGAACGGGAAGAAGACTCCAAAGATAGGTGTGTGCACATTGACTAATCAGACACTACGGGTCGAAGTCAACTCGGGGTGACTTGGGGAAAGCCAAATACGCTTTGAGAATAGATAGGATGCATCACAATCTCTCATGTGATGTCCATCTAAAGTTTGAGCTTAATTGAACCTAATCCGTATCACAGAAGCGATGAAAACCATACTAAGTTTTATACCTGCTTACAACCTATTTCTTTATGTCATAATACCGCTGAACATGGATCTATGTGACAGCCACTTAATTAGTAGGATTCCTGTTCGGATCTTTTCTAAAAAATGCAGGTTCTCGTCAAGACTGAAATTTGATCCCGTTTAATTAATTATCATTACTTTGTTTTATGTTTTATACCTTGGTACGTTTTAATAAACACTTGGTTACTAGTTTTGATTCTTTTTTCTTTAATCTCACTTAAGGCGAAGCTGTTTATTAAGCGAAGTTGGATCTGGCGAAGTTATAACTACAGCGAAGTTGACCAGCTGTTTGACTTAGGGGCGAAGTTGTGAAAGGGGCGAAGTTAACCATAACTTCGCCCATGTATTTTCAAAACTATATAAGGTGAAACGGTGGTCAACTTGGTCAAATATTTTCCAAACTATAAACCTTCGGCGAACTTATACCCACACACTTCTAACCCTCGGCGAAATTATACCTTGAATCGAACCTCATTATTATCTGTTTCTTGTCCGTGATAAAGGTGTGTAGGATCGGTTTAACATGTAATTCATATTAATGGTGATAATCAGAGCCTTGGTGATCCGATTTGTGACATAGTTTGTGAAACCCTTTAAATACTCGATAAACTCTCTGTTTTTACTGTGCTTGTAACCCATTTGGTCTTCTAGATCTCAATTGAACAATCTTTTCATGTTTTCATTCTCAAAAACTACCAAACAAAACCATGAAAGGATCATCGTGCTACGCCATTTCAGATGGAGGCGAAGTTAGGGTTTAGGCGAAGTTGTACTCAACTTCGCCATATGTTTAACTTCGCCTGCTCAAGAATATTTTGTTTAAGTATTCTAGTTTGTTCTAAGGCGAAGTTAGGGTTTAGGGCGAAGTTGTACACAACTACGCCATATTACTAACTTCGCCTGTACATGTAAATTTTACCTAAGTGTTCTGATCTGTTTACTCAGGCGAAGTTGGGTTCTGCGAAGTTAAAGATATCATAACTTCGCTCATGGTAATAGGCGAAGTTATGATCTGCTACGTCAATGTTCTAACTTAGACCGTTTGTTGTGCAGATATGGCTGCTGTGGCAGGAGCTGGTGGTGCTGGTGGTGACGAAGGTGGTGACAACAACCGACAGTTCTTTCCTGGTCACAACATGTATATCACTTTGGATCCGGATGCTAGTGGTATAGACGACTATCGTGAGATCATTTCATTCCTCGTTCGCTCACGTATTTTTCACGCCATCACGACTACTCTCCCCATTTCACTACCAAATATCGAAGACTTTTGGCGAACGGTTGAATATGACTGTAGAGTTGATCCTCCGGTTATGCGCGATACAGTGAACAATCAGGTGGTACAGTTCTCGGCAGATCAAATAAGGGTCGCTTTACAGTTCGGGGTTGAAACTACAAATGATCCAACATATTTTCCGGCTCCATTCAGAGATGGTGCGTTTCTGCGTATGGGTTATTCGGGTCCGTTGGGTGACACTCAAAGGAGAAAGGGATTTTTATTAGATCAGTGGCGTTTTCTGATGCACGTGATGATAGTGTGCATGTCTGGTCGTAAAGCTGATACAGACGGTATTGGGGCAACGATGCAATCTGCAATGACTGCCCTGACTTACTACAAGCCCTACAACTTTAGTCAGATGGTGTTTTATGAAATTGATCGTCAGAGACGCGCGGTCGCCAGGGAAAGATTTTTGATGTACCCGAGATTCCTCCAGATGATTCTGAATCACGTAGCCCCTACGCTGCCTCAACGACGTCCTATCCGTTATGTTGAAAGTGTGAGTAAGAGAATTTTTGCGCAATGTAGGTCATCAAGTACTTGTAGCAAACCGGAACTTCGTCCGTGGCACACTGCATGTTTGGTTATTTGGTGAATCCTGCTTATGTTGCTCCTCCAGGAGATGAATTTCGTGACCCGGCACCGCAACATGCTAATGTTCCTCAACCACCTCCTGTGGTTCAACCACCACCTGTGGTACAGCAGGCACTGCCTGCTGATCCTGTTGCAGCTCCGGAAGAACAGGTTGATCTTGAAGTCGCCTTTGGAGGGCAAGGGTTCTTTGACATGGAACAAATTGATCCAGCTGCTGAGGTTCGAGCCCCAGTAGCTGAGGCATCTTGTGTGAATGTTTCTATGGTCGCTACGTCTGTGGCGGATTCTGAGAGAACCGACTCTGATTCCTCCACTGACGATATCGTTGAAGCACAACAGATTCTGGTCAGACAAGAGAGAATACATGGCAAGAGAAAGAAAGACTCGGATGACAGTGAATCTGACTATGAGGAGGAGTTAGACAAGTTGGTACGAAGATCGAAGAAGGTCAGAGCTGGTGAAAGTTCAGGAGTTGGTGAAAGCTCAAGGGTGGTTCGTTTCTCTCCACCCTCGTTATCTGGTATGACTATGTTTCCTACTTCTATGACTGCGACAGTACCGATTACCTCAAGTGTTCCCATGGTGACCACATCGTCATCTTTTGGTGTTCCTCCGACCACGTTTCAATTCACAGCACCGGAGATAGTCTCCTTGCCACCTCCTACTGTCACTCTATTGGAGGTTGTTGCAAGATTTGTTGAGTCAACGTTGGTTGCTACTGCGGGGATGCCTGTTTCAATACCACCCGCAGTTACTTTTCTGACTACTTCTGATATTCCAGTTAGTTTGGGCATTCCTCCACCGTATGCTCAAGACATTTCTCACATAAGGTTTGATTTTGATGCCACTTTATCAGATTCCAAGAGGATAGCAGCTCTTGAAAGGGTGGTTGCTGAACAGTCAAGAATTAATCTCATCCAAACTCATGCCATCCAAAGACTTGTGGCAGAGAACCAGTTACAGTCGTCCCTCCTTGTTGAACACGGTAAATTATTTGATGCCCTTAAAGAGTTCTTAGCATCTTAGGGGGAAACGAGCTGCAAGGGCGGCGAGTTGAGAACCAAGAAGAGACAAGATAGATACGATGATCCCAATGCATCGAAAGGTGCAGGTGGTGAGTTGCCAAGAACTGAACAAACTCTTGGGACTTCCACATCTCAGGGGGAGTCAACTGGTACATCAGGTGGATCAGGTGGTGAGAATGTCGTTGTTGTTGATGATGAGGAAATGTTGGGTGATGATGATGATTTAACAGATGATGTGTTAACTATTGATGAGATTGAAAAGATAGGAGAACAGATTGTGATTGATAGTGAGATAGAATAAGGTGAGATTGTGGATGATAGTGTAGAACATGATATTCCAGATGTTGACAAGGTGAATGTGAGTCAAGATATCGATGTGTCAGATGAGTCTGAGTGGGAAGAACAGCCGAGATGGAAAGAAGGCTGTGCTCAGTGGTTCTTCAAGACAAAGAAGCCAGCGGTTCCAACAATGTTCAAAAAGAGTTACAATATCAAGGGGTATGCTGAGTCGAAGAAAGGTATTATTTGCTGGCTGTATGATGAGCAGTTAAAGTTATTTGTGATTAAACGCTTTGATGGGATTCAGTATTTTAAGAAGACTTTGAGATCGCTCAATACCTTGCCTGAGTGTGAGGTGAAGGATTTGGCTAAATTGAGATTGATTAATAGGAGTGATGACAATATGGCTAGAATAATTGGGAAGATCGTGTGGAAAGAAAGTGTGAAAGAGAAGAAGTTTGAGTTGTTAAAGCCTCAGAAAGGGAAGTTAGATGAAGATAAGGAAAGGGGAATGCGAGCTGATAGCAAACCTTGGATGGTGATGAAATATAAGCCGATTCGGTGTTTGAAAGAAGTGCCGATGAAGATAATGCCCAAGGATGTTTTAAAGAGTCTCAAGTGGTGGTACGTTGATAGTCAAACACCTGAAGCTGTTATGGAAAATGAGGACGAACAGGAGATTCTGAGAGTGTATGATCCCATGCACTTGGTAAATTTGTCTCAAGCTGATTTGCAGGTACTAAACGATAAAAAGATATTCTACATTCCTGCGTGGAAAGATGAAGCCAAGAAGTACCAGAGGGTGGTCTCTGTCTGTGTAAGACAGGGCGTTCATGCTTGAAGACGGGTGGCACGAGATATTTGGGATTACTAGACACGAGAATGAAGATAGAGATATGAAGCTACTGCCAAGGGGGAGTCTGTTGGTGCATAATGTCAGTAGTTCAGTATCTTGTGTTTTGTATGTGTCTATAATCGTTTTAGATTGTTTGTTTGGTTTTGAATATTGTTTTGTATAAGTTCGCCTGGGATGTAGGCGAACTTGGAGGATAAGAGAAGTTATGACAACTTCGCCTAGTATGTTAGGCGAAGTTGTCGAGGTCTATTTAAACCTCACTTCGGCTTATCGGAAAAAAAAGGTTTTTTTTTTCTCGGAACGTGTGTTAGTGATTATTGATATCACGTGTTGAAGTGTTGCAATACAATCGAGTTTATTAGTATTGTGCCGTGTGTTTGTTTTATCGGTTCAACGTATTATCTATCTTACGCTCGTATCGTAGTACGTGGGGATTCCGAACCCTCGTGTTACGAGATATTCCTGTGTGATCCGGCTGGAACCTTCAGTAATCAATTAAAAATTCAACTGTAACGGTATCCCCGAGACTCGACTAACAAAACATAAGCAAACAGGACTCGACACGACTTGATTAACTACAAACAACCAAACAAAACAAAACAGAACTAAGTGACTCGAACTATTTAACACATAAACTAACTGTCTCGAAAAACATGCACAGCAAACAACTGAAATGTCGATTCAGGTTTTGAAATATTAATAAAATATTTTAAACATAAGTTCACATAAATCGTTAAATATCGAACAAACACAATCATTAGTTTCATAATAAAATAATGAATTTTTAATTGTGAACATCAAAACCCGACTCGTCACTTTGAACAGTCCCGCATAGTACTAATCCAAACCGACAACCCTTTACAAAGTAACAACTAATAATCCCGAACCAATATCCCAACAAACCCAGTCGCCCTGACAATTCCAAATCAACCCGATAGTAATTCGACACTAACACGACAACCATAAATCCCAATAAACCCCACGAATCCCGCAAACAGAATATTGACGAAATAAAATAATAATATTAAAATACATACCTCAAAATCGACGAACTAAAGTGACTCAAATACGAAAGACGGCAGTGGTGGTAAGGACGGCCGGTGACAGTGGTGGAAGTGGTGGATGGTGGAGACGGCAGTGGTGGTGAGTGGTGATTGGTGACTGGTGATGGTGGTGGACGGCGGTATTGGTGTGGGTGGTGGTCGGAAAGAGGTACGGCGGTGGTCGGTAGACGGTGGTGGTGGTGACTGTTTGTGGTGGTGGAGTTCGCCGGAAAGAAAGAAAGAGAGGAGGAGAGAAAACGGGCGAAGGAAGAAGAAGAGAAAGAAAGAAAGAGAAGACGTTTTAAATATAAGTGGATCGGGTCAAATGGGGTCCATCGCGATACGCCGCCCAAAACAGAATGCAATTAGGGTTTGACCCCATCGCGATACGCGATGGGGTGTTTTGTGGCGTCATCGCGTATCGCGATGACGTCATATGCCAGGTGTGCCATCCCTCCTTAGCGATACGCTACGGAGGTAATAAGAAGCCCATCGCGTAGCGCGATGGGTTCTCTGACGGACTCAAAAATTTTATAAAAATGCAGCTTTTTGGCATCCCGACATCACCCTAAACACGTACAAAACTCAAAATACTGTTACATACCTGGAATACGTGTGCATAAATCATGCTTACCGAACTTCTGTATTTTCTGAATCTTCAACGAACTTCCCCATACTTAGCGTTTACTGCACAAAACTCGAGACGACACTTAATACACGACTCAATAAAATAAAAACAAAACTGGACAGACACTTAAAAACCCCGGGTTGCCTCCCGTAAGCGCTGAATTTAAAGTCTACAGCTCGACAGTGCCTCGAACTCAGTTATCTTCATAAACCGGTGAAGTCACAATAAAATTCACCGATTCCTTGTCCAGCTCGTGTATGTCCTTCATCTCCAAATATGGCTTCAGTCTATAGCCATTTACCACTTGCCTCAAATAATCATCAAAGTCTTCAATCTCGTACTGACCATGACTTCCAACCCTTACTATCAAATACGTGCCCGTCCACTTACTTTTCAACTTACCCGGGAAGAGCTTCATCCTCGTGTTGTACAACCACACTCGTTGACCAACTTCAAAATTCTTCAACCGAATATTAGCATCGTGAACTTTCTTCATTTTTCCTTGTAAGCGGACGCACAATCGTATGCCTCGTCTCTCAATTCCTCAATCTCGCACAAAGCCAATTTTCTTGCTTTACCTGCATCATCATAATCCATGTTAACCTGTTTAGTAGCCCAAAATGCTCTTTGTGCAATTTCAACCGGTAAATGGCAATCCTTTCCATACACAAGTCTATAAGGAGTGGTTCCAATTGGCGTTTTATAAGCGGTTCGGTAGGCCCATAAGGCATCGGTCAACTTAGTTGACCAATCCTTTCGGTCCGTCCGAACAGTTTTCTGTAAAATCTGTTTAATTTTCCTATTGGAAACCTCAACTTGTCCACTCGTTTGTGGATGGTAAGGAGTTGCAATCCTATGATCAACAACTAGGATCGGGTTCAAGGGCATCTCGTCCCGCTTAGAAATACTCCCGAGTTGTTGACACTTTAAACAGTGTCGCGAACTCGTGAGCATCCCTAAACAATGAAGGCCAAAAGAAACCACTCGTTAAAACTTTTCGAGCGGTTTTCTGGCCACTGAAATGACCACCACACGCAGACAAATGTGCGTGTTCCAAAACTGATCTGATATCCTCCTCGGGTATGCGTCGTCTGATCATCTGATCTGCACCAATTTTAAACAAATCCGGATCATCCCAGATGTACTGTTTAGCTTGGGACATCAACTGTTTCTTCTTCCTCCTGGGCCAATGCTATGGTAAATCACCTGCAACTTTAAAATTAAAAATATGAGCAAACCAGGGATTCTGTGAAACTGCCAGGATGTGCTCGTCCGGGAAGGACTCATTAATGGGCCCATCATTGTTCCCATTTTCCACCATAATTCGGGACAAGTGATCTGCAACAACATTTTCACTCCCCTTCTTGTCCCGAATCTCCAGATCAAATTCTCGTAAAAGCAAAACCCATCTGATAAGCCTCGGTTTTGCGTCCTTTTTATCTATGAGGTACCTGACAGCAGAATGGTCAGAATATATAATAACTTTACTACCCCAAATATAAGACCGGAATTTATCTAGAGCATATACTACTGCTAGTAATTCCTTCTCAGTTGTGGTATAATTTAATTGAGCATCCGAAAGGGTTTTACTTGCATAGTATATGGCAACGGGTTTCTTGTCAACCCGTTGACCCAAAACAGCCCCGACCGCGTAATCACTTGCATCACACATTATTTCAAAGGTAAACTCCAATCGGGTGATTGCAAGATCGGGGCTTCAACTAATTTCAATTTCAAAATGTCAAAGGCCTTAGCACATTCATCATTAAAGTCAAACAGGGCATCCTTAAGCAATAAATTACATAATGGTTTGGTAATGTCACTAAAACCCTTAATAAACCGTCTATAAAACCCGGCATGCCCTAGAAATGATCTAATGCCTTTAACATTTGTGGGGTGAGGTAAAGTGGAAATAACTTGGACCTTAGCCCGGTCCACCTCAATCCCTCGACTTGAAACAACATGGCCCAATACAATTCCCTCTTGGACCATGAAATGGCTCTTTTCCCAACTAAGAACCAAGTTCGTTTCGACACATCTCTTCAAAACTCTTTCGAGTTGGTTTAAACATGACCCGAAATATGTGCCAAAAATCGAAAAATCATCCATGAAAATTTCCAAAGACTCCCCCACCATACCTGAAAAGATACTCATCATGCACCTCTGAAAGGTGGCAGGGGCGTTACATAACCCGAATGTGCCATACGAGCACGTAAACGTGGTCTTTTCCTGATCTTCAGGATGAATAGCTATCTGGTTATACCCGGAATACCCGTCTATAAAGCAATAAAATTTTTGACCAGATAGCTTTTCGACAATTTGATCTTTTGATGTTGCCGCGTTCAGTTTACGATAATCAATACAATTGCGCCACCCGGTTACCGGCCGGGTAGCGACCTCGTTTACCTGAGTCGTCCTTGATGACTTGGATACCCGCCTTTTTCGGCACTGTTTGTGTCGGGCTCACCCACGTGCTGTCTGATATGGCAAAGATAATGCCAGCATCTAACCACTTCAGCACCTCCTTCTTCACCACTTTCCTTATGTTCGGGTTCAACCTCCGTTGAGCATCGTGCGCGGGTTTGACAGCCGGATCTATTAAAATTTTGTGCATCACAATTGAGGGACTGATTCCCCTCAAATCCGCTATCGTCCACCCGATTGCCTCTTTATTTGAAACCAGCACCTCCATCAAAGCATTTTCCTGTTCAACAAATAAATTAGAAGCTATAATAACAGGCAATGTATTATTCTTACCAAGAAAAGAATATTTTAAATTCTTTGGGAGCTCTTTCAGCTCGACTTTGGTGCTTCCAGCATTGACGGTTTCAACCCGGTATCAATCTTCTCGAGAAGCGGTTCCACCTGAACTGACCATGGTGGACTGTCTCCTCGCACAGCTGCGATCTCCATCTGTCTTTCCTCATCTTCCAGCAACTTGTCTGTTTCCACCTATAACCTGTCAAACAAAAAACACGTCTCCGCTGTGCCATCCGAACTGACGACAGAGTCGTATAGCGGAATGCACTCGTCAATGACATCAGCCATGAAGCACTCGTCATCGACCGGAGAGTTATCTCCACTTGTGAAAACATTAATTCTCAGCTTATGGTTACCGAATGTCATGTCAACAGTACCATTTCTACAATTAATGTTGACATTTGTGGTAGCCAAAAATGGTTTACCAAGGATAACCGTAGGCTGTTTAGTCCTCTCACCCGAAACATAATCGAGGACTAAAAAGTCAACTAGAAAGTAAAAGTCTTCCACCTTGACGATCACGTCAGTCAATATTCCTCGGGGCAGTTTCGGTGTCTGGTCAGCCAAGACAACCGTGGTGGTAGACGCACGAAGCGGGCCAAAATCGTACTGGTCGTATAAACTGCCCGGGAGAATACTGATGCTAGCTCCAAGGTCTAGAAGCGCCCGAGTCATTTTAAAATCACCCACTTGAATGGGTATAATGGGCGTTCTCGGATCTTGTAGCTTGGGTGGAAGAGCACCCGAAAGAATTGCACTCACATTATCGGTAAAATCAATCTGTTTAGGAATCTTATGACTCCTTTTCTGTGTTCACAATTCTTTTAAATATTTAGCATAGGCGGGAATTTTTTTTTGGCATCTAAAAGAGGAATGTTAATTTTGACTTGTTTAAACGTTTCCCACATTTCTTCTTGTTGCGGGCCTCGTTTTGATGCCATCTTCGCCTTTGATGGCTCCAACAAAGCATCGGAATATGGAACAGTTTTCACCTTTTCCTTATCCTTAGAGTTGTTGGTGTCATCCTTCGGAACCGATTTATTATTTTTAGTTTCACTTTTGTTAGGTTTATTTAATTCAATCGGTTCCGGCTCGTCATCACTGACGAGATTTTCATCAATTTCTTCCACCACCCCATCAACCAAAGGTGGTGGACCCCCAACTTTATTATCATATTTCTTACCATTACGCAAAATACTTACCTGGTTGACGTGTTTTTTCGAACTTGAACTGCGATGATTCGGGTTGACTGTGGTGTCGCTCGGAAGTTGGCCCGCATTCTTTTGTAATTTCTCCATGTCTAACGCGAGCTGACCAATTTGCTTCATCATTGCCTCCGACAATTTATCCCGTAACTCGAATTGTTGCTTCGTCTCGGCCTTTTGCTCAGTCATGGCTTTCAATAACGCATCCAACTTCGAGTGTACTGACTCATCTGAATTACCCGAGGACCGTTTCTGCTGATCCTGATTACCCGAAAAATTTTCACCCAGGTTACTGTCTCTGTTATACCCCCGATTCTGATTACTCGAGCCCTGCTGATTACCACTCTGACGGTAATTACCCTGTGGTCTGTTCTGACTCGATCCCTGAAAGTTCGGGTTCATCTGAGAAGACGCGTTCCCGTAACGAAAATTCGGGTGGTTCCTCAGGCCCGGGTGATATGTGTTTGAATTGAACCCTTGACCTTTGGAATCCCCGTAAGCATAATTAACTTCCTCGGTGTCATCCTCCTCATCATCATCATAATACTCGGGGCATTTTTCTGCCTTATGCCCGAGTTCACCACAATCTTCACAAACTGGGAATTTCACTCCAACTTTCCCGACTTCTTTCTTCTTACCCTTTCTGTACCCAGCCAGTTCACGTTCTAACTCAGCAATTCCCTCAGACTCACTCGTGACTGACTTAACTGATCTGGATGAATTACCACGTCTTCGTCTTTCAGCTACTGCTTCTGCCTTGGAATCTTCAAACATGAACTCTAAAAATTCCCAATCATCTTCCTCAGGCTGATTCAACAACTGACTATTACACGAGGCCTTAAGATGCTTTCGTTCCTCGTATGTCAAACCATCAACAAAGCGCTTTACCAGTTCCCACAGTTCGATATTGTGATGTGGGCATTTTCTGATCATATCCTTATACTTGGTAAACGCTTCATGGAATAACTCACCTGGCAACTGTGAAAAGTGACGAATGTCTGAACGGGCCTCGGTAGTCTTCGACTGTGAATAAAACTCGTTTAGGAAGACTTGTTGCATCTCGGCCTAGTTTCTGATACTGTGTGTTGGTAACGAGTTAAACCACAGTTTCGCTTTGTCTTTTAATGAGAACTGGAATAACCGCAACCGGACTTCATCCTGATCGTACGTACCATCACCAATAGACCCGCAAATAGCCGAAAAATCGGCTAAGTGTGAATACGGGTCTTCCGAAGCCATCCCGTTGAAATGAGGAACGATGTTGATGTAAGATGGCCGGGACTTGAAAGTTGGTTGTCCCTGCACTCGTTCCTGTGAAACCAACGGGGATGCTCCGTCTGAGATAGCCGGTCTGAACCGACTGTTAACACCATGAGCTGGGGCTATGTAATTTCTCCTTCCCCCCCCCGGGGTTTCCCATACCGCCCCGGTTAACCGGAATACCACGAACTCTTTCGGGCCGTTCTGCACGATTTACCCTTTCTCGATCCCTTCTTTGTCTATTAACTGGTTCAGCCCGTCTTCGATTAACGGGCTCCTCCACTTCTTCATAATTATTTTCACCCTCAACCTCTGGTTCACCATACTGGTTCACCATCCTCATTCTCGGGTTCAACCTCCCGATTTCTCCTAACCCATCGATCAACCTCATCATCAGCTGCCCGAAAACCCTCGTTTCCATTATTCTCTTCACCCTCATCCTCATCTTCAGTCGGAACACTCGATCGGACATCATCAATATTTATCCTAACTCGACGGTTGGGGTTATTATTTGGAGCAGATGGTCCGGCTTGGTCAAAGTTGAGGTTTCGGTTTCGGTTTTGATTTCGGGTTCTGTAGGCACGAGCTGAGTTGTTTTGGTTATTCTGGTTATTGAAGTTTGGTGGGTCGGGTATGTTGTCTGGGTGAAACATATTGGTTTGTGGAAGTGGATCTTGGTTTTGGTTATTGTTCTGGTTCTGGTTTTCGTTTTCGTTTTGGTTCTAGTTCTGTTTCTGGTTTTGTTCTTCCATCTCCGAGTTTCTGTTTTGTACCCGGTTCTGCCGAGCTAACCTCTCAATTTCGGGCTCGTAAGCTAATGGAGACTGTCGGCCCGAATGGCGGGTGCGCATAAACCTGTAATCTGCACAACTAACACAACCCGCGTAAAATGGAAAAATACAAATAAAATAAAGTAAAATAAAATTTAAACTAAAAACTGAAAATTAACTTAAACACGAAAATCAAATAACACGAAAAACAAAAAGCGCACTAACTCCCTGGCAACGGCGCCATTTTGATGACCGTCGTTTGAGTCAATCAAAAACCTAATTATTCTAAATAGATAGAGCAAGTAGGGTATCGTATCACAAGGATTATGTGGTCAATGCAATTCGTGTAACAGATTTATAATTATGAAGGATCCAGACAAACGTATACTACAGCCTGAGGGCTAGGCTCATACTCTTATTTACAATGTTTTTAGAGACACATAGCCTCATCTAAAGTTTTACACGTAACAGGTTTGTTTGTTTGAAAACAAGTTTGTAAAAGTGGGGCGTATTCACCTTTAAAATGGGATCGTGTTGGTGCATAATGTCAGTAGTTCATAGTCTAGTGTCTGTAATCGAGTCTGTAATGTTTAATTATGTTTTGTATGTTTAAGCGAAGTTACTGACAAGTTCGCTTAACAGGCGAACTTGTTAGTCAAGCGAAGTTATGGACAACTTCGCCTGAACATGCCAGGAAGAAGTTGTCGTGTATTTATAGTCCTAGGTTACGGTTTGGTTGGTAATAGTGGTTTAAGTTCGTGTCAGTAGTTCGAGTTCATTGTAACGTGAGGACGAGAGTCTGTAACAGTGATATTACGTAACGTGTTTGAGTTATAATATATAACGTGTGTTCGTGTGAATCGTGTTCTATACTCGTAACGTTCTACGCAGGGATTCCGCACCTGAGTAGACCGAGATATCTCGTGCGATCCGTCCAGGGAACCTACAATTGGTATCAGAGCATTTGCTCGATTGTGTGGTTCGGGATATTCACGCGGGTATAGAAATCGTCCCGTTTCGACTATTCGCGGGACGTGTTTTCTGTGTTTTTGAGTCAATCTTACCTCCTACCATCGTGTTCAAGCCTTTGCACCGTCAAAAACCTCGTAAAATCCAGATTTCAGATCTGCAAAAACGTCCGTGTTCATCAGGCGAAGTTGCCGTCAGGATACGTAGGGTTTCGGCGAAGATATAAGGTTAAGCGAAGTTATCCACAACTTCGCATACCTTCTCAAGTTCGCCTAACTCAGCGAAGTTCTCTACAACTCCGCCTACCTCCTAAGTTCGCTTACCTTAAGCGAAGTTAATCTTCTGCGAAGTTCTTCAGCGAAGTTAATCAGCGGCGAAGTTAAGGCTTAAGCGAAGTTCTTCAGCGAAGTTATCCGTAACTTCGCCTACAGTACTTTTCAGAAATTTTTTTGTTTTTTTTTCGGGTTTCTTACTTTTCGGGAAAGATGTCGTCGATTAACATCTCTGAGTTAGTGAAGATGGAGGTTGAAGCAGGGTCAGCTACTAAGGCCCCAAGGTTGCTGAAGGGAACCGATTTTGTCGCATGGAATGATCGGTTCATACAATACGTCAAATACCAGGATGCGAAGATGTGGGTATGCATTCAGGATGGTTATATTCCACCAGTTATGGAGTATGAAGGTCGTGATCAAATCAAAAAGTATAGCAAAATGGAAGAAGAAGAGAAAAAGATGTATGAGGCCGAGAGCAAGGCTCATGCTGCTATTACTATGGCTCTTCCACAAGAGATCCTTCATACGTTTAGAAAGTACACGTCAGCAAGAGAGCTTTGGGAAGCTCTTGAGAACAGATTTGAAGGGAATGTAGGAATCCGTGCTTCAAAGATAAAATTGCTCAAAACCCAGTTCTCAGTCTTCAAGTATTTGAAGAATGAATCTTTAGATGATATTATCACTCGATATTACCATCTGATGACTGAATTGAGCAACTATTCAATTTCCTACCGAGAAGAAGAAATAGTTGAGAAGCTTCTAGATGCTCTCCCACCAAAATGGGAGATGTACACTGTGCTGATGAGGGAAGACAAAGACTTTCCCACTTATGATCTAGAAACGGCAGTCAAAAGCTCAGAACCTTTGAGCTTAACATGGTCAGAAAGGAGACACCTATGGATCAGGTTCAAGATCCAGGTATGTATGGAGCTAAAGTCAACACTAGCTCAGGATCAAAGACTGAATCTGCTGCCTACTACTCGAAGGGAGAGTCGAGCGCAAACTCATCACATGAGGGTCATGTGTCAGTCAACACAAATGGTGATGTTTGCTATGTAGCAGGTGGATCGAGTGGTTCTCAACCCCAGGTAAGCAAGAGTAGTTGCTCTCCAAGTATTCCCAGCAACAACTACTCCAAGATGCCTATGAGTGTCAAGTCTGCTGAAGAGCAGTTTGGTCTCTATGCTTCTTTTATTGCTTCCTATGAGAACTACATTCAAGGGAAGGTTGTTGATCCAGCTATGTTGGATGAAGACTATGACCAGATTGATGCTGATGATCTGGAGGAAATGGATCTGCAATGGCAGATGGCCATGATTGTAAGAAGAGTGAAGTGGTTTATGAGGAAGACCGGGAGAAAGTTTGTCGGTGGAAAGCCAGGGTTTGACAAGACGAAGGTGAGATGCTACAATTGTCAGCAAAACGGTCACTTTGCAAAAGAATGCAGGAATGAGCGTGTGGAACGAAGTCAGGGTAGGTCTCCACAGCAAAGTGAGGGTAGAAAAGATTATAGTGCCATGATGTCCAGAGAAGATGGTGAATACAACTGGAACCTGCTTTCTAAAGAAACTTTTGAGCAGGCAAATTTGGCAAAGGTAGAAACTGAAGAAAGTGAGAAGGTTACCGGAGAGGAAAAAGCTCTTATGGCAGACGTTAATGACCAGCTCTCCGAGGTATGTTCTAAACTTACATGCTCTAAATGTGAAAACTTGTCTGAGCAATTAGCAACTATACCCGATCAGTATGTTAGGTTGGATGCTGAATTTAAAACCGTAAAAGAAGATCATCATTTTACAAAAGCAAGAGAAAATAGCTATAAAGTCAAAATAAAAGCTTGTGAAAAAGATGTTAAAAGTTTAAAAACAAAACTTGCTGAAAAAATTGAAGTGATTGATTTAAGTTATGAAGTTTTGGAAGAAAAAACCAAACTAATTGCTGATAGAGAAAAACAGATTGCTGATCACCAGGTAAAAGTGGTGGAACTGAATAGAAAACTAGAGCAGTTCAGAAATTCTTCTGCTATTCTTGATCACCTTGTTAGTGATCAAGGTTCCTCTGCTAAGAGAGGAGGAATCGGTTATCATGAGGTTCCACCACCTTATAATCACAATTACACTTTTAACCCTAGTGTTCAGAAATCTGTTGATTTTGAGGTTGCTCAGACAGTACCAGTTAAAGTAACTTGTAAAGAACCAAATGTTAGTGGAGGCGAAACAAGTTCGCCTGCTTCAAGTGTTAAAATTTCTGATTCAAGTCCAGTCTCATCGGATTCGGATAAGTCATCCGAGTCTGGTAAGGCAAAAGAGGAGGTGGTACTGCCCAATGGTGGAGAGAAAGATAAGACGAATAAAAAGAGTACTCCACTAAACCTGTACGTCCTACCATATGTGAGACGAACGGGCGGTAATCAGGCCTCGACATCTAAAACACCGGTTGATAAAAAGGTTGAATATAGGTGCTGTTTTAGGTGTAATCAATTAGGGCACCTTGTTGCAGATTGCCCTCTGAAGCAGCGATTCAGAGGTGTAAGGCCTACTAAAACTGAGAATAAGCCTAATAGTTATTATCATGCTGCTAAAAATGAAAACCATTTAAAATTCAAAAATGTGACTAATTCAGGTTTTCATAGAAACAAATCTCAGTTTTACACTGCTAATAACCAAACCACAAGCTATAATTCTTTCAATTCACAAAGGTTTGGAAGGCCTCACAATCAATCTTCAATGAGATATCCTAATGGGACTTACAGGAATTATCGAGATACTAACTTTGGAAAGCCAAAGTTTGGGATGTATAGATCCAAGACCAATTGGTCTTGGGTCCCTAAATTCTAATCTTTTGCTTTATTGTGCAGGAACAGTTGAACAGGGCTGCCAACAATCTTTGGGTTGTAGATAGCGGCTGTTCCCGGCACATGACGGGTAACAAATACTTGTTACACGATTTGAAACCTGTTCAAGGAGGGAGAGTGAGCTTTGCCGGTGAAAGTGGTGGCAAGATTACAGGAATGGGAACGGTGTCGAACGGAAAGATGACATTGGAGAAAGTTAACTTTGTAGAAGAATTGAAGCACAATCTGCTGAGTGTGTCGCAGATCTGTGATAAGGAGTACACCGTTCATTTTACTAAGAATGAGGCGATTGTGTTGCAACCTGGTTTTCAGATACCAGAGGAGTGGATTGTGATGAAGGCTCCACGTGAAAGGAATACATATATTATGGATATGAGGACGACTGAAATGGCCACGGAAGAATCATGCCTTATGACAAAAGCGAGCGAATCGGAGTCCGAATTGTGGCATAGGAGAATGGGACACATTCATCTTCGGAAGATGAACCACATTGTCAGGAATGGACTTGTGCTGGGCGTTCCCTTGAAGAATTTCAATTTTGAAGATAAATGTATAGCGTGCAAGAAGGGAAAGCAGCACAAGAAATCCCATCTCACCAAGAAAGTCAATTCAATTGCCAGTACTCTAGAATTGCTTCACATGGATCTCTTCGGTCCTGTGAATGCAAAAAGTCTAGGAGGTACTTCTTACTGCTTGGTGATCACTGATGACTACTCACGATATTCGTGGGTATATTTCCTAAAATCAAAAGACGAAACGGCTCAGATGGTGAAGAATTTGATTACCAAAGTTGAGAACGTTATGGATAAAAGGGTTAAGTTCATCAGGAGTGACAATGGAACGGAGTTCAAGAATTTTGAGATGGAGATCTTCTGCCTTCAGAGAGGGATTGAACACCAATACAGCGCTCCGTATACACCGCAACAGAATGGAGTGGCTGAGAGGAAGAACAGAACATTAATTGAAGGAGCCAGAACAATGCTGGCTGATTCGAAGCTTCCTGTGGTGTTTTGGGCTGAAGCTGTTGCTACAGCCTGTTATGTTCTGAATAGAGTCTTAACTGTTAAAAGACTTGGTAAAACGTGTTATGAGCTTACGCATGGGAGAAAGCCCAACTTGAATGGTCTTGAACCATTCGGGTCCCCTTGTTCGATTTTAAAGACAAATTCTAAATTTGGTGAAGTAGCCGATGAAGGAATCTTAGTCGGTTATGTTGTTGGGACTCCCAACAGACGCGTCTTTAATACATCGACCAGCAAGGTTGAGGTGGTGTGTAACACCGATATCACAAGTTACCAACCGCCAAAACCAAGCAACGGATTTGCTGAGTTTTTCGACTATGTTAAACTTTTTAAGTCTTTTAACATACCGTATTTGGATATTGCTGAAGAAGAAGAGAGAGTTGCTACGAAGATGATCCTTGATGAGGAAGAAAATCTATTGCAAAGACAGCTGATCGATAAATGTCAACCTTCCTCATCAAATGCTATCGATACCCCTGCTGCCTCGACTGAAGAAGAATTTTTCAATCCATTTCACTCTCAGCATGAAACAACCATTGACGAGCTCTCTTCTAACTTGGAAGACAATTTGCATGTCGGTTCTTTTCCGACCACGAGAATTCATAAAGATCACCCTTTGGAGAATGTGATTGGTGATGTGTCCTCCGGTGTACAAACAAGACGTAGCTTGAATGAGCACACCTGTGTTTACACAAGCATCAAGGAGACAGGCATAATCAACGAATGCTTGTACACCTGCTTTATCAGCCAGATTGAACCGAAGAATTATCAAATGGCTCTCAAGGACAGCTCGTGGGTCGAAGCCATGCAAGAAGAGTTGGCTCAGTTCAAGAAAATGGAAGTTTGGACTTTGGTTGAAAAACCAAAGAATGTGCATGCGATAGGCACAAAATGGGTGTTTAAGTGCAAGAGAGATGAGAAAGGGATTATTATAAGAAACAAGGCGAGGCTAGTCGTTAAAGGTTTTAATCAACAAGAGGGGATTGATTATAATGAGGTGTTCGCTCCTGTGGCAAGATTGGAAGCCATTAGATTGTTTTTGGCATTTGCTGCTTATAAAAAGATGAAGGTTTTTCAGTTGGACGTAAAGAGTGCATTCCTAAATGGGAAAGTTGATGAGGTTGTGTATGTTGAGCAACCTCCGGGTTTTCCTGACCCAGACTTTCCAGACCATGTGTACAAATTAAGCAAGGCGTTGTATGGACTACATCAGGCACCTCGTGCCTGGTACTCAACTTTATCAGATTACTTGCTTGAAAATGGGTTTGAAAGAGGTCAGATTGATAGCACGCTGTTTGTGAAGAGACAAGGAAGTGACTTCCTGCTAGTGCAAGTCTACGTGGATGACATTATTTTTGCTGCATCAAAAGTCTCCATGTGTCAAGATTTTGAGGCCGTCATGAAAAAGAGGTTTGAAATGAGTGCTATGGGTGAACTAACTTTCTTTTTAGGTTTGCAGGTTGATCAGAAGAAGGATGGGATGTTCATTCATCAGACCAAGTATGTCCATGATGTGCTCAAACGCTTCAAGATGGAGGACAGCACTCCATTCGATACTCCAATCTGCGTCAACCATAAATTGGGGGCTGTTGGTGCATAATGTCAGTAGTTCATAGTCTAGTGTCTGTAATCGAGTCTGTAATGTTTAATTATGTTTTGTATGTTTAAGCGAAGTTACTGACAAGTTCGCTTAACAGGCGAACTTGTTAGTCAAGCGAAGTTATGGACAACTTCGCCTGAACATGCCAGGCGAAGTTGTCGTGTATAAATAGTCCTAGGTTACGGGTTGATTGTAATCAGTCGTTTAAGTTCGTGTCAGTGGTTCGAGTTCATTGTAACGTGAGGACGAGAGTCTGTAACAGTGATATTACGTCACGTGTTTGAGTTATAATATATAACGTGTGTTCGGTTTTTCGTGTGTTTGTTTGGTTTGTGTTCTATACTCGTAACGATCTACGCAGGGATTCCGCACCTGAGTAGACCGATATATCTCGTGCGATCCGTCAGGGGAACCTATAATTGGTATCAGAGCGTTTGCTCGATTGTGTGGTTCGGGATATTCACGCGGGTATAGAAATCGTCCCGTTTCGACTGTTCGCGGGACGTGTTTTCTGTGTTTTTGAGTCAATCTTACCTCCTACCATCGTGTTCAAGCCTTTGCACCGTCAAAAACCTCGTAAAAATCCAGATTTCAGATCTGCAAAAACGTCCGTGTTCATCAGGCGAAGTTGCCGTCAGGATACGTAGGGTTTCGGCGAAGATATAAGGTTAAGCGAAGTTATCCACAACTTCGCCTACCTTCTCAAGTTCGCCTAACTCAGCGAAGTTCTCTACAACTCCGCCTACCTCCTAAGTTCGCTTACCTTAAGCGAAGTTAATCTTCAGCGAAGTTAATCAGCGGCGAAGTTAAGGCTTAAGCGAAGTTATCCGTAACTTCGCCTACAGTACTTTTCAGAAAATTTTTTGTTTTTTTCGGGTTTCTTACTTTTCGGGAAAGATGTCGTCGATTAACATCTCTGAGTTAGTGAAGATGGAAGTTGAAGCAGGGTCAGCTACTAAGGCCCTAAGATTGCTGAAGGGAACCGATTTCGTTGCATGGAAGGATCGGTTCATACAATATGTCAAGTACCAGGATGCGAAGATGTGGGTATGCATCCAGGATGGTTATATTCCACCAGTTATGGAGTATGAAGGTCGTGATCAAATCAAAAAGTATAGCAAAATGGAAGAAGAAGAGAAAAAGATGTATGAGGCCGAAAGCAAGGCTCATGCTGCTATTACTATGGCTCTTCCACAAGAGATCCTTCATACGTTTAAGAAGTACACATCAGCAAGAGAGCTGTGGGAAGCTCTTGAGAACAGATTTGAAGGGAATGTAGGAATCCGGGCTTCAAAGATAAAATTGCTCAAAACCCAGTTCTCAGTCTTCAAGTATTTGAAGAATGAATCTTTATATGATATTATCACTCGATATTACCATCTGATGACTGAATTGAGCAACTATTCAGTTTCCTACCGAGAAGAAGAAATAGTTGAGAAGCTTCTAGATGCTCTCCCACCAAAATGGGAGATGTACACTGTGCTGATGAGGGAAGACAAAGACTTTTTCACATATGATCTAGAAACGGCAGTCAACAAGCTCAGAACCTTTGAGCTTAACATGGTCAGAAAAGAGACTCCTATGGATCAGGTTCAAGATCCAGGTATGTATGGAGCTAAAGTCAACACTAGCTCAGGATCGAAGACTGAATCTGCTGCCTACTACTCGAAGGGAGAGTCGGGCGCAAACTCATCACATGAGGGTCATGTGTCAGTCAACACAAATGGTGATGTTTGCTATGTAGCAGGTGGATCGAGTGGTTCTCAACCCCAGGTAAGCAAGAGTAGTTGCTCTCCAAGTATTCCCAGCAACAACTACTCCAAGATGCCTATGAGTGTCAAGTCTGCTGAAGAGCAGTTTGGTCTCTATGCTTCTTTTATTGCTTCCTATGAGAATTACATTCAAGGGAAGGTTGTTGATCCAGCTATGTTGGATGAAGACTATGACCAGATTGATGCTGATGATCTGGAGGAAATGGATCTGCAATGGCAGATGGCCATGATTGTAAGAAGAGTGAAGCGTTTTATGAGGAAGACCGGAAGAAAGTTTGTCGGTGGAAAGCAAGGGTTTCACAAGACAAAGGTGAGATGCTACAATTGTCAGCAAAACGGTCACTTTGCAAAGGAATGCAGGAATGAGCGTGTGGAACGAAGTCTGGGCAGGTCTACACAGCAAAGTGGGGGTTCTAAAGATTATAGCGCAATGATGTCCAGAGAAGATGGTGAGTACAACTGGAACCTGCTTTCTAAAGAAACTTTTGAGCAGGCAAATTTGGCGAAGGTTGAAACTGAAGAAAATGAGAAGGCTACTGGAGAGGAAAAAGCTCTTATGGCAGACGTTAATGACCAGCTCTCCGAGGTATGTTCTAAACTTACATGCTCTAAATGTGAAAACTTGTCTGAGCAATTAGCAACTATAACCGATCAATATGTTAGGTTGGATGCTGAATTTAAAACCTTAAAAGAAGATCATCATTTTACAAAAGCAAGAGAAAATAGCTATAAAGTCAAAATAAAAGCTTGTGAAAAAGATGTTAAAAGTTTAAAAACAAAACTTGCTGAAAAAATTGAAGTGATTGATTTAAGTTATGAAGTTTTGGAAGAAAAAACCAAACTAATTGCTTATAGAGAAAAACAGATTGCTGATCACCAGGTAAAAGTGGTGGAACTGAATAGAAAACTAGAGCAGTTCAGAAATTCTTCTGCTATTCTTGATCACCTTGTTAGTGATCAAGGTTCCTCTGCTAAGAGAGGAGGAATCGGTTATCATGAGGTTCCACCACCTTATAATCACAATTACACTTTTAACCCTAGTGTTCAGAAATCTGTTGACTTTGAGGTTGCTCAGACAATACCAGTTAAAGTAAGTTGTAAAGAACCAAATGTTAGTAGAGGCGAAACAAGTTCGCCTGTTTCAAGTGTTAAAATTTCTGATCCAAGTCCAGTCTCATCGGATTCGGATAAGTCATCCGAGTCTGGTAAGGCAAAAGATGAGGTGGTATTACCCAATGGTGGAGAGAAAGATAAGACGAATAAAAGGAGTACTCCACTAAACCCGTACGTCCCACCATATGTGAGACGAACGGGCGGTAATAAAGCCTCGACATCTAAAACACCGGTTGATAAAAAGGTTGTGCATAGGTGTTGTTTTAGGTGTAATCAATTAGGGCACCTAGTTGCAGATTGCCCTCTGAAGCAGCGATTCAGAGGTGTAAGGCCTACTAAAACTGAGAATAAGCCTAATTGTAATTATCATGCTGCTAAAAATGAAAACCATTTAAAATTCAAAAATGTGACTAATTCAGGTTTTCATAGAAACAAATCTCAGTTTTACACTGCTAATAACCAAACTACAAACTATAATTCTTTCAATTCACTAAGGTTTGGTAGGCCTCACAATCATTCTACAAGGAGGTATCCTAGTAGGACTAACAGGAATTATCAAGATACTAACTTTGGAAAGCCAAAGTTTGGGATGTATAGATCCAAGACTAATTGGTCTTGGGTCCCTAAATTCTAATCTTTTGCTTTATTGTGCAGGAACAGTTGAACAGGGCTGCCAACAATCTTTGGGTTGTAGATAGCGGCTGTTCCCAGCACATGACGGGTAACAAATACTTGTTACACGATTTGAAACCTGTTCAAGGAGGGAGAGTGAGCTTTGCCGGTGAAAGTGGTGGCAAGATTACAGGAATGGGAACGGTGTCGAACGGAAAGATGACATTGGAGAAAGTTAACTTTGTAGAAGAATTGAAGCACAATCTGCTGAGTGTGTCGCATATCTGTGATAAGGAGTACACCGTTCATTTTACTAAGAATGAGGCGATTGTGTTGAAACCTGGTTTTCAGATACCAGAGGAGTGGATTGTGATGAAGGCTCCACGTGAAAGAAATACATATATTATGGATATGAGATCAACTGAAATGGCCACGGAAGAATCATGCCTTATGACAAAAGCGAGTGAATCAGAGTCCGAATTGTGGCATAGGAGAATGGGGCACATTCATCTTCGGAAGATGAACCACATTGTCAGGAATGGACTTGTGCTGGGCGTTCCCTTGAAGAATTTCAATTTTGAAGATAAATGTATAGCGTGCAAGAAGGGAAAGCAGCACAAGAAATCCCATCTCACCAAGAAAGTCAATTCAATTGCCAGTACTCTAGAATTGCTTCACATGGATCTCTTCGGTCCCGTGAATGCAAAAAGTCTTGGAGGTACTTCTTATTGCTTGGTGATCACTGATGACTATTCACGATATTCGTGGGTATATTTCCTGAAATCAAAAGATGAAACGGCTCAGATGGTGAAGAATTTGATTACCAAAGTTGAGAACGTTATGGATAAAAGGGTTAAGTTCATCAGGAGTGACAATGGAACGGAGTTCAAGAATTTTGAGATGGAGATCTTCTGCCTTCAGAGAGGGATTGAACACCAATACAGCGCTCCGTATACACCGCAACAGAATGGAGTGGCTGAAAGGAAGAACAGAACATTAATTGAAGGAGCCAGAACAATGCTGGCTGATTCGAAGCTTCCTGTGGTGTTTTGGGCTGAAGCTGTTGCTACAGCCTGTTATGTTCTGAATAGAGTCTTAACTGTTAAAAGACTTGGTAAAACGTGTTATGAGCTTATGCATGGGAGAAAGCCCAACTTGAGTGGTTTTGAACCATTCGGGTCCCCTTGTTCGATTTTAAAGACAAATTCTAAATTTGGTGAAGTAGCCGATGAAGGAATCTTAGTCGGTTATGTTGTTGGGACTCCCAACAGACGTGTCTTTAATACATCGACCAGCAAGGTTGAGGTGGTGTGTAACACCGATATCACAAGTTACCAACCGCCAAAACCAAGCAACGGACCTGCTGAGTTTTTCGACTATGTTAAACTTTTTAAGTCTTTTAACATACCGTATTTGGATATTGCTGAAGAAGAAGAGAGAGTTGCTACGAAGATGATCCTTGATGAGGAAGAAAACCTATTTCAAAGACAGCTGATCGATAAATGTCAACCTTCCTCATCAAATGTTGTCGATACCCCTGCTGCCTCGACTGAAGAAGAATTTTTCAATCCATTTCACTCTCAGCATGAAACAACCATTGACGAGCTCTCTTCTAACTTGGAAGACAATTTGCATGTTGGTTCTGTTCCGACCACGAGAATTCATAAAGATCACCCTTTGGAGAATGTGATTGGTGATGTGTCCTCCGGTGTACAAACAAGACGTAGCTTGAATGAGCACACCTGTGTTTACACAAGCATCAAGGAGACAGGGATAATCAACGAATGCTTGTACACCTGCTTTATCAGCCAGATTGAACCGAAAAATTATCAAATGGCTCTCAAGGACAGCTCGTGGGTCGAAGCTATGCAAGAAGAGTTGGCTCAATTCAAGAAAATGGAAGTTTGGACTTTGGTTGAAAAACCGAAGCATGTGCATGCGATAGGCACAAAATGGGTGTTTAAGTGCAAGAGAGATGAGAAAGGGATTATCATAAGAAACAAGGCGAGGCTAGTCGTTAAAGGTTTTAATCAACAAGAGGGGATTGATTATAATGAAGTGTTCGCTCCTGTCGCAAGGTTAGAAGCCATTAGATTGTTTTTGGCGTTCGCTGCTTATAAGAAGATGAAGGTATTTCAGTTGGATGTGAAGAGTGCGTTTCTGAATGGGAAAGTTGATGAGGTAGTGTATGTTGAGCAACCTCCGGGTTTTCCTGACCCAGACTTTCCTGATCACGTGTACAAGTTAAGCAAGGCATTGTATGGACTACATCAGGCACCTTGTGCCTGGTATTCAACTTTATCAGATTACTTGCTTGAAAATGGGTTTGAAAGAGGAAAGATTGATAGCACGTTGTTCGTTAAGAGAGAAGGAAGCGACTTCCTGCTGGTGCAAGTCTACGTGGATGACATTATCTTTGCTGCATCTAAAGTCTCCATGTGTCAGGAGTTTGAGGCCGTCATGAAAAAGAGGTTTGAAATGAGTGCTATGGGTGAACTAACTTTCTTTTTAGGATTGCAGGTTGATCAGAAGAAGGAGGACAGCACTCCATTCGACACTCCAATCTGCGTCAATCACAAATTGGGTGCTGAGTCAGACGGTGATGCAGATGTGGACCCAACTCAGTATCGGGCTATTATAGGTTCTTTAATGTACTTAACTGCTTCTAGGCCTGATATAATGTTTGCTGTTTGTCTTTGTGCTCGTTTTCAGGCAAACCCAAAGGAATCTCACATGAAGGGTGTGAAGAGGATCTTGCGGTATCTCAAGGGCAAACCGAAGCTGGGGTTGTGGTACCCGAGAGGAGGAGACTTGGAGCTAGTAGCTTACACAGATTCTGATTATGGAGGGTGCAATCAGAGTCGGAAGTCAACAACTGGAGGATGTCAGTTTCTTGGTGGCAGATTGGTGTCGTGGCAATGCAAGAAGCAGACTTCAGTCGCAATTTCAACCTGTGAAGCAGAATACATGGCAGCATCCAACTGCTGCTCCCAGGTTCTTTAGATTCAACAACAGTTGCGCGACTATGGTCTGAATTTCTTACTTACTCCTATTTGCATTGATAACACAGCTGCTATCTCAGTAACTCACAATCCCGTGAAGCATAGTAAAACTAAACATATTGACATACGTCATCATTTTATACGGGATTGTGCTGAGAAGAAACTGATTGTACTTGAAAAGGTGGATACGCTTGATAATTTCGCTGATCTTTATACTAAAGCGTTTGACAAAACAAGATTTCAAAACCTTATCGAGCTGAATGGGATGATCAATCCCGAGTAACCATGCTTTTCATGTTATATTTAAAAAAAAAAAAAAACGTCACTATCGCTTAAAATATGTCGGTTACCTCAGTTTGAAGGACTTGTCTTCGGATATGTTTTGGTCCTCATTTTCTACTTGTAGATTTTGAGGATAGCCATTAACCAGATGACTGAAAGTGACCGGGGCGGTTTATGATGAGTTTTCATTTTTTCGCTTAAAATTAGTCGATCATACTTAGAAGGACACATACTAGTATGTGGTCGGTCCAGTTGATCCATTGGATCTTCGGGATAGCCGTTTACCTGAAGACTTTGTTTTGGTCGGGGCGATTAATGTTAAAATTTTTATAGGGAAATGAAATTATTTTTCAAGTCTGCTACTTCGTAAGAAGTTCGTTTGCTATGTTTAACAGAAAATTGATCCAACCTTGGAAAATGATAGATATACTGATTCTGTGTGCTTAACTAGTAAAGTTATTAGGCTTAAAAGGCTTTAGGACAGTTATTGTATGTCATGGTAGCTTTTTATGGTGCGTAAAAGTAGATGTGATACAAACTAAATCTACTTGATTTTACGTGGAAACTCCTTACGAGTTTTGCATGTCTTCATATATATCTTTCCGATTGATAGGCAGAAAAGCGATTACCCAGTCATACACGAGCCCGTAAGTGTTCTGATTCCCGTGAAGATAGCGTTTCAAGAAACTGCAGTGATCCAGATTCGGGACTTGCAGTTGTTTACTACTCTGTAGTCTATGTAAATGTTTAGTGTGAAAAAAAAAAAAAAAATTTATGAGTTATGAAAACATTCTAGAGCTGAAAATGTCAAGACTTCTCAATCATGGAGTAAGAAAGAGAACGGGAAGCAGATGAAGAGTACTTACAAACTTAATCAGACACTATGGGTCGAGGTCAATTCGGGGTGACTTGGGGAAAGCCAAATATGCTTTGAGAATAGATATGAGGCATCATAATCTCTGAGTTGTTGCCCACTTAATTTTTGAGATTAATTGAACTTAACTCGTATCACAGAAACGATGAAAACCATCTTAAGTTATTTACCTGCCTACAACCTGTTTCCTTCTGTCATAATACAGCTAAACACGGATCTATGTGACAGTCACGTAATTAGTATGATTCCTGTTCAGATCTTTTCTAAAACGTAGTAGTCCCTATCGAGACTGAAATTTGATCCCTTATACTTTAATTTTTTTTAAAAAAGTTTCTTGTACTTAGGTAGTTTTATAATTTTGTATCTGGTTACTTGGACTTGATCGTGTTATTTAATTCTTAAAGGGAAGTTTTAAAAGTTAATTGCAAAATGTTCAAATTATAAGGGTTGATTTTGTAAATATAGGCGATGTTGTTAAACAGGCGAACTTGTGAATAACTTCGCCTAGGCGAAGTTAACCGTAACTTCGCCTGTATAACTTCGCCCCTATATAAGGATTTTCAAAAGTCATTCGTTCATTATTTTCATTATCAGCGAACTTATCCTCCGACTTTTCAGCGAACTTATCTGAAATCTCGGCGAACTTGTCGTTTCGTTTCATCTTTGTTCTTTTTTTCTCAGTTTCCGTTACGATTCAAGGTTCGTGGTGTCGACATATCGTATAACACATGTTCTTTCTTGTTTATCTAAGGTCGTGTCGAACCGTTACGAAACCTCCGACCGTCGGATTTTTGAAACCATTTTTCAAACTTGTTTTTACGTGGTTGTGAACAACTTGAACGTCTAGACCATCATAAAATCGAGTTTTACGGAGTCCACAATCGTTAAATTCGCCAACGGCACGTCGTTCGAAATCCTTACTGTCGCCGATTCAGATTCAGGCGAACTTAAGGTTTAGGCGAAGTTATCCGTAACTTCGCCTGAGGCTCAACTTCGCCTGAGGCGATGTTGTGGTGAGGCGAAGTTATCCGTAACTTCGCCTGGACTTTTTAACTTTTTAATTATTAGACGAACTTAAAGATGAAGCGAAGTTGTTCCCAACTTCGCCCAAACTTTAACTTCGCCTATACAGATTTTATCACAACTTCGCATATGGTAACAAGCGAACTTGTGGTACGCCTTAACGTTTATCTAACTTGGTTCGTTTGTTGCAGATATGGCTGCAGTAGCAGGTGCTGGAGGTGCTGGAGGTGACGATGGAGATAATCAGAGGCAATTCTTTCCGGGTCATAACATGTATATCACCTTAGACCCGGAAGCGAGCGGTGTTGAGGATTACCGCGAGATAATCACATTCCTCATTCGCTCGAGGATATTCCACGCTCTCACTACGACTCTGCCGATTTCCTTACCCAATATTGAGGATTTCTGGCAGACAGTGGAATACGATTGCCGCGTTGAGCCCCCGGTTATGCGAGCAACCGTCAACAATCAAGAAGTTCAGTTCTCATCTGAACAAATACGGGTGGCGTTACGGTTCGGTGAGGAGACTAGGGATGACCCTACGGAGTTTGTGGCTCCGTTCCGTGATGGAGCGTTTCTCCGAATGGGCTATTCTGGTCCATTGGGCGATACACAACGGAGGAAGGGTTTCCTACTCGATCAGTGGCGCTTCCTCATGCACGTTATGATTGTCTGCATGTCTGGGAGGAAGGCGGGCACTGACGGGATGGGTGCGACCATGCAGTCCGCAATGACTGCTCTGACTTATAACAAACGTTATAGCTTCAGTCAGATGGTCTTTTATGAGATCGATAGACAGAGGAGAGCGATGGCTCGTGAGAGGTTCATCATGTATCCAAGATTCATTCAGATGATCTTGAATCATGTTGCTCCCACGTTGCCTCAACGACGTCCAATACGATACGTGGAGAATGTGAGCAAACGTATCTTCGCTCAATGCCGCACATCCAGTGCGAGGAGCAAGCCTGAACTGCGTCCAAGGCATACTCCACTCTTTGGGTACTTAATAAACCCGGAGTATGTTCCTGCTACTGGGGATGAGTTCAGAGACCCTCAACCACGACAGGTAGGAGCACCTCGAGATGTACCTGCTGTGCCTGTTGTGTCGGCTGAGGAGGATGTAGACCTTGATGCTGCATTTGGCGGCCAAGGATTCTTCGACATGGACCGGTTTGATACGCAAGAAGAGGTGCAGGTCTCTGTTGCACAGGTTCGGGAAGTGAATGTTACTAGAGCAGCTACGACGGTGGCTGACTCAGATCTTGATGATGTTATGGATGAGGCGAGAAGGATGTTGGTGACACGAGAAAGGACGTTAGGGAAGAGGAAGAGGACAGTTGATGATACTGAGTCAGAAGAAGAAGAAGAGGATATTCACAAGTTGATTAGACGTTCAAGACGGGAAAGGACATGTGCAG
This sequence comes from Bidens hawaiensis, assembly GCF_021521415.1. Classification (NCBI taxonomy): domain Eukaryota; kingdom Viridiplantae; phylum Streptophyta; class Magnoliopsida; order Asterales; family Asteraceae; genus Bidens; species Bidens hawaiensis. The sequence continues at coordinate 64,259 of NW_027493642.1, forward strand.
GTATGGGAGCTGGAGAGACTTCAAGAGTTGTACGTTTCACTCCATCCGCACTGTCAGGTATGTCGATTGTTCCTACATCACTACAGGTCACAGGTTTAAGTGCCGCGGAAGTTCCCGTGGTGGCTACATCAGCTTTCGGCATCCCATCAATCACTACTATCCAGCTGACGACTCCGGAGATTTTGTCTTTACCACCTCCAACGCTTACTCCTTCAGAGGTGGTGGCACAATTTGTAGAGTCGACAGTCATTGCAACTGCAGGGTTGTCGGTCACGATACCACCTGCGGTTACGTCCACAACTGCTTCTGATGTCCCGGTTACATTCGAGATCCCTGCTGAGTATACTCAAGACACATCTAACATGAGGTTTGATTTCGATGCAACCCTCTCAGACTCGGAGAGAATAGCTGCACTTGAGCGGGTCGTGGCTGAACAATCAAGGGTGAATCTTGTCCAGACCCAGGCTATTCAGCGCCTTGTAGCAGAGAATCAACTACAGTCGTCCCTCCTGATTGAACATGGGAGAATTATAGATGCTATGAAGGAGTTCTTGGCATCTCAGGGGGAGACAGGCTGTAAAGGCGACGAGTTAAGGACAAAGAAGAGGAATGATAAAGACGATGATCCCAATGCATCGAAAGATGCAGGTGGTGAGTTGCCAAGAACTACTCAAGCTCTTGGGACTTCCACAGCTCAGGGGGAGTCTGCAGGTGCAGTTGGTGGTGATGAGGTGGTGATGGTTGATGATGAAGATGATGTGATTGATGCTTTGAAAGAATTAGATGATGATATGCTAGATGATGATGTGATGTTTGATGATGATGTGCTGCCTATTGAGGAGATTGAGAAGATTGGCGCACAGATTGTGATTGAAGAAGATGTTGAAGAAGGTGAGATAGTAGAAGAAAATGTTGAACACGAGATCCCAGATATTGAGAAAGCCGATATGGGTAATGAGATGGAAAATGATGAGACTGAATGGGAAGAGCAGCCTAGGTGGAAGGAAGGCTATGCTCAGTGGTTCGTCAAAACGAAGAAACCAGCGGTCCCTACAATGTTTAAGAAGAGTTACAATATTAAAGGCTATGCCGAAGCGAAGAAAGGGATTATTTGCTGGATCTATGATGAGCAGTTGAAGCTCTTTGTGATTAAACGGTATGACAGCGTTCAGTATTTTAAAAGAATGTTAAGGTCGTTGAATACACTGCCGGAATGTGAAGTGAAAGACTTAGCCAGATTGGGGTTAATCAATCGAAATGACGATAATATGGCTAGAGTCATTGAGAAAATTGTATGGAGAGAGAGTATAAAAGAGAAGAAGTTTGAGCTGTTGAAACCGCAGAAGGGAAAACTTGTTGAAGACAAGGATAGAGGTTTGAGAGCTGATGGAAAACCTTGGATGGTCATGAAGTATAAACCGATCTGGTGCCTGAAAGAAGTACCGATGAAGACAATGCCCAAGGATGTGTTAAAGAACCTTAAGTGGTGGTATGTGGATTGTGAGACAGCAGAGGCGGTGATGGAAGACGAGGATGAACAAGAGCTCCTAAGAGTTTACGATCCAATGCATTTGGTAAACTTATCGCAAGCTGATCTGAAGGTGCTTAATGAGAAGAAAATCTTTTATATTCCTGCTTGGAAGGACGAAGCGAGGAAGTATCAAAGAGTTGTGTCAGTTTGTGTTAGAGAAGGAGTGCATGCGTGAAGATACAAGATTGAAGATTACAAGACAAGTGCTTAAAGATCAAGATATGAAGCTACTGCCAAGGGGGAGTCTGTTGGTGCATAATGTCAGTAGTTCATAGTCTAGTGTCTGTAATCGAGTCTGTAATGTTTAATTATGTTTTGTATGTTTAAGCGAAGTTACTGACAAGTTCGCTTAACAGGCGAACTTGTTAGTCAAGCGAAGTTATGGACAACTTCGCCTGAACATGCCAGGCGAAGTTGTCGTGTATTTATAGTCCTAGGTTACGGTTTGGTTGGTAATAGTGGTTTAAGTTCGTGTCAGTAGTTCAAGTTCATTGTAACGTGAGGACGAGAGTCTGTAACAGTGATATTACGTCACGTGTTTGAGTTATAATATATAACGTGTGTTCGTGTGAATCGTGTTCTATACTCGTAACGTTCTACGCAAGGATTCCGCACCTGAGTAGACCGAGATATCTCATGCGATCCGTCCAGGGAACCTACAGATCGTCTTCCAACACCGTCCTTGAGTTCTTTCCTTTGCTATCCCGCACCTATAGTACGAGTATAACTTTTGTTTGTCGGATACAAGATCCGGCTTAAGACCTTTAGTCTTATTTATCTCGATGAACATTTAGTTCATAATCTCATTGTACTTTAAAACCTTTAGTTGAAAAGTAATATTTATAAACCTTTAGTTTATTTATAAAACCCGACGTTTCTTCTTCTTTAAGAAACCCGTATAATTTTCTTTATTATTTAAGTATACTCTTTATAACTAAATAATATATTTATAACAAAGATTAATCATATTCATATATATACTCACATATATGTTTTCATTTTTCTTTTCTTTATTTTCTTTGTTATATGCTTCTTTGTTTATCGAGAATAATATCGACTTGGGGTATTAAGCCTTTATAATATTTTGTTATTATTTTGGTCGGGCATTATGCCTACCTTGCTTGGCTTAGAAACACCCTCTACACTTGGGCAGCACTTCGATGCCGCTCAATCAACACTCCTTTCTTGCAAACTCTTTCTCCTCACTTGACACGCTTTTCGAGACACCAATACTCTTTGACACGCACTTCGAGGTACATGTCGGGACGTCAAGGCAGCACCTTCTCTTTACTTGGAACGTTGTCGGGAAGTTGTACGTATATTGGGATAATGGCACGGAAAACGAGGTAACTGAACACGGTTATCGAGATGGATCGATGGCACGTTTTACCGGGTAGTGAGAGAAGTTAGAGAGAGAGTAATATGTGATTTTTGGATGTGAAATGGTGAAGACCCGTGGCTGCTATTTATAGGGCTGAAATTGGATCCCATCACGGTACACGATGGGTTCCCTGGCTGGCCCGTCGCGGTACGCGACGTAGGCCTGGCCAGTCACACCTTAGACCTGCCACGTGTCGACACGTGGCAGGCACCGTTCCACGTGGCGGACGTGTTGCCACGTTGTGACACGTGGCGGCAACCGTTGCCACAGTGTGCCACGTGGCACACGTGTCACCATTTGTCAGACACCCCATTGCGGTACGCGATGGGTGTCTCTCTTGACGTCCTGTCGCATCATGTTCTTGAACTCCTCCCAGTTCATAGCATTAGCCAGTTCCAACCCAAGGATCTGCACGTTTGAATTCCACCAAGTGATGGCAGAATCTTCAAGTGTTCCAGTGGCAAATTTGACCCTACTCGCAGGGGGGCAATTACACATCTCAAACGCCGATTCGGCCTTCTCAGCCCAACGCAGGAAGCCTATAGCTCCCTCAGTGCCCTTAAACGAATTGGGCTTGCAATCCAAGTAGTTCTTGAAAGTACACGTTCCAGTCGGACCTCCAGCTTGATTCTGAACATGTGCAGCTAGAGCTGCCGCCGCATGGTCATTCAATAAGGTCTGAAGTTCTGCTGCGGTTAAGTTGATGTTATCGCGCCCATGACTAGCGTTTCTTCCAGACATCTAGGTGTTATCATCCTTAGATGTCATCGTCTGAGGACACCTCTGAGTGTGCCTCTGGCTCAGCCGGTTCTTCCTCCGGTTCTTCTTCAGGTTCCTCCTCGGGATCTTCCTCGAGATCCTCCTCAGGCTCTTCTTCGGGATCTTCTTCGGGTTCCTCTTCAGGATCTGCCTCAGGTTCTGCCTCAGGTTTGGCTGCGTTCTGAGCAATCTGCATTTGTAAGACATCCCAACGTTCTAAATCTATCTCGGTTGGGGTCCTTGCTACTTGGAGTTGCTCTTGCAAGTCTATCATCTCGGCTTGCATCTTTCTCATAATCTTCATCTGTTGATCACTAGCCTCTTGCATTCACTTCATTGCCGCTGTCATGCGGGAAATTTCCTCTTTAGTCTCAGTTCCATCTTTTAACAGTCCGGATACGTTCGCTCTCGTATAGCGCATGTAACCAACATCACGCTCTAAGCAAGAAACAACAGCTGCAAGTACACGCTCTACAGGTTCGGTTATGGGTGGTAGGGTGTTGGGGTAAGCAGGATGGTTCGGGTGAGGTAATGGGGGAACTTGTTCACGATAGACCATACGTCTGATCATATTAGGGTACCAATCCCAGCTAACTTCGTTTTCGTACATGCCTCCGGATAAGCGGTACCTCTTCGGTGCAGGAGCTTCGAGTTCCGGGACTACTCGGTGGTGGCGATGCGGTAGGTAACTGCGGTTCCTTCCCATGAGCATTTGTCATCGGATCAGATGATGATGAGGGTGGCGTCGACATCCCTACAGGTAAGCCGTGTATGCGCGCGTATTAGTGAATGAGGTAAAGAGATGAGATAACAAAGATTACACAAATATATGCAGTGCGTATCATTATAACTAATGGGTCGTCGCGGTTATAGTCTAGTATGAATGCAATTTCTAGTTCGCTATAACCAATGGCTCTGATACCAATCTGTCACACCCTCAAAATCCACTAACGGAGTTTTACCGTCAGAGGGTGTGAACTAACAGGATCGGATTCATTAGTTATAATCAAACCATAAAACAAAGTTTCAAAACCATGAAAACGTTTACGAGTATTTAAATGCGGAAGCGTAAAAACCATAAAAAAATGTTGCGTCACGCAGGACGACTTAAATCCAATGATAACAGTTTTAAAATAGTTTGCATAACAAAAGCGTTTTCAAGCAATGCATGATCCTATACCGCGCGCCCGCCTCGGCTACCTGAGAATAACATACTAAAAGTGTCAACACGGGGTTGGTGAGTTCACAAGCTTATATCAATAAAGCGTTACGTTTGCGTTCAGCGTTTTGCGTTTAGCGTTCAGCGTTTTGCGTTTAGCGTTCAGCGTTTTGCGTTACCAGATAGTGTTATGTCAATTATATATCTATAGGTAGCTAGCCTATAAAACAAGTATTACTAAGTGTTCGACACCGAAGCTGACTGTTTATCATTTGTCTTGCCACCAGGTCTATCCCGACCATGGTATGTGTTTAGCCAAGATTACACCCACTCGACCTCCAGTCGAGTTTAGCGTTGGGTGGGGTTTGTCAAACCCAGTAGTACTACTCAACAATGACTCGCTATTATCCAATATTAAACGGTTCGATGTGAATGAAGGACTTTAAATATTGCGTTTGCCACTTAGTCTTTACAAGTGATATATAATGTATATTAACAAAATCTTAAATGCGTTTTCGGAGTATGTTATCTCCCCAAGTGAAAAGCGTTTGAAAATTGTTTAGAGGGGTAAGTGAACTCACTGTTTGCGAAGAATTCCCAAAATAAATCACCAAAGGATGCGCGTCACAGAAAAACTCTCTCTAGCGTTCTAAAACAACAAAGAGATTTTTCTAAGTGTCGGAACTATTATCGAGTCTCTAGACTCGGCACATAATACCTATGCACACAATGTGTTTCGTGTTTCGTTTGTGAATAGCGTGTGACTTTAACAAGTACATTCGTGATACATTACATGTGTGAGCAATTATTTACGTGTCATGTATTAATAATGTACATCACTAGCAATTACTCCCCGTAAGGGCAATTTGGTCACACATAACAATTAACTAGCAATTATTCCCCGCAAGGGCAATTTGGTCAAAACACGACAACTATTTAGCAAGTATTCCCCACATGGGCAATTTAATCAAAACATAACAATTATTCAGCAGCTAGTTTCACCGAGACAGAAATTCTACTTGAAAGATTGTACTATTCCATCGATCATAGCATCTCAATTAATTTACCAAAAATCATCACAAAAGCATATATGTGTTAGGTTTCCAGAACATATTTTGTTGTATTTTTATTCCATATATATTTCTCATAATGATCAATTTACCACAGCAAACTCATAACAGTCAAATTTATGCGCAACAGAAAGTTATTTGCAATTCCCGTTAAATGAAAAATCCAAAAAATGCAAGACCACTTGGGTTAGGTTCCTAACTCAACAAGTCAACTTCCAGAAGTGGAACCAACCCAATTGGTCTCGTAGTTCATGAGATATAACATTTACAAAACAACCTAACAGCAGGTCTAACAACTCAGCTTTGCACAACGTTTTTGTAAAATCATAAAGGTTAACTTTTACACGTCCAAAAATTGCAAATTTACATTATTTAGAAACTAGACTCATCCTAGTTTACTGTAGTATCAATAATCTCAATCAATTTTGACATTTACACCCCGTTACAGTCAATTGAACATCAGCAACACAATCTGTCCAGAAACTGTTTGCATCCAAACTCAATATATTAACTATCTATGGACCATAATCCGTTCATATAACATTCTAGACACCATAACCATCATCCATGCATCTCAATTACACCATACATATATGGTTAGGGTTTTATTTGATCTCAAAATCAAAGACACAACAATTAACATGTAATAATATCAATTCTAGTTATCAAATCATCATCAATACATCATCAAATCAAACAAAGATCATATGAACACAATATATGAAATTTCCAGATTTTAGGGTTTATAATTATACCTTCAAAAGCACAAAAATAAGCAAGAGGAAGGTAGAATATGACTAGAATCGGGTGTAGGAGGCTTCAATTGTGAAAAACAAGATCAAAAACCAAAAGATATGTGTGTGTGTGTGAGCCGATCGTGAGGAGGGGGAAGGGGGGCTGGCCGTCGGTTTTGGGAAGAGGGAGAGGGAGGAGAGGTTAGGGTTTATATTTATTAATAATAATAACATGTTACACTTTAGTCCCTCAACTTCTAGTTTGTACTTTTCTAGCTTAAATAACTAGTTCTAGCACATTGAGTTAACGTTTATAACAATGTTATCACATAACACATAAGTCTAACACATAATTATCACATAATTATTGTTTTGACGTTTTTCGTTTATTCACCAATTGTTTGCGTCAACTCGTTTGCGTTTCGGTGCAATTCCCGAAAGACTACACATGTAGTAAGTGTCAAGCGTTATTTAAACCCTAGTTTAAATGTAATGAGGTGTGCGTTATAGATTCAGTGATCTTTAAGTTTAAATTGACGGAGTTGAGTTAACGGAGTTAACCTGAAATTGACGATTGTCACATCATTCCCATGTTAAAGAATTTTCGTTCCGAAAATTTGAGTCAAGTCGTGATGAGTGTCTGAAAAAGTAAGAAAAATTTTCAGTTTGTCATATCATCCCCTAGTAGAAAGAAATTTCGTCCCGAAATTTAATTCATACCTCCGGTGATTTCTGACGGTTTGCCGGGTTTCGCGGTTTTCGGTGTTTGGTCAGCCATTCAAAAAGGTGAGTATACTTTTTCATCATTTGATCCTCGCGTTCCCACGTGAACTCCGGTCCACGTCTCGAGTTCCAACGAACCTTAACGATTGGAATCTTGCTGTGCTTGAGTGTTTTGGTTTCCCAATCCAAAACTTCAACTGGTTCTTCAATGAAGCGTAGCTGTTCATCAACTTGCAGTTCGTCCAAAGGGACTACTTGGGTTTCATCAGATAGGCATTTCTTCAAATTAGATACGTGAAAAACATTGTGTACACTGCTGAGTTCCGCTGGTAAGTCCAGCCGGTACGCCACCGGAACAACGCGTTCCGTTATCCGGTAAGGACCAACATATCGGGGGTTGAGTTTGTTTCGCTTTCCAAAGCGAACCACACCTTTCCAAGGTGAGACTTTGAGTAACACTTGATCGTTCACTTGAAATTCGAGAGGTTTTCGGCGCTTGTCAGCGTAACTCTTTTGGCGATCTCGTGCTGCTGCCATGCGGTTTCGGATTTGAACAATCTTTTCTGAAGTTTCGAGTACCAGTTCTGGACCAGTGATTTGGCTGTCACCCACCTCTGCCCAGCAGAGAGGTGATCGACACTTCCGTCCGTACAGTGCTTTAAACGGCGCTGCTTTAATACGTGCGTGGTAGCTGTTATTATACGAAAACTCTACCAAAGGTAAGTGAGGTTCCCAACTTTTTCCGAAATCCAATACACATGCACGCAACATGTCCTCTAAGGTCTGAATAGTTCGTTCACTTTGCCCATCCGTCTGAGGATGGTATGCTGTGCTCATATCAAGGCGTGTGCCTAGGGCACTCTATAGCGACTTCCAAAAGTGCGAAGTGAAACGGGAATCTCGATCAGAAATAATTGAGACAGGCACTCCGTGTCTAGACACTACTTCCTTCATGTAGACGCGAGTCAGTCTTTCCATTTTGTCCGATTCCTTAATCGCTAAAAAGTGTGCCAACTTAGTCAACCGGTCAACGATCACCCAGATGGTATCGCATCCCGTCGGTGTCTTAGGTAAACCCGTGATAAAATCCATTGAGATGTGTTCCCATTTCCACATTGGAAGTTCCGGTTGTTGCAGCAAACCAGATGGTTTCTTGTATTCTATTTTGACTCTGGCACAAGTCAAGCATTTGCTCACGTAGATGGCAATGTCGGCTTTCATGTTTGGCCACCAGTAAAGCGCCTTTAAGTCATGATACATTGTATCTGAGCCAGGATGGATAGAATATCGGGACTTGTGTGCTTCGTCCATCACCAGAGTTCTCAACTCTCCGTACCGTGGAACCCAAATCCGGTTCTCAAAATATCGGACCCCGTCCGATTTGGTTTCAAGTTGCCTGTTCATGCCCCGCATGAGTTTCGATGGAAGATTATCATCTTTCAGAGCTTCAAGTTGTGCATCGCGAATCTGATCGGGTAAGTTGGTATGAATCGTGAGGTGCAATGCTCGCACTCGCCTGGGTTTATCGGTTTCTTTTCTGCTGAGAGTATTGGCCACTACATTGGCCTTGCCAGGGTGGTACTTGATGGCACAATCATAATATTTAAGCAGCTCGACCCAACGACGCTGTCGCATGTTCAGCTCCTTCTGATCGTAGATATGTTGGAGACTCTTGTGGTCGGTGTAAATGGTAAACTTGGTACCGTACAAGTAATGCCTCCATATCTTAAGGGCAAACACACCGGCTTAATAGGAAGGAAGCTTAATCGAAATGAAGCAGAAGTTTTCTTCTATGATCGATCGATATACACATCAACAACTCCGAATTGGATTAGTTTCTCCTCAACAAATAAGTGCTTGGTCCAAAAAAATCCTGCCTAATGGCGAGATTGTTGGAGAGGTGCGACTCTCACCGCATACGGCTCGCACAAAGACTCCTAAATTCATCCCGAGCCTTTTCTTCCACATCTCCTCTCCAATCCTCGAGCTGGAGCAGTACTATAGGCATTTTCGAGTGTTTGGATGCACGTCTTTTGTTCATATTCCTGCGCAGTTAAGAGAGAAATTGTCCCCAAGGAAACCACTGGGATTCTTGGCTAGAGAAAGGTTCTGTGACATGGACGCCCAGCCCAACTCGGTCGGTCGGTTGGCCCACCTAAGATATTCAAAAATGATCGATCAATTTGATCTAGGTTTATGACTTACAAGGCAAAGGAACTCTTAGTTGGTTATGGGAGGAGATTGTAAATATCCTCGATTTAATCAACTATGTTTTCTAATGTAGGTTCTGGAGTTCTAACATTTGAATTTCTCTTACATTCTACGTTCCCGAAACGGATCCTGTCAAATATTTCACATTTTCTATGATCATCTCTATTTCAGGTATTCGGGGAATCCTCCTTAATAGACGAAATATTCTCCTCCAGTCAAACCGACTCCGAGCTACTTCCTGGCAGCGGGCGAGAAGACCTCAGTTGGAGACGGGGCGGCTTTCTCTATTTCACGAAGATGTTATTTTCAAGATAGGATTTTTGGTTGGTTACAGGACTAGGGCCCTACTAGCCTCATCGGCCGATGTCTGCCGTCTCGCGATTCTTGCGTTTATGGTCCGAAGGAAAATCACTCCAATCCTTCTTCAGGGCAACATGCTATATTATATGATATATCTTGGGAGTTGAAGGTCGCAGTCCCTTTCCCTCAGGCGAGTTCCTCACTTAACTTAAAAGAGGAAGGAGTCACAGCTCCGAGTTCCAAATCATGGGTCGTGTAGTTCTTCTCGTGAACCCGTAGTTGCCGAGAGGCATAGGCTATAACCTTCTCGAGTTGCATCAGCACACAACCGAGACCTTGTATCGATGCGTCACAGTGTACCTCAAAATTCTCCGTTCCCTCGGGTAGGGCTAGAATAGGGGCGCTGCAGAGTTTGGTTTTCAACAGTTGAAAAGCGGATTCTTGCGCGTCACCCCAATTGTACTTAGTACCCTTGTGAGTCAAAGCGGTGAGAGGTTGAGCAATCTTTGAAAATCCTTCGATGAAACGCCGGTAGTAGCCGGCCAGTCCTAGGAATTGCCGCACCTTAGTCGGAGTCTTAGGTGCTTCCCAGTTTTTGATGGCCTCTACTTTACCGGGATCGACATGGATACCATTCTCGTTGATCACATGTCCTAAAAAGTGAACCTCGCGAAGCCAAAATTCGCATTTCGAGAGTTTTGCGTACAGTTGTTCCTTCTTCAACAGTTCCAGAATTACCCTTAAGTGTTCCTCATGGTCAGCCTTGTCCTTGGAGTAGACGAGAATATCATCAATAAACACAATCACAAACTTTTCGAGGTACGCCTTGCATACTCGATTCATGAGATCCATAAATACGGCTGGTGCGTTGGTTAGGCCAAAAGGCATAACCGAAAACTCGTAGTGAGCATACCGTGTTCTGAAAGCCGTCTTTGAGATATCTTCTTCGCGCACTCTTAATTGATGGTAACCAGATCGCAGATCGATCTTCGAGTAATAACTCGATCCTTGAAGCTGGTCAGACAGATCATCAATTCGGGGCAAAGGATAACGGTTCTTGATCGTCACCTTGTTCAACTCCCGGTAGTCGATACACATTCGGAAAGTCCCGTCCTTCTTTCTGACAAATAAGACAGGGGCTCCCCATGGCGATGAGCTAGGTCGGATAAAACCCTTATCCAACAAATCTTGCAACTGAGTGGACAGTTCCTGAAGCTCCGCCGGTGCGAGCCGATAAGGGGCTCGTGCTATGGGTGCTGCACCGGGTGTCAACACGATTTGGAATTCGACTTGTCGAATAGGAGGGAGTCCAGGCAAATCCTCCGGGAATACTTCCGGAAAATCTCGCACGATCGGTATATCTTCGATTCGTTTCTCCTCCGCTGGTTTCTCGACAATATGCGCTAAAATTGTCGGATGACCCTTTCGTAGATACTTCTGCGCCTTCATGAGGGTGATGACGCTAGTTGTCATGCCGCTTCTCTCGCCCCGGATTGAAAAGATCTCGCCGGAAGGGGTAGTAATGTGGACTATCTTGTCGTGACATATAATCTCCGCTCGGTTCTCGGATAACCAGTCCATACCGACAATGACATAGAAACTACCAAGCGTAAAAGGTATGAGGTCGATATCAAAAATATGACCTGACAGTTTTAACTTACATCCCGCAAGTACATGAGTCGTTACTATAGTCTTACCGTCAGCTAATTCAACAGGAAATTTAGCATCTAACGGGGTTGGAGTTAAGTCTTAGAGTTGACTAAAGGCTTTCGACACAAAACTCCTATCAGCTCCAGTGTCAAACAAAACAGAAGCAAAACAATCGTTCACAGGGAACTTACCAGTCACCACGTACGGATCATTGCGGGCTTGACCCGACCCAATAACAAAAGCTCTTCCTTTACCATTGTTTCCACCACCACTGCCACTTCCATTACCTCCATTGTTGTCGTTCTGTTTCAGCTTGGGGCAGTCTTTCTTAAAATGTCCCTCTTGTCCACACTCAAAACATCCCTTGGTTGTCATGGGTGGTTTAGGAGCACCCTTTGCCGCGAGGTCTCCTCTACATTCCTTTGCCTGGTGACCCATCTTTCCACATCTCTAACACTTGACACGGTTACACGGGCCAGCATGATGATAGTTGCACCTGTTGCACTTCGGATATTTCCCAGCATATCCGCTCGAACCCTGCCCGCTACCGTTGTTATTGTTGTTGTGACCCTGATTGTTGAAGCTCCGAGTGAATTCGGGCTTGCGGTGGTGTTGTTGTTGCTGTGGGGGATTCGAGGATGAGGATCTGGTGTTGTCAAACTTTCTTTTTCCGCTGCTCGGGTTGCTGTGGCTGTTGTTGTCATTACTTGGGTTGTCACGGGCTTTGATGGTTGAACCCCTAGGTGGTAGCGCACCTTGGGTCACTGCTTGATCCGTCAGTTTGTGAGCTAACCGGATCGCTTGTTGAATCGTGGCTGGTCTGGAAGACGTCACCATGCCCTGAATTTGCGGTGCTAACCCATCAATATACATTTCAATCCTCTTACTCGGCGGGTCTACCATCCGTGGACACATCACGGCCAACTCGTGAGAACGGGTAGTGTAGGCTTCGATTTCTGAACCCACCATCTTCAATGACCAAAACTCTGATTCCAACTTTGCAATCTCCTCTCTCGGACAGTACTCTTCTCGCATCATATTCTTGAACTCCTCCCAGTTCATAGCATTAGCCAGTTCCAACCCAAGGATCTGCACGTTTGAATTCCACCAAGTGATGGCAGAATCTTCAAGTGTTCCAGTGGCAAATTTGACCATACTGGCAGGGGGGCAATTACACATCTCAAACGCCGATTCGGCCTTCTCAGCCCAACGCAAGAAGCCTATAGCTCCCTCAGTGCCCTTAAACGAATTGGGCTTGCAATCCAGGTAGTTCTTGAAAGTACACGTTCCAGTCAGACCTCCAGCTTGATTCTGAACATGTGCAGCTAGAGCTGCCGCCGCATGGTCATTCAATAAGGTCTGAAGTTCTGCTGCGGTTAAGTTGATGTTACCGCGCCCATGACCAGCGTTTCTTCCAGACATCTAGGTGTTATCATCCTTAGATGTCATCGTCTGAGGACACCTCTGAGTGTGCCTCTGGCTCAGCCGGTTCTTCCTCCGGTTCTTCTTCAGGTTCCTCCTCGGGATCTTCCTCGAGATCCTCCTCAGGCTCTTCTTCGGGATCTTCTTCGGGTTCCTCTTCAGGCTCTGCCTCAGGTTCTGCCTCAGGTTCGGCTGCGTTCTGAGCAATCTGCATTTGTAAGACATCGCAACGTTCTAAAGCTATCTCGGTTGGGGTCCTTGCTACTTGGAGTTGCTCTTGCAAGTCTATCATCTCGGCTTGCATCTTTCTCGTAATCTTCATCTGTTGATCACTAGCCTCTTGCATTTCCTTCATTGCTGCTGTCATGCGGGAAATTTCCTCTTTAATCTCGGTTCCATCTTTTAACAGTCCGGATACGTTCGCTCTCGTATAGCGCATGTAACCAACATCACGCTCTAAGCAAGAAACAACAGCTGCAAGTACACGCTCTACAGGTTCGAGTATGGGTGGTAGGGTGTTGGGGTAAGCAGGATGGTTCGGGTGAGGTAATGGGGGAACTTGTTCACGATAGACCATACGTCTGATCATATTAGGGTACCAATCCCAGCTAACTTCGTTTTCGTACATGCCTCCGGATAAGCGGTACCTCTTCGGTGCAGGAGCTTCGAGTTCCGGGACTACTCCGGGTGGCGATGCGGTAGGTAACTGCGGTTCCTTCCCATGAGCATGAGTCATCGGATCAGATGATGATGAGGGTGGCGTCGACATCCCTACAGGTAAGCCGTGTATGCGCGCGTATTAGTGAATGAGGTAAAGAGATGAGATAACAAAGATTACACAAATATATGCAGTGCGTATCATTATAACTAATGGGTCGTCGCGGTTATAGTCTAGTATGAATGCAATTTCTAGTTCGCTATAACCAATGGCTCTGATACCAATCTGTCACACCCTCAAAATCCACTAACGGAGTTTTACCGTCAGAGGGTGTGAACTAACAGGATCGGATTCATTAGTTATAATCAAACCATAAAACAAAGTTTCAAAACCATGAAAACGTTTACGAGTATTTAAATGCGGAAGCGTAAAAACCATAAAAAAATGTTGCGTCACGCAGGACGACTTAAACCCAATGATAACAGTTTTAAAATAGTTTGCATAACAAAAGCGTTTTCAAGCAATGCATGATCCTATACCGCGCGCCCGCCTCGGCTACCTGAGAATAACATACTAAAAGTGTCAACACGGGGTTGGTGAGTTCACAAGCTTATATCAATAAAGCGTTACGTTTGCGTTCAGCGTTTTGCGTTTAGCGTTCAGCGTTTTGCGTTTAGCGTTCAGCGTTTTGCGTTACCAGATAGTGTTATGTCAATTATATATCTATAGGTAGCTAGCCTATAAAACAAGTATTACTAAGTGTTCGACACCGAAGCTGACTGTTTATCATTTGCCTTGCCACCAGGTCTATCCCGACCATGGTATGTGTTTAGCCAAGATTACACCCACTCGACCTCCAGTCGAGTTTAGCGTTGGGTGGGGTTTGTCAAACCCAGTAGTACTACTCAACAATGACTCGCTATTATCCAATATTAAACGGTTCGATGTGAATGAAGGACTTTAGTTATTGCGTTTGCCACTTAGTCTTTACAAGTGATATATAATTTATATTAACAAAATCTTAAATGCGTTTTCGGAGTATGTTATCTCCCCAAGTGAAAAGCGTTTGAAAATAGTTTAGAGGGGTAAGTGAACTCACTGTTTGCGAAGAATTCCCAAAATAAATCACCAAAGGATGCGCGTCACAGAAAAACTCTCTCTAGCGTTCTAAAACAACAAAGAGATTTTTCTAAGTGTCGGAACTATTATCGAGTCTCTAGACTCGGCACATAATACCTATGCACACAATGTGTTTCGTGTTTCGTTTGTGAATAGCGTGTGACTTTAACAAGTACATTCGTGATACATTACATGTGTGAGCAATTATTTACGTGTCATGTATTAATAATGTACATCACTAGCAATTACTCCCCGTAAGGGCAATTTGGTCACACATAACAATTAACTAGCAATTATTCCCCGCAAGGGCAATTTGGTCAAAACACGACAACTATTTAGCAAGTATTCCCCACAGGGGCAATTTAATCAAAACATAACAATTATATAGCAAGTATTCCCCACAGGGGCAATTTGGTCAAAACATAACAATTATATAGCAAGTATTCCCCACATGGGCAATTTGGTCAAAACATAACAATTAACTAGCAATTATCATGTTTCATGCATTTTCACAAAATTCAGCAGCTAGTTTCACCGAGACAGAAATTCTACTTGAAAGATTGTACTATTCCACCGATCATAGCATCTCAATTAATTTACCAAAAATCATCACAAAAGCATATATGTGTTAGGTTTCCAGAACATATTTTGTTGTATTTTTATTCCATATATATTTCTCATAATGATCAATTTACCACAGCAAACTCATAACAGTCAAATTTATGCGCAACAGAAAGTTATTTGCAATTCCCGTTAAATGAAAAATCCAACAAATGCAAGACCACTTGGGTTAGGTTCCTAACTCAACAAGTCAACTTCCAGAAGTGGAACCAACCCAATTGGTCTCGTAGTTCATGAGATATAACATTTACAAAACAACCTAACAGCAGGTCTAACAACTCAGCTTTACACAACGTTTTTGTAAAATCATAAAGGTTAACTTTTACACGTCCAAAAATTGCAAATTTACATTCTTTAGAAACTAGACTCATCCTAGTTTACTTTAGTATTAATAATCTCAACCAATTTTCACATTTACACTCCGTTACAGTCAATTGAACATCAGAAACACAATCTGTCCAGAAACTGTTTGCATCCAAACTCAATATATTAACTATCTATGGACCATAATCCGTTCATATAACATTCTAGACACCATAACCATCATCCATGCATATCAATTACACCATACATACATGGTTAGGGTTTTATTTGATCTCAAAATCAAAGACACAACAATTAACATGTAATAATATCAATTCTAGTTATCAAATCATCATCAATACATCATCAAATCTAACAAAGATCATATGAACACAATATATGAAATTTCCAGATTTTAGGGTTTATAATTATACCTTCAAAAGCGCAAAAATAAGCAAGAGGAAGGTAGAAGATGACTAGAATCGGGTGTAAGAGGCTTCAATTGTGAAAAACAAGATCAAAAACCAAAAGATATGTGTGTGTGTGTGTGTGAGCCGATCATGAGGAGGGGGAAGGGGGGCTGGCCGTCGGTTTTGGGAGGAGGGAAAGGGAGGAGAGGTTAGGGTTTATATTTATTAATAATAATAACATGTTACACTTTAGTCCCTCAACTTCTAGTTTGTACTTTTTTAGCTTAAATAACTAGTTCTAGCACATTGAGTTAACGTTTATAACAATGTTATCACATAACACATAAGTCTAACACATAATTATCACATAATTATTGTTTTGACGTTTTTCGTTTATGTGACAATTGTTTGCGTCAACTCGTTTGCGTTTCGGTGCAATTCCCGAAAGACTACACATGTAGTAAGTGTCAAGCGTCATTTAAACCCTAGTTTAAATGTAATGAGGTGTGCGTTATAGATTCAGTGATCTTTAAGTTTAAATTGACGGAGTTGAGTTAACGGAGTTAACCTGAAATTGACGATTGTCACATTGTTGTTGTGTCGGGAGGAGTTGGAGTAGTTTATAGCTTGTGGTGCGGATTCAATCTTGGCTTGGGGAGCGGGCTCGGTTTTGGCTTTCTCGATTGTTTTCTTGAGGGTTAGGGTCCTCCTTCACGTGATTTTCCGATAGCCAACTGGCTAAAGTGATGGCTTCCTCAAGGTTCGCGGGTTTGCTACTCATGACTGAGTCCCGGATTTTTCATCGGTAAACCCCCAATATATTTGTCAATTTCACGTTCGGTTGGGGTGACCAAGTGAGGTACAAGAACGCTTAGCTCGTGGAAACGGAGCGAGTAAGCGGCGTTATCACCACCTTCTTGTTTTAGGTCCCAAAAATCTACCTCAAGCTTTTGGAGCTCGTGTTTAGGACATAATTTCTTCTTCATCAGCGCCTTGAGCTCGGCCTATGGAAGAGCCATGGCCACATCCGTACCTTGGAGGTGCATGACACTACCCCACCATGTTAGGGCGGTTCCCTTAAACATGCTTGAAGCGAAGTTTGTTTTTTTCGCTTCGGGGCATTCGCTGTGTAAAAACACATTCTCCACAGATTCGAACCACTGCAACAACGTAGTCGCACAGTTGGTTCCATATAATTCGGACGGGTTGGCACTAGTAAATTGTTTAAGCAGGTAGGATGCGGGTTTGGGCTCAATAGGTGCAACAACGGGTGCGGGTTGGTTTGCTTGTATTTGGGTTATTAGTTCGGGAATCACAGCGGCCATTTGCTTGGCGATGATGGCGGCCATACGTCGAGTGGAGTTCTTGCGCGGTTGGCGTCTTAGCGGAGGCATGCTAAAAAATTATAAAGAAAATGGGATAAGTTTTTGGGTAAAAAGGAAATGAATATAAAGGTGTATAAAATAAAATAAGATTTCAATTTTTGATTTGTGAATCCTAGAGTTAGTATGGAGAAGATGTTAGTGTTAGATAAAATATAAAACTTTGTTTATAAATAACAAAACCGAAAACAATAGTAAATGGTTTTTTTTTTTTTTGAGAATTTAAAGCTTAAAAATTTGAGATTTTGAGATTTATAGAGTTGGAAAAATCGTGCATGAACCACCATGACTTGATATTCTAACACTAAAAAGTTTTATAAAACAACATATTGGAGTCTAAACATGTGTACGAACCACCGAAACTTTTTCATGTTTTCGACTCAAATAACGATAATAACAAAATAAATCGAGATACAACGTCATGTCAAAACACTAGTCCACGAAATCACCGTAGTTCTATTGTTTTAACACCGAAAATTAGGATGGCGACCGGAACGCTCGCATTCGACTACTTAAAGCATTGACATTTATAACACGATTTATGGCCTAGAAAACGAGCATTATAACTCAACCATCCCAGGTAAGTAAATCACCTTCGATTCTTGGAATCTTTTTGTCAAATGGTCATTTTATAATTTCTCGTTTCATTTGATGGCTACAAACCCGAAATAAACGCAACCTTTAAGGGATTTGAAACAACGGGATCCAAGTTAATCTTGTAATCCATAAAACACAATGAAAATCTACTTTTTGCGTTTTAAGGTAAGGATACCTTGGAAATACTATGAAAGTGTGTGTATGTGATCATTTAGGATATTGGTGAATTTTAAACAAGTTAATAAATAAACATGCGATATGAACAATTAGATAGAGTAAACACGTATGAACACACGTATATGACCCTAAGCATAACAATTCTAGGTCGTTACGTCTAACCACCTATCTTAATTGTCATGGCTCTGATACCAATCTGTCACACCCCGACCAAAGGCGGCGGAACATGCCGGGGTGCAACGATTGCTCATAAGCGCATGACACTATTTAAAGCAACAATATTTAACAAACTCATTTCATTTCACATCATCGAAAATGTCACATAACCAAATATTCATAACTCAAATACAACAAAATATAGCAAATCAAATATTGTTCAGTTTTGCTAATATCCTAACGGTATTTGTGACGTTTTCTTCACCGAACTCCATAATCAACCTAGATGCAAACCTGTAACATTTCATAAAATAAAGTTTATCAACACAAAGGTTGGTGAGCAATTCATAAGTTTGAACAATAGATATATAGTATGAAAAGCCACAAAACTAGTATACAAAACCATAAATAATAGCTATAAACTTGGATAAATAGTTATCGCTAACAAGTTAGCGACACCCAACTATAAGGGGTTGCCAAATAGTTTAGGATTTTATAGTTATCGTTAATTGCATTACGTTAACGACACCTTGCCATGAGGGGTTGCCAAATGGTCTAGGATTTATAGTTCCACCATCCAAAAGCGATAAACACATAGTCAAATAAGCATAGAACACCAAATCGAGCAATTATTCAAGTAAGGTATACAACAACGTTTGTGGTTTAAGACCCAAGTATAAAACATTTAGTTTAGATAAGTTGAAATGTCACCCCCAAAATAAAAGATAGAAAACGGGGTATGAAGTTACTCACATTCAAGTAATAAACTTGAAAGATTGATTATTTGGAGATTTGCCGGAACGACGAGTTTAACGTATGAAGCCTAAATAAAAGAAAGTCTTGGATTTAGAAAGGTTGTCTTGAAGATCTTTAAATAAAATAATTGTTGCAAAAACTAATCAATTAAAGTTCAAGGTTTAAAATGTAACTATTTAAGAATTTATAATAATAACCCTTTTAAAAAATGTAAGTTTGCTCAAAACCGGGTTAAAGTATCTAACCTTAATATTTACTTAACCAATGTTAAGTAATAAGGTGGGGAAAATGCTAAAATGCAAGTTCCATTAGGCTAAAGATACTAAAACGGGTTTTTAACGAGTGTTCAGGTTGTCGGTTCGTGTCTTGACAAATGATCAGACCCAAAGTCAACTTTCCAAAATATTAATTGTTATGAGATAACTCATTAAAACATACTAACACTTAACCAAGTATGTAGATCTATTGTTTAGAACTAACAACGCACGTTAAGCGAGTGTTCGGTTTTGTCGGTCCAAGCTATGTTATGAGATCAAGTTGGATCAAACTTTTCCAAGTACTTAAGAAAATAATTAAAATCAGTTTGTAAACTATTTTTTAAAGAAATATACAAGTCTTGATAACTAAAAACACACTTGTGTGTCTTAAGCGAGTAAAAGTCGGTATAGTTCGGTCTCCATCTCACAAATAGTTCATAGATGGTTTCTACATGCCCAAATATCATAGAACTTGTATATTGGTTTATAAATGAAGAAAACTTAAATTTTACAACAAAAAAAGTTAACTACAAATCTTTTAAGCAAAAGTTTTGGTTTAGTTTGGTTTACATCTCCCAACGAGTTCATAGATGGATTCCATATGCTTAATATCAAAGAACTTGTAAAAATGATTTTTGAAACTCAAATCTAGCAATAAACATGTTTAAACAACTATTTTAACAAAACTAGTAAACAAAAGTTCGGTTTCCGGTTTGGACTAGTTTCGGTTAAACCGATGTTAGTCTTATACAAACCCACACCATGGAACTTGTAAATAAGATGAACAAACTAAAGGGTTAGAAGTTAATCATAAGTGATATGTATAATAAGTTATGTGTGTGTAAATATATATCAAGAACACGAAGTCCTCCATGAAGCCTTGCCTTATGACATTCGAAACTTAACCAACCACAGTCGGTGAAGTAACAAATAAAGGAAACAAGGGCTGTGTATTATATATATGTTGTACCACCATATTCAAGAGTTAGTAATGTTAGATGAACAAGTTAGAATGAAAGACTATAGTTAGTTTGACTTGAGAAGTCAAAACTTCAAGAATACATAAGAAATAACAACCTTGAATCTATGGAGTTTGAGAGAGTTTTTGGAGATGTAGCAAGAGTAAAATGAAGAAGATGGGTGTGTATATATAGGGAAGGAGTGAAGGGTTGGGTATAAAGATTCTTTTATGGTTTGCATAAAAATGGGTATGTTTAAATGGTCAAACAATGCATAATAAAAAAATATATTTTATATATATTATATATTTTAAATGACAAGATCCAATATTTTATATATTTGAAATGTTCGGGTTACAAACGGGTCGGGTTTACATAACAAAAGTGACCCGAAATTGACGAATGTCACATGATGACCGTCGTTTGAGTCAATCAAAAACCTAATTATTCTAAATAGATAGAGCAAGTAAGGTATCGTATCACAAGGAGTTGTGGTCAATGCAATTCGTGTAACAGATTTATAATTATGAAGTAATTGGTTTTAGTGCTGATCACACAAGCAATAGTTTGAATTAAAAGAACTAAGCAACGAACGAACAGGCGAGTTGTAAACAATTAACAAAACAAATCACACCCGGGAATTCAAGTATGCAACCAAACAGTATCTCATGCAACCTAACAGATTGATTATCAACGATTAACTGAAAACTGATCAACCAGACAAAACCTTAGACGCCAACAATTACTTTACACACGACAATGGTTATCAAACAGTCATTGCTAGTGTGACTCGGTTAAGGGTAATTGCACGTTTTATCGTATTCAATCTAACCAAACAGTTATATGACTAATTATCTAGCAACTGGTAACAGATCGTTCAGACCAACGTAAACCTAAACCTAAACCGACCGAACACACAGAAATACTAAACATCAATAATCATATATCAATAATCAATAATCAAAACATGAGTATTCTTAATCACAAGAGAAAACTGTAAAGAGTTACAAACTATACATCCCGGGTGCGATTCTAGGAGATTAGCCGAGCCTAGACATCATCAAGTCTTCGATACGGATGATATGGATCATGTAGAAGGTCTTGACACAAGCTATGATGGTGGAATCGCCTATTGAAACTGCTGGAAATCGCATCTCTTCTTCTAAAACCAAGTTAGGGTTTCTTATGATGAAAAATATGTTAATAACCAAAAATCCCGTATGCACTCGCCATCGCGATACGCGATGGGGTCTTCAATGCGCGATGGACCAAAAAGTCAAAGATAATTAACACCCTATAGCGATACGCTATGGGTGTTCAGGGAGCCCATCGCGTATCGCGATGGGTCTCCTCACCAGCAAAAATATTTAAACTTCTCGTTTCGCGTGCTAGACATCCCGGGTCTTCATTCCGTGCTACAACAGGTCCATATTGAGTACTTTAACGCCTATGACATGAAATCCAATAATACACGTATGAAGTATCGATAGTTCTAGAATAAACAGTTAAAACTAAACAATAAACAAACTAAAACATATACAAATTAACCGACCATCAGTAACCCGTGTAGACTTTTAATTTAAAAAACAAATAAATATACACTCATAAAGTCATAATCCTAAAGTCATACTTATACACAACATATCACTCATGTCCGTCAAAACCCTTTATTATAATATTAATTGATGTTATAAGGTTTTTTGTTTCAAGTATTTATGTTTAATTTGTGGTTTTTCGTTCCATATATGTTAAGGATTGTGGTTTTTGTTTCAAATATGCTATGGATTATGTATTAATTAAGACTTCTATGATTCTTTGGAAAAATTTTGTTTCATTCCAAATGTATTAGTCGTTGTATGTTTAAACAGGTCCCTTAACATGTATTAACAGGTTAACCTGTTACTAAACAGGTTTGTGTTTAGAAAAAATGACACGATTAATTATCGTGTCGTGTTCGTGTTTAGTACCACGGATAATCGTGTCTTATCGTGGCATGCCCGACATGTTATGACAGCCCTACCTCCAATATTGTCACATACTCTCGTGATCACCACCCACCGACACATCCCATTGCCACCAACTACCTTAAAAAATAGGGGCGTACCTATTTTGATGTTTTTTCTACGCCGTCTCAGTCTTGACTTCGTTTTGATCATAAATTGTTTTGTCTCAAATCGACATGTTACTTTTTAAAACAACTCTTAACTTTTTTTAGTATGATTAATTAATACTATGTAAAAAGTATTGTGTTTTGAATAATATAATTTGGCACTTTAACATGTCAAGAGAAAAATATAGCCCGCGTTAAATCGTTTATAAGTAAATAACTTATAACCATCACATTAGGGTATGTTTGGTTGAAAGGAATGGAATGGAAGGAGGAATGGAATGGACAAAGAAATGAAATGAATCATTACCATTCCTTTGTCTTGTTTGGTTAACATATGGAAATGAAATGAATAATTACTTTATATTGTTTGGTATCCGAAAAAATATTTAGGAATGAAATAGAAATAACAAAAATATTCTTATCCCAAAATATATATTTTTTACAAAAAATAAAAAATAAAAAAACTGAAATGCCGACGATGGTGGTAGCTCTGGAGATGAAAATGGTGGTGGCGGTGGCGACGGTGATGGTGGTGGCGGTCAGGCGGCGTGGGTGGTGGTTGTGGTGGTGGTGGTCAAGCGATGGTAGCATTGGTAGTGATAGCGGTAGTAGGGTGGTGATGACGGTGGTGGTTGTCAGACAGTGATAGTGGTGGTGACGGTTATGGTCGGGTGACGATGGTGACAATGGTTGTCGTGGTTATGACGACGATGGTAGCGGTGGTAGCTTTGGTGGTAAGGTGGCAATCAGGTGGTGGTGGCGGCAACGGTGATGGCGGCGGAGGTGGTGGTGGTGACGGTGGCGGTCAGGTGGTGGTGGCGGCGCCGGTGGTGGCGGCGGAGGTGGTGGTGGTCACGGTGGCGGTCAGGTGGTGGTGGCCGCGACGGAGGTGGTGGTGGTGACGGTGGAGGTAGTGGTCAGATGATGGTGGTGGCTATGGTAGTGGTGGTGGTGGTGTTGGCGATGGTTGTTGTTAGATGATCGTGTTGTTGAGAAAGTAGGTTGAAGGAGGAATGGAATGAAAAAAAGAAGGGGGGTGGGAAGGAATGGTTTTGATGGAATGGGATTCCATGTGTAATGGATGATTCCATTCCATTGTGCAACCAAACACCTCTTATTTCATTCCCACGTAATAAATCATTCCATTCCGCCTGTCATTACTGCATAACAAACGCTACCTAAAACTTCTAGGAGTTTTAACTTTTCTTTTCCTTATTTACAAAAATATTAGGTGTGTGAACGTGATAGCGAACTTGCTTCCCAACATGTAACAAAAGTTTTTCCGCAGGAAATTAACATGAGTTTTTTCGTTTAATACATAAGCTATGTGATCAATGATCATGACAAACAAATATTGGTATTTTCCGATTATATATAACTTGAAGATGGAAAACTGTTGGCTCGTCGCCTACCTCATTGTTACGTGACAATCTGGTATTCAAGCTATAAGATTTATAAATAGAAGTACACTTATGAGAAGAAGAGTATAGCCCAATTCAATTCATCGATATCTTTTTATTCATAAGATTGTGTACTTAACTAATACAAGAGTGCATGTGTGACCGTCATACTTTGCTATTATCACAACTGCGGAATACGACCCCCCCCCCCCCCCCCAAAAAAAATCTCTCTCTCTCTCTCATAGCAGAGACATAATTCTCAATTTCTCATGGGCATTGGGTTTTTCTTTTTTAGTATTGGGTCTGTCAAGAAAATGATGCCCAGGCCCCAGGGTAATCTATTTTCATCCTGGGCTTCATCATGGGGGTCGGGGTTGACTATTGGGCTGCGATTGTCTTGTCTTTCATGTTCATATGTGTTACAGAATACAGACGATGGTGTACAAAAAAAAACGGTTTGGGACCGGTTTCAGACAAACCAAACCAAACCGGTTTGGGTTTAACACCGGTTTCACGCAAACCGGTTCCCAAACCGATCCAAACCGTAAGTTTCAGGACCGGTTCCCCTTAAGATCTACCAAACCGGTTTGAGAAAAACCGGTATAATACTGGTTAAAACCGGTTTATAAACCGAACCGACGTGACTAAGCCGGCCTATCTTGCTTCTAAACCGGTTTATAAACCGAACCGGTTTTGACCCGTCGTTGACCAAACTGGTTTGGTTTATAAGCCGGTTCGGTTTGGGTTTAAAACCAGATTTGTACACCTCTACCTACAACATTGTTTTTTTTCCTAACCTGCCTAAATTGATCTTCTTTGAATTGGTAGGTTACCGGTCAGACTGACCAAACCATAGAACGAGTGTTAGACCATATTACAAAAAAATATTTTATTTGTTCTTTTTTTTTTAGTAAACTGTGGTTTTCGTCTCTGTGATTTGTCTAAATTTGCGGTTTTAGTCCAATAGTTTTACATTTGCGATTTTTGTCCCTTTGGTTTCATTTTACTTGCAATTAAACCCCAATTCACTAACTCCGTTAAGTTTGGTTGTTAAACTCATCAGCGTGCCCCTCACGTGAAGGACAAATTTGTCCTTTTTCTCTCCAAATACAACCCATCCATCACGTGAGGGGGCTTGCGAATTAGGATTGGGGTTTATTTTGGGAGAAAAAGGACAAAACTGCCCTGACGTGAGGGGCACGCTGATGGATCTAACGACCAAACTTAACGAGGTTAGTGAATTCGGGTTTACTTGTAAGTAAATTGAAACCACAGGGACGAAAATCGCAAATTTAAAACTATTGGACTAAAACCAAAAATTTGGACAAACCACAGGATCAAAAACCGCAGTTTACTTTTTTTTTTACAAAATCATATATATACCGATTCATTTACAACTTCATGTTTCATATTTTTTTGTATATATCGGTTTTATTAACACTTAAATCCGTATCAAATCAAAAGATAAAATAATTTTGTATCATATTTTTTAATTTAGTTACATATATGCACACACTTTTTTATTACTCCCGTTGGATTTGATTACAATGTATTTAATTAAGATTGCTAAAGTCTTGATGAGATGCATTTTAATACTCATTATTGGAAGAAATTTGGGAATGAGGATGCAAAACAACGGATTATGTGGTAGTGGCTAGTGGGGTCAGGCCACACATGCTTGTGCAACCTTTGGGCGAAAATGATTACCATACTATTTCAATCATTTTAGTGACAATAGATTTAATTAGATTTAAATATTTAAACATGGATGGTTGGATTGTTATATTCAATTTTCTGACAACCTTTTATGTTATGAAAAAACACTTTACAATTTTGTTTCTATTAATATTTGTATAAAAAAATTGAGCGAGACTAAATGTACTTTACACACTGAGCGTATTTCATTGGGGTCCTGAAAGGACACACCTTTATACGCCCCGTATAGAACTGTACGGGGACGTATAGGACTCCTTAAGACTATGCAGGCGAGGTAACACCCGACCCCCCCCCCCTTCCGGTATAGCCTATAGAAGGGTGTATGTTGTCCCTAAAAAACCTCTTTCATTATGACTAAAAGTAGAAATCAGACATGACAGATTTAATTAGAGGGGGTACTTTTTGGTAAACATAGGATGGTACATTTAACATAACCTGTATTTTATACATCATAACCAACAAACTTTTTAATTAGCTAATAAATCAAACTACTTTCCCTAAAAGTAAACTATTAAAAGATATTTTTTTTATTTACAATAGAACTAATTTGTTGAAATAAACTAATGAAAGTATCATGTAAACTAAGACTACCCGCAACGGAACTACGGAAGCGCCTTTGAGTGCGCTTACTTAAGGTGGCAATGTATGTCAGGAGTGCAACATTGGTGCTACACTGCTACATGCATTTGGAGGTGATGCACTTGTATGGTGGGCCACGTTGTATTTATAGTATTATTTTTTATTTAAATCTTTTACATAGTTATTTTTAATAACTAAATTTAGTAAATAATAATTAATAAAAAGTTTTAACACAAAATAAAAAATAAATCACATAAATAAAAACGTTTAAACAAATAATAATTTAAATAAAAAACTAAGTAAATATTAATTAATATTTTTAAGTTTCCAACTGTAACTAATAATTTATTTTTTAATTTAAGTTGTTAAATAAAAATAAATAAATAATGGTGATGTAAAATAACAAGTAGGTTTTATGTGAGAAGAATTAATATGGTAGCGTTGAGGGTAAAATGTGTATATGAAAAGAATAAGTAGAAAGCTGATATGACATGTTGACTAAGCCTGCATATTATAAGTGCGTTTGATGTTGTGAATAGTCTAAACAAATTAAACCTACCATCTGATCCAGTACGAACAATGGTTAAAAATGAATATTAAAACAATGTTGTCCTAACTCTTTATGTTCAACTAACGGTAAGCAGGTGAGCCACTGTTCTCATGTTCTTCAAAAAAAATTTGGTTTGCTATAATGATAAGATTTGAAACTCTAAACTCAAATTATAAACGTTAGATTTTCTAGTACAACTTTTCTAAAGAAAAATTAATAAAACTCTACTTTCTGGAGTAACTAAATCAAAGGCTCTAATTATAATAAGGTGTTTCTAAGAAAAGGATAAAAAAATGGTTTCCCTATACGTGTTATAAGTGAACAAACTAATGTAAAGTTTTAAAATTGAACGCAACATGGTTTTAAATATGACAGTTCAAACAATAAGAAAGCAAAAACCAATAATTAAAACTGAATTCTATAATATTTATGTAAAGGAACTATTTATCTATGCAAATTTTCGATACATAAGCGATAAGTTGTTTTTCTTATAAATTCGATTTTGAAAAATAAATTTGCATAAAGACTTACAATTCACATTTCGTATGGTTCAAGTAAATTGGGGAAACATTGCTCATAGACATGCAAGTTTTTAATTTTAGACAAAAAAAAAAACGTGAACGTACAACAAAGGAATAATTATGCTTTGTGAGGGTTATCACAACTTATGATACCAGTATACACCGTTGCGCTTGCTATCTTGATCAGGCTCGATGTACATCCATTCCTTAGCCTCTCTCCACGTAGCTTTGAAGATTGGAGTCCTATCGATCTTATAGTAATCACCCAAAACAGGTTTGATCGCATCCCTAGCTTCTTTTGCATGATAATGTGGAATATATGAGATGAGATGATGCAATACATGAGTGTGCGTAACGTCATGGAATACCCTATTTAGAAATCCAAAATCTCTATCGATTGTCGATAATGCTCCTTTGGTCCCGTTCCACTCGGTGGAGTCATAATGCGGCAGGGAGAGATGGGTGTGGTGCAAATAAGTGATCAAAACGAAGAAAGCATGCACACCTAACACAGGAACGAGATACATGCATGTCACCCAAGTGAATCCTTTCACCACTACAAGCAGCCGAAGAGCATAAAGAACTACAAGAATACCAAGATCCGAGAGCAGAACCTGAATTCTTTCACGCTCGGTGAAAATGGGACTTAATGGTTCGCAAATCTTTGGTATTTCTTCCCAGAAACATTAGTCAAGAGATACAAAGGAAACCCGAGGGTCAACCTAAATACCAAAGTGAAGACTCGGCCAGGTGGGTTGTTAAGAACTTTCGAATAAATCATGATTTTGGATTTACGTTTAGGGATGTAAACTTCATCATTATCAAGTGAGTTTGTGTTGGCATGGTGACTTCGATGGCTGTACTTCCAAGAGAAATAAGGGGTACAGAGAGCCGAATGGAGGATGAATCCAACGGTGTCGTCGACCCACTGGTATTCACTAAAGGCGTGGTGACCACATTCGTGACCAATCACCCACAAGCCAGTCAGGATGCTAAGTAAGCTAAAGGAGCAGGGAGAAGGGGAATGTAAGTGTTTGCAAGGAAGTAAAAGACGTAGGTAACAATAAGATCTTGAACAACATAGTATGATGAACGATCGCTCGAAGCAATTATCTGGGATTACTTTTTTCAGATCACTCAATGAGAATGGCGGGTCAACCGGGACACGTTTGAGGATATCATTCACCTGATCAGATGAATCGGACATCCGGCCACCTGCTCCCATGTTTTTGAAATTTGATAGTGAATACAAGAACAGAAGCTCGATCAAGGAAGAAGAAGAAGGCCCTTGAAAGAGAATATATGTTACTTTGTGTTCTTGTTCTCTGTTGTTCCACATGCATGCTTAGTATTCATGGTCACTAGTGGTCAAAACTGACGGCTCAAATAAAGATTTTAGTCCTGCAAATACTCTCACTTTTGGAGGCTATGAAATTTCTTCGTCTTTTCCTTAGCATATCTAGTTAGTTATATGAATAAAATAATTATATATAATTATATCAAACAAGTTATTTTATTCTTCAATGCAACAACTTGGCTTCAGTCTTTTTGTACATACCACTTGGTGGAGTCAATTAATTGAATAGGCAAATTGACATTATTAATAATACTCATATTAATAAAATAATAAATAAAAATAATCCAATTAGTAGCAAAGCTTGGGCTAAGACACCGAGGGGGGTTTCACAAACGAAGGGGGTCGGGCTCAAAATTTTGGCCGAAAACGGCTAAATTTACACTACGTATAAGAAAATTCGGACGAAAACCGGGAAAATTTACAATACTATGCAAAAAAAAACGGGGGGCCAAGGTCATCCCCGACCCTAACTAACCTTCGCCAAGAATCCGATATTGTTGTAACAACAAAATCACAAACAATGAACCACTAATTTGAGTACAATCAAGCAATAAATTAAAGATAAATGATAGCTGCAAGCAGTTGGAAAATTCCACCACCACACTAGCGCCCCGTTAACAATAGATGACCCCACACCGGAGCATTGACATCAGCACACAACCGCCGCCTAGGGTTCGTAAATAGATACCGACAACAATAGACGATGGTGGCAATAACTAGAGGTGCACAAATCGAGTTTTTTAAATACCCGGGTTCGGGTATAGAATCGGGTTCGGGTATGACCGGGTACGGGTATGACCGGGTATTGGCAATAATCGGGTAGGGTTCGGGTCGGGTATAGAACCAGGTATTCAAAACCAGATTTTTGAATACCCTATTATCAAGTATTTAAAAAACCCTATTTACAGGTTTTTTCGGGTTTTTTCCCGGTATTTTTCGGGTACAGGTTGGATTTTTTTAAAGTTTGTATTTTTTAGGGGTATTTTCGGGTATTTTAAGGTATTTTTCGGGTATACATCGGGTATTTGAAATACCCGGTTTCGGGTATTGGAAAAACCCGGTTCCGGGTATGGAACCGGTTCGGGTTTTCGGGTATTACCGGGTACAAATCGGGTTCGGTTCGGGTTCGGGTTTTAGTGCCAAAATGCATACCCTATCCGTACCCTACGGGTAGGGTCGGGCACAGGTTTGGGTATTAAAAACCCGGGTATTAAAAAAACCGGTTACGGGTTTTTATTTCGGGTCTGGTTCCGGGTTCGGGTTTTTTTTTGCACCTCTAGCACTAACCGATGGAAAACAAAGAGGACGATGTCATGTCGGCGACCGCCGGAAAACAAAAGGCACCACCCAAATGTTAAAATGCAATTATTAGATGGAGTGCATTAGCAGGAAGAAACGACAGAGACATGACACGTGTAAAAGTGCGTGGCCCATCATCACGCATTATTACTTATAACTCTCACAAAAAATGGGAGCACTATAACAATAACAAACTATGAGTGCCGTGAACTTTGAAATTAATATATATATATATATATATATATATATATATATATATATATATATATATATATATATATATATATATATATATATATATATATATATATATATAATATGACTGAACTTGATTAATCAACTAAATATATCAACAAAAACATTTATACATTTAGTTTAAATCAACAAACACATATGCGTTTGGCTAAAAGAGAGAGATCACTATTACTAGATATAATAAATAAGTGAACGAAAGCAATGAGCGATTGATGACTGAGAAAAAATGAGTGGAGCAACAAGGAAGGCGGAGCATGATGATCAGATCAAAGCAATTGTCCATACTTCACTTTGATCCTTGGTTAAATTGAACAACAGAGTGATGTAACGGTATCACTTCGTCAAAATAACTAAACTATATAATTTTTAAATTCTAGTCTTCTATCATCTATCTATTGTAATCTAACCCTCTATTGTAATAACAAGTCAACCTTTTATTTAATTGGATCATTTTATTTAATATATAAAGTATTTCCAATAACACACCTCGCAATGAGAAGATTACCGCGCTAATAACTCCTAACATTAGTAAACCTTTTTGGAAAGAAAAATGCAAATTGAACTCTTATAATTATATAGATTCAGATCGGGTGATAATTTCATAAAATAATAAACGTAACATGTTTTCTTATTAAGTGGCCGGTCATAGAAGGATATACGAAACAATTTATTCTCAAACTTTTTTTTGATAAACCCTTCATATATTAAATAAAATGATCAAATTACAATAGATAGTTGAATAAACGGACAACAAGCTTCTCAAGATGATACAACCTTTTTTTAATTTAATTATTGTTTTAATGTAGAAATAGTTATTTCTTCATTACCTAAAAGTTTTAAATATTAATATTTCTTTTTTGGGGGAAAGGTCGGTGGTAGCATCCTTGGCCGGATCCGAGGGGTGAATTGGCGAGGAATCCAAGTTTGACTTTTGACCCTCATCGATGAATGATAACGGTAATATGGTATTATTATCATTTTTTAATATTATATTTATTATAGTTTATCAAATTAAGGGAACATTGCATGTCTTATGTCAAAAATTGGAGGGCTCTAACTAGTTTGGGGCTTAAAAATAGTTGCTAAATTAAGCGTAATAATTTAATAATAGAGTTATGTTTGTCAAATGTAGTTATTAAAATACGTGTGATAAGTTAATATTAGAGTTATTTCCCATTTTAATTGTACTATGACAGCTAAATCACCTTTTGTGTACCCCTTTTGGTTGTATATGCTAATTATAATTCATTGCAGTTGTGGAATGGCTACGGACGAATGGAGACAATTTTGGTGGTCTGTAAAGAAAATAAGTATGGAGTTTCGAGAGCAAAGAGCAAGCGAGGCCATAGTGTGTGAGAATCTTTTAAATCTTGATTTTTTATATAAAAACAAAGATATTACATCAACATAGCAGGTAGGCCGGCAACAAGCACGCCTAAATTCTCTAAAAAATTTGTTTTTACTTATAGTTAGTCGTTCCCTAAAAAAGGATGGGGTTGTCATTTGTCAAGTAGTCTTTGAATTATTATTTAATGGTCCATTGGTTTTGTGTAAGTCGATATCGCATTTCCATTGAACATAATAATAATCTAACAAAGTTACTAATTAACAATATAGGAATGGTTAAAACTTGTAAAACACATGCCATAAAGACAACACAAAAAATGGCATTCTGATTTAGGGATGAGATCGGGACCGTACCGGTACCGACCGGTCCCGGTCCCGAAAATCCCGGTCCCAATCGCGGATTCTTGGTACCGGTACCGGTACCGAAATATTCGGTTAGGTACCGGGCCGGGACGGTACCGGTATTTAAAGTAAAATTTCAAGAAATTTCGGGAAATACCTGTCCCGTACCTTACCGGTACCGGTCCCGGTACCGAAACTCAAAACGTTGGTACCGATTTCGGTACCGGGTACCGATACCAGTCCCGAATTTGACCGTCCCTGTTCTGATTCACCTTTAGAAAACTCATGTCCTCACCACACTTGTCTTTTATATTCTTTTTAAATGCAAGCCATGAATAGACATGAAGTTTACAAAACTAATCAAATAACAAACATAAGATTTCTCCAAAAGTGACATTCTCTCTCTACTTAATTACAACCATTGCTTACAAACATTAAAATTCCAAATATTATCACAAGTCCTTCGATACATGCATGGGTTTCTTGTCAAGTTGATCGTCACACGGAGCTTTATCTTTGTCTAGTTGACAAGCATGAAGGATTTCGTTTGCCAATTGAGTGACGAGTTAGCCTGTAGTCGCACCCATAAATGATATAAATACTACTGCTGTTTTTTTGCCCAGCAACTCTTTTGATCGAATGCTTGTCCAAATAACGGAATATATGATAGTCTAGGGGCGAGCAATAACCGAAACCAAACCGAAAACCGACGAAACTGAGCCGAAAAAACTGAATTTGTTATTAATTTAATTTTCATGTATTAACTGCTTAATACTATCATTTTCATATATTTACATCTTCATTTCATCTACTAATATCTCAATTTCATATATTTCTACCTTCATTTCATGTAGTTATACATTCATTTCACGTATTTTTAAATAAAGTTTTAGCCCAAGTTTAACATTGATTATTAACCAAAATTAATCAACCAAACCGATAATCGATTAATTCAGTTTAGTTAATGCCAATAACCAAATCGAACTGAACCGTGTACACCCCTATATGATACATCATATATCACAATTTTAGAAAGGAAAAAAATGTTCCATATAGTGTAAGCAGAATGCATGGCATTTGTAATTTAGGGACCCATTGTCTTATTTTTATTTTTAAAGTATTTATTTAAGAGAATTGAGTCACCACCGTTTGATCATGGTCCTCTCTGGATTCACGTGTACAGCGTTTTCATTGAAACACAACCCCCCGACACCTGTTGCCAATAATCACATGAACGAGGTCACATGGGACACTTATTCAATTACAAATATAACCTCTTCGCCACCTTAAACCGCGTGTCCTTCACCGTTATTAGTGGCAGCCTCTAGACACAAAACCTGCTTCCCAAACAGTAAATAGTTTAGTAAATTTAAAATCAAAAAATAAAATAGTCAGTCACCTTACACTATATATACATTTTTTTATATTTTCTTTCATGACCGTAAGTGCTACTACAACCATACAAATCTGGTTACCTCGTTCATGTGATTATTATTCTAATAACAATACAACTATAATACGCTAAGTCATTTTGTTAAGGAATACAAAGGTGATACACTGACACGTGTAACACAATTAGAGTCTTTAATTCATTCAAATCATTCAAATTATGAACCAAAGAGGCTCAGGCAACATTGTCGTCTACAATACCCATTTAGCTATATGGGTCGTTTTTGGTTGAAGTTGTTATGTTCGCTAGTTGACCCTTTAAGTTTTAAACCACGTATAGTCTTAAACTCCTCCAAGTCAACAAAAATATTAACCAAAAAGGCTCAAGCAACATCATCATCGCTATCAAACCTGGTTACCTAAAGGGGCTATGTGCAGTTGAAACTGAAGGGGTTCACACGTTAACCAGTTTAACCCAATTACGGTATTTAATCGATTCTAGCCATAAAATACAGGAGCTAAAGAGGCTCAAACAACATCAACGCCTATAAAGCTCAAAAACCGTCATAACTTTTAATAATCTTAGCAAAAATCATATGCGTATAATTAGCAGCATATTGTAATTCCAAAACACAAATTTTAAACCAAATCTAAACGCGTTTGGTATGAACCAAGGAACCAAGCCAATACCCCAAATCAAACACCATTAAAGAACGAAAGTCCTAACCAAAACCATACCCGGAGTCGATGATCGTAACCACTACGTCATCAACATCATCTAGGGTTGGAACCCGACAACGATAGAAATCAAAGTCAATAACAGAACAACAAGCACCCCCCCCCCCCCCAAAAAAAAAGTCTACCACCAAACATTGTTGCCTAGGGACGTTCCTAAAAGAAACCCGATAAAGTACATACTAATATGCATAGAAAGGTTGATAAATTTATATATCTAAATCTCCTCATTGGTTTGCGTGACATGTCTTTGTCGATATTCAATTCTAACATGTATTTGTCGATTTTCATTTGTTTAATTTATGGAACTCAATTTTCCTTTATATTCAGAAAGGGGTGGCGGCGCAACTTGTTGCCCGCCTACCTGCTATATTGATGTAATATCTATGTTTCTACATATTGGAACCCAATTTTTGACAAAAAATACAAGATTTTGATTTGTGATTCTATTTTGATTCATGATTTTCGATATCTGTATCAACGATGTAGGTTCATTCCAAGTTAATGATAGATATTCATGGTCATCTTTTGGTGTCGTTATTGATGGTGGCATACGATAGCGATCTATTTGTATGTGAACATTTACATTGGAATGTTCATAATTAATTTAATCGCATATAAGAAGAAAATTGAATTTAATCAATTGAAGGAAAGTTTATCATTGTGAGGTATAGGTCTTTAAGTCTCATCTATGATAAATAGAGGTTCCATATTTGGCCCTATCCAATTCCCTCACTTATGATGGGTTTAGTTCTGAGAGAGATCTCCAATACTCGAAGAATAAAGATAATCACGTAAGTTAATGACCCATTAATTAATAAAAAAAACAAAGAATACAAGTCCCACAATTTGACTTTATAGCCTCATTAACATGCAACATTAATCAACATTTCTCGTTTCAATAAAATCTAAATCCACATTTATATCACTTAACAAAAACGAATATTACTCGTATACCCAGTTGGCATATAATAAAACCACCACTCTCTCTTCACCCACACCCATCTATGGCAATACCACCACCATTCTTCTTCTTCTTCTTCTTCACCATCTTATTATCATTACCACTCTCTCACTCCCAACAACAACTCACCACCACATTCTACAAAACCACATGCCCAAGATTCGACCAAATCATGCAAGACACCACCACCAACAAACAAATCGCCTCACCCACCACCGCCGGCGCCGCCCTCCGCCTCTTCTTCCACGACTGCCTCGTCGACGGCTGCGACGCCTCCGTCTTAATCTCCTCCACACCCTTCAACAAAGCCGAGCGTGACGCCGACATCAACTTATCACTCCCCGGTGACGGCTTCGACGTCGTCGTACGCGCCAAAACCGCACTCGAACTCGCCTGCCCGGGTGTCGTCTCCTGCGCCGACATCCTCGCCGTCGCCACGCGCAACCTCGTCACCATGATGGGCGGCCCGTTTTATAACGTTAAACTTGGTCGGAAAGACGGGTTGGTCTCACGCGCCTCACGCGCGCAAAACATACTCCCCACGCCTAAAATGTCGATGAGTAAAATTATTACTATTTTTAAACGGGTCGGGTTTTCGGTTCAGGAGATGGTCGCGTTGACCGGGGCCCACACGATTGGGTTCTCGCATTGTAGTGAGATCAGTTCGGATATTTATAATTACCGGAACTCGTCACGGTTTGACCCGTCTTATAACCCGAGGTATGCTGCGGGTTTGAGGAACGCGTGTGCGGACTACCGGAAGAACCCGTCGTTGTCGGTGTTTAATGATATAATGACCCCGCGGGATTTTGATAACTCGTATTATAAGAATTTGCCTAAGGGGTTGGGGGTTTTGAGGTCGGATAGGGCGATGGCGATGGATCGACGGACGAGGCCGTTTGTGGAGTTGTATGCCAGGGATCAGAAGGCGTTCTTTGAGGCGTTTGCGCGGGCGATTGAGAAGTTGAGTTTGCTTGGTGTGAAGAGCGGGCGGAGTGGGGAGATTCGGCGTCGGTGTGACTCGTTTAACTGAACCGGGTGTCCGGGTTTGGGTTGATATGTTTTTGGATGTTAAAGATTATATAATTTCTATACTAAATGAATCACTTTTGTGGCGTAATTAGCGGAGAATGAAGCCAACAACTTTTGAGTTTGGGTTGTTATCATGTTTCCATTCATCTAAGACAAACACTAAGTGGTATCAAGGTGTGACTGTTCAACTAATCCAGAGTCGGATCTTTGATTTGTCGTTTACTTTAATTGATTCTTGTTTGTGTTTATTTACGTTCGTTTAGGATATCAACACGAACACGTTGAATTCTTGAATGAACACAAAAACGACATTGCATTTGTCACTGACCATGTTCACTCTTTTGTCCATTTAAGAGTTAAAAGAACAAACACACACAATCCCAATTTGTGTTCGGTTGATTCGTTTACAGACCTCACCATGATTTAAAATTAGATGGTTCAGCCTATTGTCCAACGTGCCATAGAACTGAAGTAGAGGTGCACAAACCGGGTATCCTCAAGAACCAGAACCGGTTAGGGGTAATGTCAACAAAAGTCAAAACCGGGTTCGGGTAGGAACCGGTTCCGGGTATTTGACTGGGTTTTGACCTGTTCAATCGTTTTTTTTTTGGTTTTTGGGTAGGGTAGGGTTTTGACCGGTTATTGGCAGAATCGTTCCACCGGGTCCGGGTATAGTTCCGGGGGAAACCCAAAGCCGGTCCCTACCCCAGGGTAGGGTCAGGTCCGGTTCCGGGTAGGAACCGCCTGGTCGGGTCCGGAACCGGTTTTTTTGTGCACCTCTAAACTGAAGTATCATACAGCCGGTTACCAGAAAAGCAGGTTATTTCAGGATTTTACCTGGAACCGCCTGGTCGGGTCCGGAACCGGTTTTTTTGTGCACCTCTAAACTGAAGTATCATACAGCCGGTTACCAGAAAAGCAGGTTATTTCAGGATTTTATAAGATGACAAAACCGTACATTTCTGTCATAAATATATCTTAAGCAAACCCTGCATAAATATGTTCTAGCCCCTTGTTACTTCTCTACAAAACTTACCCCTAATCTCAAAACAATTCAATAATCCATGCACAAGGTATAAAGTTTAATTGCATAATGAAAAACAGGACAGGTGCCCATCATCAGCTAGAAATACAACAATAAAACTGGGAAATTGTGGGTGAAAATGTGAAATGAACTCTACATATGTTTCATTACCCTGTTGCTTCCAAGACAACAAAATACAAATGTAAAGACATCCTGAAAGCAGCATCAGCAAGAATTTTCAAGATACCTTAACTATGCTGATGCGAAATTGCGAACGCTCTTGATTCATAAATAAGAAAATTGACATAACAGAATTGAATATTTAGTTGGCATCATCATCAAAGCTCAAACTTAGTGTCTGTAACTTGAATCCGGAATTTTGTAAGATCTCAACCAAATTAGAAGCCACTCCAGTAGCTTGCACAGTTGTTTTCTTCTTTAACTAACGCGAAACAAAAATGGGTCAGTTTGCATTCAACAATTAAAGATGCCGGATATAAAAAAAGGTATCTATTTCTGGCACTTCGAAAGATATAAAAAAAAAGCTCACCTCAACACTCGCAATACCCTCAAGAACTTGGACTCTTAGATTTGAGACGTCATCTGTCTCCTGAAACAAAATAACAAAGAATACATAGTTGTAAATAGAGGTGTACAAATAAACCAATCTGAGCCAGCCAACCCGGTTTATAACCCGGCCCATGTTAGCACAAAAAAAAACTGGTTTGGACCCGACTCAACCTGCCAGTTCGTAGTCTCATTCCCTGAAACCAGTTTTGGACCTGACCCGATCTGAAAACAATGCCAAAAACAGTTTTCCTCCTAAATCGGTTTTTTTCAAACCAATTTTTATTCTCAGTTGACCAACCCGGTTCGGTTTATAACCAGAACTGGTTTTGCAAAAAGACCTGTTTTGTACACCTCTACTTGTAATGCATAGTTATAAAAGACTGTACCATTTCGCGTAAGGAATAAGTCGAAGACAATTCAAATTTACCTCTAGAGCACTTGTTATAGATGGAATAACTGCTTCACTCATTGATCCCTCAGCCTCCATACACATAAAGATAAAAGATTGTTAGTGTTTTTGAACCAAATTGGATAAGATATATAGGGATGCAAACGAGCCAAGCCCCTCGTGAGCTACTTGAGATTGGCTAATGAGCTTGAGCCTAAAAATAAACAAGCCCAATCCTGAGCTTCACTTGTCGAGCTCGAGCTGGCTCCCTAGCCTAAGTGAGCCTGCTATTTTTATAAAGTTTATTTAATATATTAAATATATAATTTTACAATAACTATTATTATATATAAAATTATGAAAAAATAACTCTAGTTTGAACATAGAGTGGGATAGTTGGGAAATTTTGGCAATGTAATTGTTTTCTGTTGGTAGGATGAGTTAGGATTTGTTTTAATGAAAGTTGTTAAGGATACAAAAAATAAGTATAAATATAATTAAAATAGTTAACAGATAATGTACGAGTTGAGCCCGAGCCGAGCTCTAGAAATAGAGCTCGAAACGAGCTGAGCTCGAGTTTGAAAATCTATTCTTGAGCCGTGCTCGATCCTAGACGAGCTTGGGCTCAGCTCAGCTCGGTTACACCCCTAAACATATGCAAGAAATTTTAGCTATATTTTGTATGAAATCAGGTAATGTGGAAGCTAGATTTTGAAATGATAGCTAAATGTTGAATTTGTTCAATTACATATGAATTTTAAGTAACAGGATTCCACAATTTCTGTTAGAACAATTATCAAACAGTTGGTGTGCATTCACTCATTTTACAAATTTAACAAAACAAAACCCATAATAAAAACAAGAGTGACCTTAAAGAACATGGTGAGCATATCAGACCGGGAAACCGGAACAGCTACGGTGGCCTCCGGTTCACCTTGGCTGCTGCTACTGCTCTCTAATTCTTCTTCTTCAACAACAACGGGTGGTTCTTCTTCAGCTACAGATAACCTTATCTTGTTCAAACTCGACAATCTTTTCTGGGATATTAACAAATTAGGGTATGAATTGGGAATGGTAATGCAACGATGGGATAATTGGATTGAACAGGTGATGCTGGTGGAAGAAATTCGAGTGGGTAAAAGGGTTTTAGGGTTTTTGTGGGGTTTGAAAACTGGAGAAAGATAGGTGGATGGAGATGCAGAAACAGTAGCCATTGGTGTTGCGGTTGGTTGATTGATTGATTGAATCAATGGAAGCTTGTGTTGTGTTGTGTTGTGTTGAGAACAGAGGATAGAAGCTGAAAATAAGATCACCCTATCCAGTAAACAAACTCATGGAGATGGAACACTATTTTTCAATATATGGTATTAAAACTTTTTTAAAAGAAATTTAGAAGGTTGAGGCGTCGTCATGTTACTGTCATGTCATATAGATGATAGTGTTTTTACAAACAAACACCTTTTAACACTGCGTTGTGATTAAAAGCTCTGTTACGTATTACGCCTCACCA
Organism: Bidens hawaiensis; assembly: GCF_021521415.1. NCBI lineage: Eukaryota > Viridiplantae > Streptophyta > Magnoliopsida > Asterales > Asteraceae > Bidens > Bidens hawaiensis. The sequence continues at coordinate 103,682 of NW_027493642.1, forward strand.
TATCATTGTTTTAGTATTTGAGTCCCACAATTTCTTTATTAAAGGGGCGTTACAAATACCATGTTACCATTTTCCTTTACTTTTTGGGTGTTAAATCCCGACGTGGTGTTATCACGCCACATCACTTTTGTTGTTTCTATTGAAGCCCCACAACCAGCCCAACATGTATAAAAATTTATTAATAGATTTAATAATTTTTTTGATTTTTGATGATAAAAGTTACAACTTTCATATATTTTTTCATCTGTTATATAATTTCAAAACAATTGCTTCCTGCCTAAGGCGTTGCGTTGCGTTGCGTTGAAAGTTGTAAACCCCCACCAAGGGAGTGTTGTCCCCTTGAACCTATGGTTTTGTTGGTGTGTGAAATAAGAATAGTTCATGTACTTCAAATCTATGAACTCTTTCTTATCAATCTATATATATTTTTTACTTCCTAGTTAGTCTTCAAGTAAATATCGTTTCCTCAAATAGTTTGATGACATTTAGTCAACGATATATGTCTAGCTAGTGAGTAACTGATTTTAAAGAGTTAGTTACATTAACAACAATAATACTATTACTCACTAAGTCGCTAATGTTATCATAGTGAAAGTATCCTACCGATTTGATTTTTGGTCTATGTTTTAACTATCACAAATACATAAGTTCATCCATGCATTTCAGGGCCCGTCCATTAACCTTATTGAAAAAACCAAGGTTTTGGACCTAAAAGAAAAAAGAAAACTAGAACCCATTTTATGATTCTCTTTTGGTTGTATACTTGTATATAGTCTAAGCCTGATAATTCTTTTTGTTAATTAAATAGAAAGTAACTCAACAAAGTTTATAATAGAAGTCTATATTATAATTAATAAAAAACGGTAAACCAAATCTATTTATACTTGTTGGCCCAAATGATACCAGCAGGCAGCAGTCCAAACTTGTTCAGACCCTATACTTCTATTAGCCCAATTCCAATTGTCCAACAGCCCAAACTTATTCAGACGCAGTACTTCTAAATTTTAATTCAATACATCTGTTGATTTCTTAATGCTTGACTTTGAGTCTTTAACTTTTATACTATTCCGACTTCGGTTCTTTTTACGACCCCGTATACTATTTCCTTCACCTAAAATTATTGTTCTTATTATATAAATTTATTTATTTCATCATCAAGTTCATTATCAAACATTCAAACCCTTTATTTGAAGTATCTATATCCCCTTACGCTTAGAATAATTTGGATTTACGAATTCCTCAACAAGGATACAATCACTTAAGTGTCCAAATATATGAAAAGTTATTTTCTTATTTAATTTTTTCAAAGATTTTTATAACTTTTCTTCTGCTAGTGGCTCGCTAGCTGCTCATATATACATTTTTTTTTAATGTCACTGGATGTTCAAAGAAAATAACGTGACATTTAATAACAAACTTAATTGTTTAAAAAGATTTCATTTGATTTGGTCTGCCTACTCTTATAAACTACCAGCTTGGGTCAGTTTCTTGAAAGTTGACTGGAAGTGAAAACATATTTGGATTTTTAACTAGTCAAGTCAACTATATATTTCAAGATTCGTAGTGTGAACATTTTGAATATCTTTTATAATTTAACAAGTTTATATTTTGAAAACTTTGACCATGAATAATGGACTACTTTTTAAACTCACGTAGTCAACACATCAATTATATTTAAAGGTCCGTATTCGTTGTCAATCATGTTCATAATTGATCATTCAGCTTCTCTTAGTTTTGCTTAATATTGTTTTCTCTAGCCTTTCATTGGTTTGTAAACTTAAAATCATCATCATTTAAGTATTTATATATATAGCAACCAACGGGTTTTTAAGTCTAGCGGTATCATTTAAATTCAAGTCCCATAGTAAACAAATGTATAGAATTAAGATTGAGTAATATCTAAGAGTCACTGAGTTAGCAGTTAAAAATAATTTATGTATACAACCCTCGAAAAATAGGCTTTTGCAACCATCATCAAAATTTATGCTATTTATTACAAATCATTTAATTTCTATACATTTTAATACTCTAAAAACAAACTTTCATCATTAAAAAGTTAATCCATGAATTTCTGATAAAGGATTGTATGTTTACAATAGTCCTCTAATCTGTAAACAATTCACAAACCTCTATCGCAAACAATATTCTAATCCAATAGAACATATACCTTTTATTTCATCAATCTAGATACAATACTTCTTAACCTTTAGGCATAAGAAAATTAAATAATGCATACTTAACAAAAAGAAAAATATTACACAAGGCACCCTAACACCTAATCATACATACTAAACATGTAACAATCTCATCCATCAAAGCATTGTCACTAGGGGAGACGGAAATAAATCGGAACTGGGTTTTGTGGCTCTGGTGCAGTATCCCACACCGAAAAGGCACTCGCTGAGTTCATCCATGTACCGGTCATCTCTGGAAAGTGTCGGTCCAACACATCTTTCAGACTCTCAGTTGTGTTCACCCATTCAACCCCTTTTTTGGTGTACACATCTTCGTTAAAATCGCTAGTGAAGGATCTATCTGCCTGGAGTCTCCTTGATGCCATGGTTAGAAAGATAATAAAAGCTGTCTCGCTAATCGCGAACCCCTTGATCTTTTTCTCAGCCATCATTCCAACCAACAGATCAAGCTGCTCGACATCATCACCGTACACTTTACGCAATGTGGCAATAGCTTCTTCATCTTCAGTTAGATCTTCCCATTTAGAGATTGGGATCAACAAAAGTGATCTACGGAACTCGTTGTATCTTGCTACTTTCCTCTCCCTATCCCTAAAAACTGCATCCATCATCATATATATATATGTTAGGATCAACGATCATATATACACTTACAAACATTCGTTACTGAAAAATAGAAGAGAAGAAGATGCTTACTATCGAGTGATGCTAAGTCGATGTGGTCGGGTCGATCTGTCCCATCCACATTTTGTGGGACAATGTCCCTTAGCCAGACTGGATAGTTAAACAACTCAAGCGCCCCGCACGCTTGATGTCCCATTGATACCATTTGTGCTGTAAATCCAATTTCTGATAGCTTGTTCTCTCCATTCTTCCCAATCAAATCAATCATGTTAACACTGCATGTAAATTCATAATTGTCAACATGCATTGCTCAATAAACCTTCATGACTATATATGTCCATGAAGTAAGTTACCTTCTACTAATTTTAGGCGTCTTGTTAGGTCCTGGTGCGGAATTGACATCCCTAATGACGAGTTCATCTGGCAAGAGAGAATGCATTCTGTAAACACTTGTAAACTCTTCGGTTAGCGAGTAAGGCACGCCATGATTGTTGGGTTTGTTTAACCCTACAAGACCTCCCAATATAGGTCCTCCAACATGCCCAAATGTATCCTTGAATCTTTTCCCCAATAACCCATACCTAAATGTATCAAATTTCAACAAAGTATATATTAATAATGGTACTAACTACTAAGTAACACATAAAACCAGATTTATTGGCTTGTTAAATAAATAAGTATTATAGTTACCAGTTAGCTCTCATTCCAGCTTTAAGCATGTCAGTTTTGAGAAGCTCAATGGTCCAATCAATGGTGTGGATCTTTGCGATCACCGCCGAAGTTACTAGTCTTGCGTGACGATATAGATCTTCATCATCCAACTCAGGATATTCTTCCTGATTATATTATCATTCGTATATTAATTGTTAGTGAGAAATTCATGCTACTAGCTGGCAGTTAAATTGAAAAATATAACTGCATACCTTTAAGGCGTCACAGACGGCATTGTGCTCGTGGATGAAGAGAGCTTGCAAAGTTGAGACCCCGATCCAACTGTTACGAATGTCGCCTGCTACGGGCAGTCCTTCATCGTCATGTTGGAGGAGGCTGTCCTCTGCAATCCTGAGCTTTCCGTCAATGAACGTTCTAACATGACGCGCAGCGCTTGAAGTGCTTCCATACACTGCACTCCCGTCCCTGCACGTTTAATCCCGCTCTTAAGAACTTATTTTATACATATTTATGAATGAAAGTTTTAAATGCAAAAAAACTATATTCATACCACCAAGGAGTCCTGATGTTACGATGGCCTTTCTTAATGCCGGTAAGACCGGTATCAACTTCTTTTGTCGCGTAAAACCTGAAGGATTTTAGAGGGCATTCACTGGCTACATTTGCGGGTGCCTTAAGCTCAATCTGCGATTTAAATCCAATTTTAGTTATGTGTTAATCCTCAATTCATTCTTAATATATACTTATATATCCGTATAGATTGATCGAGTTGAATTATACGTAAATGGAACATTAATCGAACCTGTCTTGTTTCTTCAAGGTGATCAATCCAATCATGAATCATGAATTGAATCCATGAAGCAGCAATCACGTTGAATTGTTTTCCAGTGTCTATAAGTTTTTTACGTGCTAAGAGCTTTGTTGCTATCTCCATTGGATCTGGCTTCAACAGCTGCATAAATTAAACGTACTTTAGGAGGATAATGACAGTACTGATTAATATTGTTTGTGTCGATCATTTTAGTTAAAATTAAATAAAAAATAATGATTTAATATGATCATAAGAATTAATTGACATTAAGTGAAAAATAAAGGAAATTGTAAACGCGTTTATTTTAGTTAAAAGTAAAAGATAAATAATTAATGATTTATATTCAACATAATTAATTATCTTTGTAACAAGAAATTAATAACTATTTGTGTTTACACCTTTTTCTCTTATCTTTTTTTATTTTCTATCTTTTCACATTGATTCAAATAACCATGATTAAGGTTTAAAGTATATCATATATTATTTCACACAAATAATTAAATTGGACAAAACTAATCACATCTAACAAAAGGAAGTCAAGTCAATGTAATTTTTAATAGACAAATCATATAAATGGAAAGTACGTAATTGCATAAAAAAAGTTTTAATATTTATTAACTATCAATGATGGTCTTGCTTCAACCAGGCTACCAGCTGTTTTAGTTATACTTTAATGCAGTTTCAGAAGTAGTAGTTAGATTGTTCAAGTGCTGCCAATAAGGCTGAGGGGTGTGGGGCTTCAACGGGGGCGCTAGAGCCCCTCCGCTCGCGCCCCCAGGCGCTAACACCACACCACCGGGGCGCTAACGGGGGCGCTAACGCGAAAAACCATGCAGGCGTGAGCCTTTTAACGGGAGAAGAGAGAGAAAAACTTGTCTTGGTTTTAGAAAAAGAGCCGTTGGGCTCTTATTAAATTAAAAAAAAAATCCTATATAATACCCCATTTCACCCATTTTTATACCACAACTTCGACCTAAACATTGCGTTGGAGGAAACGTCTTCACCGCCGAGGAGGCGGCCATTGGGAAGGGACGCCAAGGGGAAAAAACCGGCTGAGGGGGAAGCCGTAAACATCGCCAATCTTGTTGAATCCCTCAATAAATTCAACAAAACCATGGAGGTGGTCTCTTATGAAAAAAAGGAAAAAAGTCGAATGAGAGATTTGGACTTTCTTACTAGAGACTTCAGTAACCTAAAGCCGGTCGATCAAATGCTAATGGAAAAGCAAAAGGAACGTATCCGAAAGAGGTTGATCGAAGAAGACCAAGCCGAAGAATAAGAATAATGTTTTTTTAGTACTTTAATTTTTATTTTATTTTTAGATATTAATGTGTTTTTTTTATTAATGTGTGTTTTTTTTAATAATTTATGAGTTTTTTTTAATAATACGTTGTTTGAATATATTTATAAAAAAATAAAAAAAAAAATCGCTGGAGCCCCTCCACACCAGGGCCAGGGGCTCCAACGGGGGCTCCAACACCCCCCTTATCCAGTTTCTCTCTCTGCCACAGGTCATAATATTATTGGTTGGAGCCCCCATTAAAGCCCCCATTAAAACCCCCCACACCCCTCAGCCTAAGTATTAACTACATTATACACAATAAAAGAATATAAAAAAAAACAATATTTATGGTTCATAGCAACTTTAAAACTTAAAGATAGACACAATTCATTAATTTGATGATCACTATAAATTATTATTATTTTTATTATATTTTATATAATTAACTTGATATATATACTTATAAAGTTTAAGGACATATCTATGAATTTGTGTAATGCAATGCAATTTTAATGGTGATATAAGTTAGAAGCCGATCGATATATACCTTATCTTCCTGATCAACAGGTAGCATGTTACGGCCAAAGAAAGTTCCTTCATTCTCATCACCTACATCTAAAGGAACTGAAGAGGTAGGTCCCAGCAGAGCCCAGTTGGACCCGCAAGACTCACCTTGAAGAGGGACGTCTGCGCAGAAACCAACTGGATCCGCAGGACCAACCATGCTCAGAGACGTGACGTCTGTTGGGTTTCTATGGATAATTAACACTTAGTTAACCATTTAACTAGTCACAATTAAGGCGGAAGCGTGATATTTACAAACTAAACATATCTATCCATATGTTTATATATGTATATCTTACAAGTTTATATAAGATAAGTTCATGAATAACCTAGTTCATGCAAGTATTAAGATTACCAATAATCTATTTATTAGAAACCCGAAGCAAGGATCAAATGATACGGAAAAGCTAAACTATCAAAGCTATAAACACTTACATTCTTAACCCTTTAAGATTGTAGTTGATGTTGAAGAAGATGATGATGTTGATGCTAGACTTTCAAAGGAAAATCCTCAAATGGAATATACCCCGAGCCTCCAACACACACCGAGCTATGTTAGGGAGCTTGAACACCAAAAACCCGAGAACCGAGCCTCTTCCTTTCTTTGGCCGATTACAAGAAAAGAAAAAGAAAGAGTGGTGGTCCTTTTTTGGTTACTTGAAAGTTCTCTTATATTCTTGATCATTATCTTTTTATCATCATATCCATCCATCCATGATGTTAGGTATTAGGTTAAGTAAATAATACTCAATCTATACCAAATACATGACAAGATTTGACCAATACATTGGGGTGTGGGGCCCACCCAAAACCGGCCCCAAATATATTTTTTTTTTTTTTTTTTTTATTATTTATTTTATACTTTATAAAATATATAAACACCCCATCTTTTATAAACCATTTTATAAAAGAACACATAGTTAAATAATCATTCCAATAATAATTATTTGAATAAATAAATTAACCAATTAATTTATTTAACACTTTCAAGTAAATATTCAGAAACCCGATTTTCTGAATGTGTCGTGTTCTGTATTTGTCTTATAGATCTTATCTCAACAAATACATAATTGGTGTGTGTCTAACTCGTTATTGGGTATGACCCGACTTGGATCAAACACGACTAGCCACATTAACCTAATTATGTGTCTCGGGCATACGGTATTCCAACAATCTCCCACTTGCACGTGACTCATAAGAAGTTAAAGCTAATGGTGAATACCGCCTAACAACAGGTCACCACCCCTAGTGTGTTTGACTAAGTGTCATTCAATAACATCATCCCCTTCAAGTCCATACTTGATATGATATAGGTAAGTCTTATCACTACATCCCTTTGTTACTAGATGTCCTGTCAAATCGAAGAGACACAGAGTGATCATTCTCTCAACGATTCAACTTAACAGGCCTTAGACATCTAAACTCTCAACACATAAGAGGAACAAATCCCATCTTGACTGCATACATCCTCGTTGACATCTCATATAATATCTGAGCTCTTTCTTACACGTCATCGTGTTACCGAAATAACAAAGAATAGAGTCAAGATATCAGACTTGATGAAAAACCAGATCCGATATGCATCTCAGGTCAAAGGACACAATGATACTCGCCTTTACTCAAGGATTACTTATGATCAATTGCACTAACTCCATGCAGTGATCCTTGAGAGCGGATCATGTCCAATATTTGTATCCCACAAATATCTATGAACCTTGGTGGCAAACCTATGCCCTATATTCATCACATGAATATCAACCAATCCGGGTTCATAATAGTCTTAACTTCATACTTGTTCCCACAAGTATGATCGACTACGGACGTTTAGAACAACATAAGTCATTCATGGATTAAACATGCAAATATAGAACATAACTCATTGAATAATTAAAACATAATTAATTTTCATGAGATACCCATTACATTCGTTCTTATACAAACACTAAATACAGATTAAATCCACTCACTAGAATACCGAAGTCCTAATGCACAAACATGACCCTCATGCTTTGGCCTATCGAGGAGCTTCGTGAGTGGGTCCGCAATATTTTGATCGGTATGAACTTTATGAATACATATCTTTCTCTTTTCAACTTCATCCCTTATGTAGTTGAATCTGCGCTCAATGTGCCTCGTTTTCTGATGAGCACGAGGCTCCTTGATCTGTGCAATAGCACCTTCATTGTCACAGAATATCTCTAGGGGCTCCTGAATGGTAGAGATAATCCCTAGATCCATGATGAACTTTTTCATCCATGCAGCCTCTTGGGCTGCCATTGAAGCGGCGATGTACTCAGATTCTGTAGTGGATAACGCGACAACATCCTGCTTCGAACTCTTCCAAGAGACAGCGCCTCCATTCAAAATGAAGACATATCCCGACTGTGATCGAGAATCATCTCGGTCAGTTTGGAAACTCGCATCCACGTAACCCTTTACGACGAGTTCCTCCTCACCAGACCCATATATTAAAAACATATCCTTAGTCCTTCTAAGGTACTTTAATATATTCTTGACAGCCATCCAATGACTGTCACCTGGGTTGTGCTGGTATCTACTCGTTATGCTTAAAGCATACGAGACGTCCGGTCTAGTGCACATCATTGCATACATAATAGATCCTATTGCCGAAGCATAAGGAACATGCTTCATCCTATCCTGCTCTTCCTTAGAGCTAGGACTTTGGGATGAGCTTAACACGGTTCCTCTAGGAATAGGTACCAAACCTTTCTTAGAGTTTTCCATCCTGAACCTTTTTAGGATTTTATCAATGTATGCACTTTGATTAAGTCCGATCAATTTCCTTTTTCTATCCCTATAGACCTTTATTCCCAAGATATATGTCGCTTCTCCAAGATCCTTAATTGAGAAACGACTACTTAACCACGTTTTAACGCTTTCCATACTTGGTATATCATTTCCAAATAAAAGTATATCATCGACATACAAAATAAGGAACATGATTATACTCCCACTAGCCCATTTATACACACACGCCTCATCACCATTTTGGACGAAACCAAACGCTTTGATTTCTTCATTAAAACGATGATTCCACATCCGTGATGCTTGTTTCAACCCGTAGATTGATTTCCTTAACTTACATACTTTATCAGGATTAGATGGATCGACAAAACCTTCAGGCTGAACCATATGGACATCTTCCTCAAGATATCCATTTAGAAAAGCGGTCTTGACATCCATTTGCCATATCTCATAATCAAAATGAGCTGCAATGGCAAATAATATCCTGATCGACTTAAGCATCGCAACCGGCGAGAAGGTTTCATCATAATCAATCCCTTGAGTTTGCGTGAAACCTTTTGCGACAAGTCGAGCTTTGTAAGTATCTAAATTTCCATGCATATCGGTCTTCTTCTTGAAGACCCACTTACATCCAACCATTTTGGAGTTAAGTGGACGATCAACCAATTCCCAAACTTGGTTATCGTGCATGGATTGCATCTCGGCGCTCATGGCTTCAAGCCACTTGTCACAATCAGGTTGTGACATAGCATCTTTGTAGGAGATCGGTTCATCCGAATCGACCAAGTAGCAATCATCCACAAGAAATCCATATTTCTTGGGAGGTCGACTAATCCTATTAGATCTGCGAGCAACGTGTGTATGATCAACCATTTGATCACCTTCAACATCCTCGTGTTGAAAGCTAGTATCGACCAACTATGTATCATCCAGTGATTCTTGAACCTCTTCAAGTTCCACTCTCTTTTCACTAGGTCCTTCCATAAGGAACTTAGTTTCTAAGAAGTATCCTTTGCGTGAAACAAACACCTTTTGTTCACTAGGATCATAGAATATATATCCTATATCATCCTTTGGGTATCCTATAAAGATACACCTGATGGATCGAGCCTCAAGCTTATTTGGGGTGTCACTTTTAACATAAACTATGCATCCCCATACCCTTAAATATGAAAAGGATGGAACCTTTCCATGCCACACTTCATAGGGTATTCGATCCACCTTTTTGGTCGGGGCCATATTCAAAATACGAGCCGCTGTAAGTAGCGCATATCCCCAAAATGATGGTGGTAGTGAGCTTCGTGCCATCATTGATCGAACCATGTCCAACAGTGTTCGATTCCTCCTCTCGGATACTCCGTTATGTTGAGGAGTACCAGGAGGAGTGAGCTGTGAAATAATTCCACAATCTCTAAGATGACTTTGAAAAGCATCACTTAGGTATTCGCCTCCTCTATCGGAGCGGAGTACCTTGATTGTTCGGTCGAGCTGATTTTGTACTTCATTTTGAAATTCCTTGAACATTTCAAAGGCTTCATGTTTGTGTTTCATTAGATACACATACCCATATCGACTAAAATCGTCGGTAAAGGTAATGAAGTACCTTTCACTATTCCTACTAGTTGGCTTGAAGGGTCCGCATACATCCGTATGTATGATACCCAACAAGTCCTTAGCCCTTTCATTTGTACCTTTGAAAGGCTCTTTGGTCATCTTGCCTTGAATACAAGATTCACACTCATCAAACGAACCTAACTCATTTGTTTTCAAAAGACCATTCTTTTGGAGAGTATTTACACGATTCTTGTTTATGTGTCCAAGACGACAATGCCAAATGTAGGAATCACTCAAATCCTTTTTGAGTCTTTTAGTGGAAGTTTGATATAATGAGCTATTTAAGGTATTGTCATGAACCAATTCATAAATACCGTTGTTTGGTACAGCTTTAAAATAAAAGATACCATTAGATGATACATGCATTTCTGATTTTACAAATTTAAAGTCAAAGTTACATTGTCTAAGAAGGTGCACAGAAATAATGTTCCTAGTCAAACTAGGAGCATACAAAACATTTCTCAAAACAACTTCCAAACCACTTGGAAGCGATAAAGTGAAGTCTCCTCTAGCGACTACGTGCACCCTTGCACCGTTGCCCATGAAAAGACTCACTTCGCCCTTCTTTAAGTCTTCATTCCTTTTGAACCCCTGCAACCAATTGCAAATATGAGTTCCACATCCGGTATCCAATACCCATGTGTTAGAAGAAATAAGATTTAGCTCAATATTAATCATAAAGACATTACCCGAGGTATGCCCCGCATTCCTCTTGTCTCTTAGCTCCTTTAGGTAGACCGGGCAATTGCGTTTCCAATGTCCGGTCTCCCCACAACCAAAACAAGGATCATCCTTATGACCCCTCGGTTCCATAACCTTTTGTTTCTTTGCCATAACCGGTGATTTGCCCTTACCCTTAAGATGCACAGGAGGACCCTTCCTTTTTGCTACCTTAGCCTTAGGATTGGGCTGAGATCGAATCTTGGATCTACCTTCATTGATCGCAAACACGGGTAAAACCCTTTTACCCATACTCGCCTCGGCTGTTTTAAGCATCGAGTGAAGTTCTCCAATGTTTTTGTCCCACCCGTTCATGTTATAATTTAACACGAATGTGTCGAACCTTTTCGACAAAGAGTTAAGGATCAAATCCGTTGCTAACTCTTTTGAGATGGGACAATTGAGCTTGGCGAGGCGATCAATGTAACTTTTCATCTTAAGTACATAAGTTGAAACTGGTTGATTATCATCCATTCTACATGCATGCAAGGCTCGAACCGTTTCGAACCTTTCAACCCTCGATTGCTTAAGGAACATTTCCTTAAGTTGAGTAATCATGTCGTACGCATTATGGTTTTCGAAATCCTTTTGGATTTCGGGAACCATAGTCGCCAACATGAGGCATGACACTTGAATGGAATCTTCCGTGTGTTTGACCCAATTCATGTATTCGACCTCAGTTCCCTCTTCCGGTTCGTTGGGGATAGGTGTTTCCAAAACATGATATAATTTTTCTTGTTTTAGAACAATCCTTAAGTTTCGGAACCAATCCGAAAAGTTATTATGGTTAAGACGGTCTTTAGCGAGAATAGATCGGAGAGATACGTTTTGGACGTTAGGGATTATGTTGTCGTCGACGTGTGCGGCCATCTGCAGAATTTTAATTAAGTTCATTTTAGTGTTTTACATATTTTAATTATTAATACCCTTTTATATATATACCAAATATAATTAATAATTAAAATCTAGAATCCAACGATAAACCCGACTCCGGTTAGGTGACCTTTTTCCCATTGTCGGTTTATCAAGGTAGTTATTCATAACAATTGCAAACCCTTTTGCAACTTCTAGAGTTTATGGGACCGGTTCGAAATCATATTTCGTGTCGGCATGTTTATCCCATCAACACCTATTAGACCCCATGCTTGGGTGACCCTCTTCACATGGTTCTAATTTAAGTCTTCCTACTTGTATCAACTTGTAATATTAACATGCAAACGGTTAGGTGACCTTTTTCCCATTTATATGCCAATATTACCTCAACATATTAATTTACTCTACGCGGTTAGGTGACCTTTTTCCCACTAAGAGCTTACTAATATGTTAAGCGTTAATACAAAAGGATGGTGTTTAACTTGTTATCCTTAATTTCAAAAAGGGATTTTAGTTTTAATAATTCTAGTTATAAAACTCTAAATCATGTTCTAACATGCATTTAGTAACATGATTATTTTGAAATCATTTTCAAAATTCTAATTTATAATAAAACCATTTTATTATGGGCGTGAGACGGCTAGTTAATAAATCCATTTTATTAAACTATGTGTCACGTAATTACCGATAATTATTAGAACCCGTTTTATGCTTTGTTAATTAATTCTAAGTGACGAAGTTGATATCCTAATATCTAACAACCACACAATCAAACAATCAATTAACAAGCATACATAATTATACTAGACACGAGCCACTAATTTAGACCACACTTGTTAGCCGAAACAAGTGTGTGTCTTAGGTCCAATCCTAAGGGACACATGACACATGGATGTTGTAGCTCCCACTCGATCCCGCATCCAAATGCTTCGAGCATCTTCTTCAACCTCGTTGTGATCCATTGGGCTTGAACTTGGGCCTTAGCTTCCATAAGCTTCCATTTGGGCTCATTGGGTGGGCTTAGGTCCATTTGGGCTTGAATCCCTTTAATGGGCTTGTGAGACCCATTATCACCATACCCGGCCCAATAAGGCCCAAACTTCCAATTTTGCAATCTTCTTTAATTTTACAAAACCAAATGTCCTAATACATTTTTTCTATAAAATAAAGATATTACAAATAATCTATTTATTACATACCCATATGAATAAATAATTACAAAATAGCCCCTAATTAATTATTACAAACCGAAACTTTGAATAATTAACTACAATCACAACATCAACCACAATCAAACATCCATTTTGGTCTACGGCTCGGTCTAGTTTTAACAAACATAACCCGTTATGTCTTAGGAACCCATTCCAAAACCCCTTGACCTTATCGGGCCTAGCCCAACCCATTTGGGCTTGACCCAATAACATGTTTATGGGCTTCGGCCCATATGTCCAAAACACATGGGCTTCGGCCCAATAGAAAGTTTCATGGGCTTCGGCCCATTTAACCAAAAATGGGCTTCGGCCCATTTACTCTTTCCCTTTTTTTTTTTTCGGTTAGCCCATTAACCAAAACAAGTGGGCTTCGGCCCAATTTCACCCGAAATGGGCTTCGGCCCATTAACCCGGTTTTATATATATATATATTTTTTTTTTTGAACAAAGCCAAAATAATAACAAGATTAAATACAAAAAAAATCATGCATGTTTATTTTTGTATAAAATCTTTCAAGGGGAAAAATATAAAACCGAAAACCCGAAGCTTAGTTTCCCGTATCCCGGCTCTTGATGCCATTTTGTTGGGTTTCTATGGATAATTAACACTTAGTTAACCATTTAACTAGTCACAATTAAGGCGGAAGCGTGATATTTACAAACTAAACATATCTATCCATATGTTTATATATGTATATCTTACAAGTTTATATAAGATAAGTTCATGAACAACCTAGTTCATGCAAGTATTAAGATTACCAATAATCTATTTATTAGAAACCCGAAGCAAGGATCAAATGATACGGAAAAGCTAAACTATCAAAGCTATAAACACTTACATTCTTAACCCTTTAAGATTGTAGTTGATGTTGAAGAAGATGATGATGTTGATGCTAGACTTTCAAAGGAAAATCCTCAAATGGAATATACCCCGAGCCTCCAACACACACCGAGCTATGTTAGGGAGCTTGAACACCAAAAACCCGAGAACCGAGCCTCTTCCTTTCTTTGGCCGATTACAAGAAAAGAAAAAGAAAGAGTGGTGGTCCTTTTTTGGTTACTTGAAAGTTCTCTTATATTCTTGATCATTATCTTTTTATCATCATATCCATCCATCCATGATGTTAGGTATTAGGTTAAGTAAATAATACTCAATCTATACCAAATACATGACAAGATTTGACCAATACATTGGGGTGTGGGGCCCACCCAAAACCGGCCCCAAATATATATATATATTTTTTTTTATTATTTATTTTATACTTTATAAAATATATAAACACCCCATCTTTTATAAACCATTTTATAAAAGAACACATAGTTAAATAATTATTCCAATAATAATTATTTGAATAAATAAATTAACCAATTAATTTATTTAACACTTTCAAGTAAATATTCAGAAACCCGATTTTCTGAATGTGTCGTGTTCTGTATTTGTCTTATAGATCTTATCTCAACAAATACATAATTGGTGTGTGTCTAACTCGTTATTGGGTATGACCCGACTTGGATCAAACACGACTAGCCACATTAACCTAATTATGTGTCTCGGGCATACGGTATTCCAACAACGTCCTTACGCGCAGTACGCAAGCTGTTCCCGCAGGAAATGCCTCCCGATGGTGAAGGACTCCGCCTGTTCCCGCAGCTTCGGATACAAGCCATCAGGGAAGGCCACCCGCGCAGCAAGGCTACACGCACAAGGCACTTAGCTCTCAATCATTCAGTGTCACCTGAAGGAATGAGCAAAGCCGGGAACAATCCCGCACAAGGGCGGGAGGGGGAATACTCCCGCCCAAATAAGCCAGTCCGTACGATACGGGAAGATCTTCTGTACTGTACCTGACGAGGTATGGGAAAAAGATCTGACTAAAGATACGACAGCTTATTGACAACAGTATGGCGAGCAGCATGCTCCTGTACTGTATGTCACTATTAGCCGCTGCCTACTCACCAACTACTGCCATACCACGTGCATAGCCGGCAGTTGGTGGAAAAGGAATAGTATACAGCAGGCCTGGTCACTATCAGCCGCTGCCTACCCATCAACTACCAGCAGGGCACGTGCGTAGGCCACTGTTGGTGGAACAGGAACACTGTTGCAGCCGGCCACACCTCCTTGGAAACCTACCTTCGGCTATAAATACCCAAATTGTATGACCATCTCATCTTATCTTGTATCATCATATTATACCTGATATCTGCTCTAGCAATCTCTTAATATACACTTATATTTAAAGAGCAATCTAGTCTGATTCTCACGCCGGAGGGTGGTCACAAGGAGGAACCCCCCCCCCTTCTCAGTGACAAGCTCACGGTGTCTGTTTTGCAGGTTATCAGAAGAACCATCTTCTCTGGGTCTAACCCCTCGTGGGAAACATCTATCTAACCCCCAGGTTACCAGTAATCTGCCCGGGGTCCGGTTAGTGTTTCTTCATTGGCGCCATCCGTGCATAAAGCTAGAACATTTTTCTCCAGTTTTTTCAAACTTCTTGAAAGATGGTTAAAGAAACTCCGGTAACCACAACCCCAGCTACTGGGGGGAATACCGGTTACACAGTCTTTACAAACACTACCCCGGTTACCCAAGCCGGGGCAAGTGAAGTAAATTTTACGAACACTACCCCAGTTACCCAAGCTGGGGCAAGTGCAGTAAATAATCGCTCACTGGGAATCACCGATACCCAGTTAGAAAAACGAACAAGACTCCCCCGCCAAACACTCGATGAAGTTAAGGCATGGGCGGAGGCACGTCAAAAGGAATTCCAAGCTGAGTTGGACGAACGCTTGCGTTCCGTCCAACAGGCTGACGAATTCGAAGAATACTGGGACGATGACTCGGAGTCCGACTCCGACGCGAACCCTCGCCACAGGGCAAAAGGGAAGCGTAAGGAAACGGACTCCCAACCGAGAAGGCATTTTGGAGAAGCCTACAAACCAAAAAACACAGGTGGAAGTCCACGTGACTTCTCCAAAACATTCAGACCAAATGTTGCAAATGCAGGAACGTCCAAATTTGCAAGGGACATTGCAGAAGCAATTGCCCCAAAAAGTGCCAAACAAATGTCCAGCATAGGCACATATGATGGTATATCCGACCCAGATGATCATTTGAACAGATTCATAGCGGGGGCAACCGTCAGTAGTTGGACGGAACCCACGTGGTGTTACATGTTCCAAATGACGCTTGTCGGGGCTGCTAGAGCGTGGTTCGATCGTCTACCGGTCAACCACATCTACGACTGGGCTGACTTCCAACAGAAGTTTAGCCAACACTTCAGCCAGCAAAGAAAGTATACCGAGGAGCAATGGACAATCCTCAAGTGCATTCGAGAAAAAGACGAATCTTTGCTAGACTTCATCACTCGCTTCAATTCGAAGAAGCTAAGTCTGGGTAACATTAGCGAAGATCTTGTTCGCGCTGCCTTTATTCAGGGCGCGAACGACCCAGAGCTCATTCGCACCTTAACGGGTAAAGATGGCATGCCATCCACATGGGATGCCATCATGACAGCAGCTAAACGCTTTGCGGAAACGGAGAAGCAACTGGGTAGAGATCTCCCACAGAGCACAAACCTCTACACCCAGAAAACAAGAGAAGACAACGTCCTTACCGCCCGATTAAACAAAAAGCGGAAGCTAGGCATTTGGCAGTCAAGGGTAAACTTTGACACCTCATCCGGCTTGCAGCATCGGTTAGGCGGAAGGGATAACGTACAGTCAAACAAGAACTCCAGATTGACGCCGCTCACCAAAAGCGTCACCGAGATATTCGCTACTGAGGAGCTCCCATGGCCAAAGCCTCAAATAATCCGACATCGTCACAATGCTGATCGGAGCAAATACTGTGACTTTCACAGGACAAAAGGCCACAACACCGAAGAATGCATAGACGTAAAGGACATGGTCGAAGCATTTGTCAGAGATGGGACGCTCGCGCACCTCATGGCGCAATGAACGCTGAGCAGGCTGATGCGTGTAGAACCCCATCTGGGGAAAACACGAATAAAATTCCAGCTTCAATGTGGAGACTACATGCTGCGTAAAGAACGAGATCCCGAACCAGGTGCGTATCGGCTCGATGGCACTCCCATCCCAACAACATGGAAGGGAGCTCATTTACACAGTTTGCATGTAAATCAATTCCAAATTTGTAAAGAAAAGGCCAAGAGCCACTTCTAATGGAAATGATTCTCCTTAAAACATCGACGCTGATGATTTTACATTTATACTTTTATGAACTATCAAACACGGATATGCCGGTTTTCACCGCATAATTACGTGAAAAGTCATTGCATGGGGAAGGCGGTAAAACCCGCATAAACCCAAAAAACGGCAAACCTTCACGCAGGTCAGTTGAAGGGGAAAAGTTCAGTCATCCCAACAAATGAAAGTGCCGGTCTATCCGCATGAATCATGATAAGAGGAAACTGAACACTAACCTATTAACAACCGCGCGTCGAACGGTTAATTTATTCAACACTGATGCCGGTTTTCACCGCATACATAAGTGTGAGTCGTTGCATGGGGAAGGCGGCAAAACCCGCATAAACCCAAAAAACGACAAACCTTCACGCAGGTCAGTTGAAGGGGAAAAGTTCAGTTATCCCACTAAATGAAAGTGCCGGTCTATCCGCATGAATCATGAGAGGAAACTGAACACTAACCTATTAACAACCGCGCGTCGAACGGTTATTTAAAACAGAGAATTTCTAACAAAAGGATGAGGAAAACCTACACGCAGGTCAGATATAGGTTAAAGTTTAGCCATCCTACTAAGTGCAAGTGACGGTCCTACCCGCACAATCACGAAAGAGGAAGCAAAACTTCAACCTATTATCTACCACGTTCAAAGGTTAACTTATCCTAAACACTTAGAAATTTCAAAAAAGGATGAGGAAAACCTACACGCAGGTCAGATATGGGTAAAGTTTAGCCATCCTACTAAGTGCAAGTGACGGTCCTACCCGCACAATCACGAAAGAGGAAGCAAAACTTCACACCTATTATCTACCACGTTCAAAGGTTAACTTATCCTCAAAAAGGATGAGGAAAACCTACACGCAGGTCAGATATGGGTAAAGTTTAGCCATCCTACTAAGTGCAAGTGACGGTCCTACCCGCACAATCACGAAAGAGGAAGCAAAACTTCACACCTATTATCTACCACGTTCAAAGGTTAACTTATCCTCAGAAAAGATGAGGAAAACCTACACGCAGGTTAGACGCAGGTAAAGTTTAGCCATCCTACTAAGTGCAAGTGACGGTCCTACCCGTATAATCACGAAAGAGGAAGCAAAACTTCAACCTATTATCTACCACGTTCAAAGGTTAACTTATTCTACACTTGGAAAATTGCTAATTTAAACTAAAGAACTAAAGTATGCAAGTCATATAACGTTTATAAAGCAAGGAATCCAATAAAAGAAGCGGTCTTACCCGCACAAAGATTTATATTTCACAATGATTCATTACAAGAATGGCCGGGTAACTACCCGCCTACAAGAAAATAAATCTAAACAAGCTAAATCTATCCTAGCAGTGGGAAGGGATCTTCAGGATCAGGCTTCAGGGCCACTTCCACTTGGACCAGCACCGTCAGTAGAGCGTGGCAGTTCAAGGAAAGCCTTAAGGATAGCTAGCCCATCATCAGCAGCAGCAACTTCATTCACCTTCTCCACCACCGGATGCGGGAAGGCGGCGTACTGATTCACTGCTTGGTCGTAAACAGCTTCAGTATCAACATTGTACAAAGGGAAGTTGGAAGGCGGGATGCCTTTCTCAACGAACCCTAGACCAAGCAGGAAGCCGACCTTTTCCCCATCCTCGTGAGAAGCGTTGAGGGCTGTGCTCATAGCATCGTCATACGACGTCTCAGCGAAGACTCGATGCACAACCTACAAAAGAAAATATACAAGTGTCAAAAACCTTTTCTATTTACAAAGAAAAGCGTAAAGACAAGAAAAGCTTACCTGAGACAACGCTTCTCGAAGAAGCCATTCCTTGGCAACCAGGGCTTCTTGGAGGGCAGCTTGAGCTTCGTTACGGGCGCGATCGGCTTCACTCTTGTTGAGGTTGGCAAGCAACACTTCTTTAGCCGCAGCCTCTTCGACGCCCTTTAGCTTACGCTCAGCATGGTCAAGCACCCCCCTCTGGTCCAGGATTTCTTGGAGCTTTTTGGCGTCTTCCATCGCCAAGGCATCATGAGCCTGCTGGAGAGCCTCTAATTTGGCTTTAAGCTCCTCATTCTCCACGCGTAGAGGCTCAGCAACAGCTTCAGCCTTGGTGGCCCTCTCGGTTGCGTTCCTTGCAGTTTCCTTAGCCAGCCGAAGCTGTTCATTAACAGCTTGGGCAGCCTTGGAACGGGCCTCGAGCCGGGCCTGAACTTCAACCTCGAGGGCCTTGAAGGCCTTCTCCTTCTCCGCAGCCACTGCGGTAAGTTTTTGGTTCTCCCGGACAGCCCGCGCCTGAGCTACTTCTTTAACGCGAGCTGCTTTTAACTTGTCGTTTTCACGACAAAGCAGCTCGACGCGCGGCTGCATCCGGGCCAGGAGAACCCGAAGCTCATTGCTTAGCCTACCCTCCTGGTAGCTAGCCATGGCTTCCCCCAACGCACCACTGGGAGCAGCGTGACGAGCCCATTCCACGCACTCCACAGGGGTGTGAAGGGTTGTTCCTCGGCGAATGTTCCATCGTGGAACATACACTTCATTGGAATCCGACACTGCAAAAAACATAAAGCAGTTAGGAAAAGATGATAAAGAAAATATATATATAAAATGGGCCAAAAGAACCCTACTCACCTGTAGGGTCAATTACAGGCCGATAGCCGCCGAACCCATCACCTGAACCCAAGGGAAATCCATCCAAGAGGTCAGGCAGATGGGAAGGTGGCAGAGATTGGCGAGAAGCCCCATGCGTACCTGATGGATCGGCCGTCGTGGCCGATGGCGGGGGCATGGTAGCAGCCGCCGCGGTCGCCGCCGCGGAATCCGCAGCAATAGTAACCGCCGGCTCGGTGAAGGATGCTGTAAAAATAGCACTCACAGCCGGCGGTGACGGCATCACAGCTGGAACAGTCGGCTCAAAGGAGTGAGCAACTGAACCAGCGGAAGCAGGCGCAGGCGCAGCCGCCTGGGTCGTCGCCTCAGGTAGGCTGACCGGGCCTACCGTCATTGGCGGGGAGGTACCACTCTACGCTCCACCCTGGAATGCGTCAACATCCACGCATGCACAAAGAAGATAAGTGTTAAATGATAATAAGCTATGAAGATAAAAGCTAAAGGAAGTTGTACTTACGGGTTTTCTTGAGCCTAAAGGTACGGAGAGGCGGGGACGAACCCGATGGAGCCGGCCTCTTTGCGCCGCTCACCGTCGTCTTCTTGGGCTCTCCGGAGGTGACGGTCGCAACCTCCGGAGCGGTGGTCTTATCACCACCAGGATTCCCCGCCACCTCTTCGCTCTCGGTCTCCGAATCAGACCGAGGCGCTGGATCGGCAGTGGAGGCCACCTTCTCCTTCCCCTTCCTGCCGGCAGCCTTCTTCTTCCGCACCAACGGAGGACCATCTGCGGATTCCTCATCAGAACATACGATTAGAGGAATTCCAGCAGAGGTTTCAACATTGAGGGGGCGAGGGTCGAATAGCGCCTTACCTGGCCGCCTGGCGCTAAGGATCTCATGGCCTAGCGGATAGACCTCCACGAACCGATCCGCCGTTTGTTCTAGGATGGGTAACTCGTTCTCGTCTAGAGCGCGAGTACCCATCCGAGCGGGACCGTCAGCCTCCCGCGGGTTCAGGAGCGACTGCAAGTCGTTCCCCTCTGAAATAAACAGGAAAGAAGTTAGAAGAGATTCGAAATCAACAAAAAGAAACAAAGCATACCGTAAGGAACAGAGTTCAAACCGTATTCGAGGACGATTGGGATCTTATGCGCATCCGCAGCCTTCCACACCCGACTCATCCCCAGCATCACCATCCCGGACTCCGCAAACCGGTAAACCGGAGATTGGGCTCGGGATATCTTCGAAAACCATTCCGCCTCCTCGTAGTTGGAGGCGTGAAGGCTGGGAAGTACTTTCCCGTTCTTAAATTTCATGGCAAGGGGGGTGGCGCGAGCGGAGAGGTAGAAGAACTCCCTCTTCCACGAACGAAGACTGCGCTCGGTTGCCCAAATCTTCAAACCCTTGATCCGGGTTATCAACGTGTACCACCCCTGGATGCACCTCCAAGTGTAGAAGGTCATCAGGCGGTCAACATAGGGCTCAATGCCCAAAATCCGGCACACCCACTCGAAGTGGCGAATCTTCGCGATCGCCATGGGGTGCAACTCGGTCAAATGAACACCGTGCCTCTCAAGGACACGGTAAACAAACTTTGTCAATGGGAACCTAAGATTCCCATAAACAAAGAATGCAGCATAAACCCCGATCTTGCCTCTGGGGGCATCGTACACCGTTTGATGGGGTTCAGGAAACTCAGGCTCGAGAGACTCGAGCATGAACTTCCTGACGACGTACCGATACAGATCGCCAGGCAGAGCACACTGGCACTCGCCAGCAGTACTCTTGTCATCGGCTGTAGACTCGAGATCACGTGAAGACATCTTGAAGATGAAAGAAAACGATTTCAAGAGAATGCTTGCCTGAAAAGGTGAGTATTCGCCGGAAATCGTTTAGAAGAAGAGAAAAGTGAAAAGTGTGGATTACAAAGAACCCTCTCCCCCTTTATATACTAATCGCAATTAATGCGATGAATTTAATGCGGAGGAGAGAGAAATCGAAGGTGCAATGAAACTATGACACGTGGCAAAGAGCAAGCTGGCAACAGCTGTAGACAGGACGCATACCATTAATTTCGCGGCCACGCGCCCGAAAAAGCGCGCCCACGCGCCTGAAAAAGCGTCTGGAATGACCATGTACTGTCACGTCACCATAACTTCCTGCACGTCCTGACATAGTCAGAAGAAACCGTCGCACGACGTTTCAGAGGTTTGGACTGTTCTTATCCTTCCACCAACTCTTCGAATTTCAAAATTCAAAATTCAAAAAGATTAAAAAGTAAGCGGGAAAATACCCCTTACCTTGGCAAACAAGTAACCGTAAGACGGATGCGGGTACAGTGTTAAGGAAAAACCCTTCACATACCTAGCACCCGCAGGGAATTGAAGCCAAGAAAATCTTGGCAAACAAGTAACCGTAAGACGGATGCGGGTACAGTGTTAAGGCAAAACCCTTCACATACCTAGCACCCGCAGGGAATTGAAGCCAAGAAAACCTTGGCAAACAAGTAACCGTAAGACGGATGCGGGTACAGTGTTAAGGCAAAACCCTTCACATACCTAGCACCCGCAGGGAATTGAAGCCAAGTAAACCTTGGCAAACAAGTAACTGTAAGACGGATGCGGGTACAGTGTTAAGGCAAAACCCTTCACATACCTAGCACCCGCAGGGAATTGAAGCCAAGAAAACCTTGGCAAACAAGTAACCGTAAGACGGATGCGGGTACAGTGTTAAGGCAAAACCCTTCACATACCTAGCACCCGCAGGGAATTGAAGCCAAGTAAACCTTGGCAAACAAGTAACCGTAAGACGGATGCGGGTACAGTGTTAAGGCAAAACCCTTCACATACCTAGCACCCGCAGGGAATTGAAGCCAAGTATACCTCGGCAACCAAGTAACTATAAGACGGGTGCGGGTACAGTGTAAAGGCAAAACCCTTCACATACCTAGCACCCGCATGGAATTGACGCCAGGAATACCTTGGAAGTAAAGTAACCGTAAGACGAGCGCAGGTACAGTGTTAAGGCAAAACCCTTCACATACCTAGCGCTCCGCTGGGAATTGAAACCAAGAAGGATCTTCTGGGCAATGCTTGCGGAAACGGAAATAACATCCCCGCATAGCGGGAACGTCGAGAACTACGTTGTTTGAAGCTCCAGGATGGAATTGGTGGTTTTAACATAATTGATCACTATGTTCAAAACTACCAAAACCTCATGGAGAATCCACACAAGTGGGACTCAACGCTCCTGACTTGCGAGGAGGTTACAGACCTACCCGCATCATACCCAAAGACCAAGCAGGAAACTCGGGAATTTCTGCAAGAGACAAGGACTTCCGCGGGAGGAATCCCCATGGAAAACCTTAAAAAACCCTTTTCAAAACCCTTTGCTTAAGTCCAAAAGTTCACCTCACTTTATTAAACACTCATGAGAAGAACATTGGACTGGGGGGACTTGAAGAGGTAGGTCCCAGCAGAGCCCAGTTGGACCCGCAAGACTCACCTTGAAGAGGGACGTCTGCGCAGAAACCAACTGGATCCGCAGGACCAACCATGCTCAGAGACGTGACGTCCTTACGCGCAGTACGCAAGCTGTTCCCGCAGGAAATGCCTCCCGATGTGAAGGACTCCGCCTGTTCCCGCAGCTTCGGATACAAGCCATCAGGGAAGGCCACCCGCGCAGCAAGGCTACACGCACAAGGCACTTAGCTCTCAATCATTCAGTGTCACCTGAAGGAATGAGCAAAGCCGGGAACAATCCCGCACAAGGGCGGGAGGGGGAATACTCCCGCCCAAATAAGCCAGTCCATACGATACGGGAAGATCTTCTGTACTGTAGCTGACGAGGTATGGGAAAAAGATCTGACTAAAGATACGACAGCTTATTGACAACAGTATGGCGAGCAGCATGCTCCTGTACTGTATGTCACTATTAGCCGCTGCCTACTCACCAACTACTGCCATACCACGTGCATAGCCGGCAGTTGGTGGAAAAGGAATAGTATACAGCAGGCCTGGTCACTATCAGCCGCTGCCTACCCACCAACTACCAGCAGGGCACGTGCGTAGGCCACTGTTGGTGGAACAGGAACACTGTTGCAGCCGGCCACACCTCCTTGGAAACCTACCTTCGGCTATAAATACCACAAATGGTATGACCATCTCATCTTATCTTGTATCATCATATTATACCTGATATCTGCTCTAGCAATCTCTTAATATACACTTATATTTAAAGAGCAATCTAGTCTGATTCTCACGCCGGAGGGTGGTCACAAGGAGGAACCCCCCCCCCCTTCTCAGTGACAAGCTCACGGTGTCTGTTTTGCAGGTTATCAGAAGAACCATCTTCTCTGGGTCTAACCCCTCGTGGGAAACATCTATCTAACCCCCAGGTTACCAGTAATCTGCCCGGGGTCCGGTTAGTGTTTCTTCAGGAACGTTGTGGCCGGAATCAAACTGAACCTCCACCCGATGTTTCCCAACGTTGAGCAAGTTATACTTGTCATGAAGAATCCGACGAATAGCCAAGTAAGCAAGCCCTAAGAACACGGGGAAACGATGCCACCCGAACCCAGACTTATCAACACTATGAATGATCTGCACCAAGATAACAAATCCCATCAGAATCCCGCACTGTTAAAGATTTCTTGTACTAATTGAAACTAGTATAAGTATTAGTTAATAAACATGCATGCATAGATTAGTATTAACGTACCAAGAAGAGAAACCTGTCGATAAGTGACATCCGGTTAAAGATTTCGTGAAAGTCGGCATGGATGAAGTGTTTGATGGGTGAAAAAAATAGGTGTGTAATGAATGATTTCATTTTGTGTAAGTGAAATGTTTTTGTGAGCTTACAACACCAAGATGGCCTATTTATATAGTTGTAATAACTATGGGCACTTTAGACACGTTTGTTTTTTGACTGAATATTCAACGGTTGACAAAGGTTAGTTAAAGACAAAATCTGTGAAGAACCACAACTTGGAAATGTTCTAAGTCGAGATTGTACAACCAGCTCATGCTACGAAACCACTACTCTATACAAACTGCACCAAATTATTACAGGTGGTGAAATAACACATGGGATATATAATAATTAATGTATTTAATATTGTTATGTTACAGTAATATTATCATAAAAATGGTGGGTGTACATTATTATCATCCTTTGAACGTTCACTCAGCGACTGTCAAGTGACACTTGTTGTATAATAGTTATTATAGTGATATTTTTTTCTTTTCTAGATAGCTTTTATAATAGTTAAGAGCATTTTTATCCAACTCCTTATTTCATTATTATTATATTATTATTATTTTTCTATTAACTCAAATTAATTCTTCTAATATATAATATTTTAATATTATTCATAAAATATTCGAGATATTACATGAAGATTAAATATAGATCGATACCACTATGTCAATTTTATTCAGATGAAACTATTGCTTATGTGATATTCGGTATAAGATATCATTTAATTTTTATGTAAATTAAAATATATGTTGTTAAATTTTTTTAATGAATTAGTAAATACAATTAATAATAATAAAAATTGTAGACAAAGACAAAACCATTGAAAAAGTAATAAAAAAAAGTAAAATAATCATAAACTAACATCAAATGTTGATTATTAATAGTTATGGTGATTTAATTATCATAAATATAAAATATAAAACATTTAAATGATATAAAACACTTAGCTTTAATTTCGTTTTATATTAAAAGTTTGAAAAATTAGATTTTAATAATCACAACTTAATACACTTGGTCGATAATAATTCAAACTTAGAAAATAATTGTCACCGGTCCCAACTTTCACATTATTTGTTTTCATTGACCGCCGTTTAAAAAAAACTTAACGACGCTAAGTTTTTTCCAAATTTCAAATTGATGTTTTAGGGCTTTTGATCAAAATGAGAATATAAATCGATTGATGTAAAATTTAACTCGAAACGGTGGTTCTAACGACTAAAGGATGCTTCAATTCCGGTGTTTAAACTTTTAATTAACAAAAATTAAGTTGTTTGGAGTCTCGTTTCGAGTTAAGTATTACATCAATCGATTCCCATTCTCATTCCGATCAAAAGCCTTAAAACATCATTTTGAAATTTGGAAAAAAACTTAACGCCGTTAAATTTTTTTATAACGGAGGTAACAAATAGTTTGAAAGTTTAGACTGGTGACAACTATTTTTTAAGCTTGGATTAATATCGTCTAACTGCATTAAGTTGAGATTATTAACTTAATCACAATATTGATTTTATAATTAAATGTATTTAATCACAATATTGATTTTATAAACCCCAAAATTATAAGTTTCGCTCAAAATTTTCCTTTACCCTCGATAGAACTTGATTTCCAACCTCGCCAAAATATTCCCCGCACAATTTTTCATTGTCAACAAAACCCCCCCAAAAATTTCCGGCTCCTCAAAACCTAAACCAAACCTCACAAATCATCTTATCTCAAACCGTTCGAAGAACATCAACCGCCACCAAAATCGTGTCACAAATCGGCCGCACATCTCAAATCGCCGATCAAACACCACGACGCACACCATGACACCAATGGTAAGAAATGCGTATATTCTCTCACTCAAACATGTGCACTTTTTATTAGAAAATTATTTTAAATGTATGATAAATAGTAAATAGTTTACTTCAACTATTTGAAAATTATTAGATGTAAAAAGTTTTCAAAGATTTTAGGACTTTTGGCCCGCAAATGTTGATGGCACTTTTTTCACGATTTCATGTCTTTTGGTTTCTGTAAATGATGATTTAGTTATCCGTATGTTTGTTATTATTGCATTAAAACTAGTAAGGAAGTTTAAGGTCTCACTGATAGAATGACAACATTTGTGTTAGTGAGAATTACAGGTGCAGCAACTTAAAAATAGCTGAGTTGGAACGGGGCAAAATAGTGGAGCTTGAATAAGGAAAAATAGAGAAAGATGCTATGTTGGAGAACTTTGAAGAAAATATGCTGAAATGAATGAGAAACTTCAGTTGTTGTCACGAAACTAGCAACAAAAATTTTCATCAAGTTAAGATATATAAGTGTTTATGTTGGTAAACTAAATTTTAGTATTTATTGTATTACTTTTTTGATAATTTAGATATTTCTTGTATTACATTTGGATATTTTATGCTATTTGGTTTAGATATTTGTCTTTGGTATGCTATTTTATAGAATTTTGAATATTGAATAATATGTTTACATGGAAAAAGAAGAATAAATATAAAAATAAAAAAAATTTGAAAAAATCCATACAAAATCTGTAGCTAAAACTTTATATATTATGTAGCAAAATCATGTGGATTTAGGTAGCTACATACGTAGCAAAATATCATCCAAAATTTGTATCTAAATTTCATGGCAAAAATCAGTAGCAAAAGCCAGAGCAAATTTTCGTAGCTAGTACATAGTAAAAACTTAAGTGAAATCCGTAGCCAAGATTGTAGCTAAAACTTCCATAGCTAAAAGTCGGTAGCAAAAGAAACGTAGCAAAATTCTGTAGCTAACAATTCGTAGCCGAAAATCCGTAGCAAACATTTTTGTAGCAAAATCCATAGCTAATGTAGCAAAAGTAGCAACGTCTCTAGTTGTAGCTATAATCGTTGCAAAAGTCTGATACCGTAGCAAAAATCCGTATCAAATAAGTTAGCTACAAGACTTGTACTTACGGACCTATTTCGTAGCAAATCGGTAGCAAACTGGGTGTTTGCTACGGATTTGCCACATATTTGGCCGTAGCAAATGCCTCCATTCTTTAAAAATTAAATGGGAATATATGAAAATTAAAATTAAAAAAATAAGTGTAAAATGATCATATATATTTTAACTATTTTGTATTTTGTAAAGACATATATAATATTTTAAGTTTAGAATGATATATATGATAATATATAATTTTTGTAAAGTATACATGAAATAAATCCTAATAAATAAATAAGTGTCTAAACTATTTCTCAATTACTACCGGTGGCTTGATCCAGTGCTAAAAAGTGTAAAGTTTTCAACCAAATAATTATAGGTTCTTGTATCACTTGAGATATGAGGTAAAATAGTTAGGAAACAAATTTTATTATTCAACAAAACATAAATAAATCAAAACTACTCAATATATTGAATTTATACATATTATTTCATCAAAATAAATACAATTCCATTTCTGATATGTTTCTTTATTCCACAAGAAAGTTAAATAATGCATAGTTAACAAAAAATATATTTTACATAAGGCACCCCAATGGAGTATACCTATACACATGTATACGAAACATGTAACGAATTTCTTTCGTGGAAGCATTATCATTTAGGGAGACGGAAATAAATTGGTACGGGGTTATGAGGCTCCGGGGCAGCATCCCACACTGAAAAAGCACTCGACGAGTTCATCCATCTATCGGTCATCTCTGGAAAGTGTCGATCTAACACATCTTTCAGACTCTCGGTTGTGTTCACCCATTCGAACCCTTTTTTGGTGTACACATCTTCGTTAAAATCGCTAGTGAAGAATCTATATGCTTGGAGTCTCCTTGATGCCATGGCTAGAAAGATTATAAACGCTGTCTCGCTAATAGCGAACCCTTTGATCTTTTTCTCGGCCATCATTCCTACCAACAGGTCAAGCTGTTCGACATCATCACCGTACACTTCACGAAGTGTGGCAATAGCTTCTTCATGCTCAGTTAGATCTTCCCATTTAGCGATTGGGATCAAGAAAAGTGATCTACGGAACTCATTGTATCTTGCTACTTTCCTCTACCTGTCTCTATAAACTGCATCCATCATCATATATATGTTAGGATTACACATATTGTATGTACACATTCTTTTGTTAAAGAAAGAAAATACTTACTCTCGAGTGACGCTAAGTCAACGTGGTCAGGGCGATCTGTCCCGTCCACATTTTGAGGGACAATGTCCCTCAGCCAGACTGGATAGTTAAATAGCTCAAGCGCTCCACACCCTTGATGTCCCATTGATACCATTTGTGTCGTAAATCCAATTTCTGATAGTTCATTTTCTCCTTTCTTCCCAATCAAATTTATCATGTCAACCCTGCATGTAAACTCATGATGATTAACAAACTTTTTTATTGTTATTACATGAACAAACATGCATACAACCATATACATGTCTTACTTTTTAGTAATTTTCGGGGACTTGTTAGGGCCGGGTGTGGAATGGACATCCCTAATGATGAGTTGATCAGGTAAGAGAGAATGCATTCTGTAAACACTTGTAAACTCTTCGGTTAGCGAGTAGGGAACACCATGGTTCTCGGGTTTGTCTAACCCTACAAGACCTCCTAAAATACCTCCTCCAACATGCCCAAATGTATCCTAGAATCTTTTCCCCAATAACCCATACCTAAATGTATCAACTTTCAACAAAGTATTAATAATAATGGTACTAACACATTAAACCATATTGGTTAGCTTGTAATTAATTAATTAACTAAGTAATCACCAGTTAGCTCTCATTCCAGCTTTAAGCATGTCAGTTTTGAGAAGCTCGATGGTCCAATCAATGGTGTGGACCTTAGCGATCACCGCCAAAGTTACTAGTCTTGCGTGACGATACAGATCTTCGTCATCCAAATCGGGATATTCTTTCTGATTATCATAAGTATATTATCAATAAGTCAATAAGTGAGAAATTTATATTGCTGGTTGGTAATTGAATGGCAAATAAATATTTATATACCTTTAAGGTGTCACAAACTGCATTATGCTCGTGGATGAAGAGGGCTTGCAAAGTGGACACCCCAATCCAACTGTTACGAATGTCGCCTGCTATGGGCAGTCCATCGTTGTCGTGTTGGAGGAGGACGTCTTTTGCAATCTTGAGCTTTCCGTCAATGAACGTTCTGACATGATTCGCAGCCCTTGAGTTGCTACCATATACTGCACTTCCGTCCCTGTTCGTATGCAAACCGCTCTTAAATATTAAGTAACTTCATATATACTCAGGGGCGGACCCACATAGTGTGGATCGGGGTCCCGGGACACCAATGTTTTTTAAAAATTTATTAGAAGCGGTATATTAAATTTTTTGAGGACCCTATAAGATTTAATACTTGGAACCCATACTATTAATGTTGATGTGGTCTGGTGGAAAGTCCCTTGTTTTATCTTTGAAAGGTCATGGGTTCAAGTCTTACAAGGCTCAGTTTTTGGTTTTTTGTGTTAATTTTTATTGTTAATCAATCATTTGATTGCTAATGTTGCAATGATAACTTTGGAAACATTCAAACACCTCTAAAATACATATCATTGTTTTCAACTTTATGCATGGTTTTCTTTAGAAACATTCAAACACTTTAAAATATCAGTTTTATTTTTCACTAGTTTAAGTTAATGGTTTTCAACACATGCTTATGAAAGGGTGGATCTAGGTTCTATCTCAAAAATGTTTAAGAAAGGGAAAACAAAGTGTTTATGTGTCAACCTGACCCATTTTGACCCGTTCAGGTAGTGATGATTGAAAAGAAAGTTTTATTATGATATTGTTTTTTATTATGTTCTTCGCCTCGACCCGACCTGAACAACGACCGACCCGAAAAATTTGAACACCGAAAATATGGGACCCCATTGGCAAAAAATCCTGGGTCCGCCACTGTATATACTATTCAGTATCTACATTGACTTTAACTTAATTCTATAGAATATGATAGGGGATTGATAATTCGAATGAACACTCATACTGCGGAACAAGTATCCGTAATCTATATCTGTTTATTAAGAACAACTTGTGATATATTAATATATATTTTCTCGCTTACATACGTGTTTTATCTAAACATTTACTAGAACCAGAGATTGTTATCCGTTGCCAGAAATTGATCTCAAGGTGGATTCGGTGGCACCATTTCGCCTTAAATGCTTCTTGGATGCGTATAAGGGGTACCATCAAATCCACATGGCTGTAGATGACCAGGACAAAACCGCCTTTCGGACGCCCGATGGCACATTTTGTTATAAAATGATGCCATTCGGACTTAAGAACGCGGGGTCCACGTACCAACGACTAATGGACAAAGAGTTTCACGCCCAAATTGGGAGAAACTTGGAAGTCTATATGGATGATTTGGTCATCAAAAGCCCCGAGCCAGAGGCGATGTTGAAAGACATTGACGAAACTTTCAACACGCTCAGAAAGATAAACATGAAGCTCAACCCGAGCAAGTGTTCATTTGGGGTGGAAGAAGGGAAGTTCTTGGGAGTCATTATTACTAAAGATGGCTTCAGAGCGAACCCTGAAAAGGTCGAAGCCATTGTCAAAATGGAATCACCTACCACCATAAAACAGGCTCAAACACTGAATGGACGACTAGTCGCGCTTAACCGCTTTTTGGCAAACCATGCGGATAGGTCGTTCCCTTTTGTGTCAACGCTAAGAAATTGTTTAAAGAAAACGCACTTCCGCTGGACACCAGAAGCGGAAGCAGCTTTTCAGGAGATTCGATCACGCCTGATCGAACTCCCAACACTCACAGCACCACAAGCGGGGGAGGAGTTAATCCTATACCTCTCCGCAACAGATAGAGCAACCGGGGCAGTCCTGCTTGTAGAACGAAAAGGCATCCAGATGCCAATCTATTATGTTAGCCGCGTGCTGGCAGACGCGGAAACCCGGTACTCTACCCTGGAAAAACTAGTCTTGGCACTTATACACGCTTCACGCAGGTTGAGACGATATTTTCAGGGTCACCCAATCACTATTCTCACCAACTTCAAACTCTCAAATGTTCTAGGCAAACCCGAGTTATCGGGACGTCTAGCCAAATGGGCAATTGAATTGGGAGAATATGCGATTCAATACAAGCCGAGACCAGCCATTAAAGGCCAGGTCCTGGCTGATTTTATTGCAGAAGTCCCCGCTTCACGGGAGAAAGAGTGTCAGGAGGAGGTTCAACCCTCCCCAGCACACGAAATCAATGAGGTCTGGCGACTCTACACTGATGGAGCAGCTAGTAACGAGGGTTCAGGCGCAGGGTTAAAATTAACAAATCCAGCAGGCCAGGAATATACTTATGCTATTCGGCTGGATTTTCCAAGTACGAATAACGAAGCTGAATATGAAGCATTCCTGGCCGGATTGAGGATTGCGCGTAAAATGGGTGTAAAAAATTTGGAAGCCCATGTAGATTCCATGCTAGTGGCAAACCAAATAAACGGGACGTACACGGCTGTGAACGACACAATGGCCCTGTACCTTGCCCAGGCCAAAGCCATCATGCGCGATTTTAATGATTGTAAAGTGATACACGTCAAGCGCAGCGAAAACAAATCTGCGGATGCGTTAAGCAAGCTTGCATCACTGGCCTTCACCCACTTGGGAAAGGACATCCGCGTTGAACTCCTCGAAACACCATCAGTCCCGCACAAGGAAATTTGTGTCATCCAAACCGGTACAGAAACATGGATGACCCCAATAATAAAATACCTTGAAGCAGGAACGTTACCAGAGTCAAAGTCACAGGCAAGAAAACTACGCTGTAAAGCACTGAATTATCAGCTGGTCAATGACACCCTTTACAGACGTAACTTTCTTGGCCCATTGTTAAGATGCGTGGACAACCAAGATGCTGACTACCTCCTAAGGGAGGTTCACGAAGGCATCTGTGGAGTACACGCAGGCCCCCGCGCTGTGGTAGCCAAGCTAAACAACGCGGGATACTTCTGGCCGGGGATGCATATGGACGCGTTGGCATACATCAGAAAATGCAGATCTTGCCAGCTTTACGCACCCAACACGCATCGCCCGAAAAATGAACTTGTTCCTGTCACTTCCTCGTGGCCATTTCAGAAGTGGGCCATTGACGTGACAGGCCCATTTCCTACAGCAGCTGGGAATGTTCAGTTCCTAGTGGTAGCCATTGACTACTTCACCAAATGGATAGAAGCGAAACCTTTAGCCCAAACAACCGCAAAGCATATCAAAAAATTCATTTGGGAATTTATTATTTGTCGTTTTGGACTTCCACAGAATTTGGTAAGCGATAATGGCACCAACTTTGCTGACAAGAAGCTACAGCAGTGGCTGAAAGAACTTCAAATCACCCACACCTTTACCTCAGTGGCACACCCGCAAGGTAACGGTGAGGTGGAAAGAGCAAATAAGAGCATCGTCGAAGGCATAAAGAGAAGACTCTTGGAACATAGATCCGGTTGGGTGGACGAGCTTCCACACGTCCTTTGGGCAAACAGAACGCTGAAGAAGACCAGTACGGGAGAAACCCCGTTCAGTCTCACTTATGGCACTGAAGCCATGATCCCAGTCGAAATCGGTTTACCCTCACCAAGGGTCTTAATCCAACCAGAAGACAATGATGCGGAAAGACGGTTAGACCTTATGCTAACCGAAGAGCGCAGAGACTTAGCCGCCGTGCGTGAAGAAAACTACAAACGAAAAATGCAAAAATACTACAACACGCGGGTAAAACTCTGCAATTTCAATGAAGGAGACTACATACTGCGTAACAACGAGGCTTCGAACCAACAACGCCCAGGAAAGTTGGCCCCGATTTGGGAAGGGCCATACGTTATCAAAGAAGTTCTGGGAAAGGGCGCATACCGGCTCGAAAGGCTCGATGGCACTCCCATCCCTAGAACATGGAATGGAGCTCAATTACGCAAATGTTATATGTAGATCAATTCCAACTTGTAAAGAAAAGGCCTAGAGCCACTTCTAATGGAAATGATTCTCCTTTCATGATGTATTGATAGCTTGTAACCTATGAACTTCCCTTACGGGAAGAAGTAGTTGCGTGTGGAAGGCGGCAATACCCGCATAAACACAACGCCAAAATGTTAAAAAGTTCTAAGGAAAACCTACACGCAGGTCAGATGTAGGTAAAGTTTAGCCATCCTTGTAAGTGCAAGTGACGGTCTTACCCGCACAATCACAAACAAGGAAGCCAAACTTAACTTACCATCTACCACGTTAAAAGGTTAACTTATGAACACTTAAAAAAGGATAAGAAAAACCTACACGCGATCAGATGAAGGCAAAAGTTCAGCCATCCTACCAAGTGCAAGTGACGGTTATACCCGCACAATCACGAAGGAGGAAGCAAAACTCTAACCCATCATCAACCACGTTCACAGGTTAACTTATTCTAAACACTTGGAAAATTGCTAATTTAAACTAAGTATGCAAGTCATAAGTTTATAAAGCAAAGAATCCAATGAAAGGAATAACAATCGTATATTTCAATGATATATTACAACAGTGGCCGGGTAACTACCCGCCTAAAAGAAATCTATACAAAGCTAAGTCTATCCTAGCAGTGGGAAGGGATCTTCAGGATCAGGCTTCAGGACCACCTCCGCTTGGACCAGCACCGTCAGAGCGCGGCTGTCCAAGGAAAGTCTTAAGGATGTTTAGCCCATCATCAGCAGCAGCAGCTTCATTCACCTTCTCCACCACCGGATGCGGGAAGGCAGCGTACTGGTTCACTGCTTGGTCATAAGCAGCTGCAGTGTTAACATTGAATAAAGGGAAGTTGGAGGGCGGAAAGCCTCTCTCAGCAAACCCTAGACCAAGCAGGAAGCCAGTCTTCTCCCCATCCTCATGAGAAGCGTTGAGGGCTGCGCTCATTGCATCGTCGTAAGAGGTCTCTGAAAGGACCCGACGCACAACCTACAAAAGAAAATTACAAGTTAGAACATTTTCTAATTACAAGTAGAAAGAGAAGAAAAAAAGAAGAGGATACCTGAGGCAACGCTTCTCGAAGCAGCCATTGGAGGGTAGCTTGACTTTCTTTGTAAGCACGTTCGGCTCCGCTTTTATCAAGGTTGGCAAGTTGAACTTCCTTGGCGGCAGCTTCTTCGACGCTTTTGAGTTTCCTTTCAGTGCGGTCAAGCACCCCCCTCTGGTCAAGGATCTCCTGCAGCTTCTTGGCATCTTCCATTGCCAAGGCGTCATGAGCATGCTGAAGAGCCTTTAATTTACATTTAAGCTGCTCATTCTCTTCGCGAAGTGGCTCAGCAACAGCTTCAGCCTTGGCAGCCCTCTCAGTTGAGTTTCGCGCAGTCTCCTTGGCCAGCCGAAGCTGTTCATTCACAGCTTGGGCAGCCTTGGAGCGGGCCTCGAGTCGCGCCTGGACTTCAACCTCGAGGGCCTTGAATGCCTTCTCCTTCTCGGCTGCGGCAGCGGCCAACTGCCGGTTCTCCTCCCGAAGAGCCCGCGCTTCAGATACATCTTTGGCGCGCGCTGCTTTTAACTTGTCGTTTTCACGACAAAGCAGCTCGACGCGGGGCTGCGTCCGGACCTGGAGAACCCGAAGCTCATTGGTTAGCCTACCCTCTTGGTAGCTAGCCATGGCTTCCCCCAACGCACCATGAGGAGCAGCGTGGCGAGCCCAGTCCACGCACTCCACAGGGGTGCGAAGGGTTGTTCCTCGGCGTATGTTCCATCTTGGAACATACACTTCATTGGAATCCGACACTGCAAAAGAAACAAAGGCAGTTAGGAAAAGATGATAAAAATATATAAGGGAAAAAGAACCCTACGTACCTGTAGGGTCAATAACAGGCCGATAGCCGCCAGACCCATCACCTGAACCTAAAGGAAATCCATCCAACAGGTCAGGCAGACGGGAAGGTGGCATAGATCGGCGGGAAGCCCGGCGCATACCTGATGGTTCGGCCGTCGGTGCCGGGGGCGCAGGCATAGTGGCAGCCGCTGTGGTTGCCATTGTTGGCGCCGCCTCCTCAGCAGCAGTAACCGCCGGCTCCGTGAGAGATGCTGTAAAAATTGCACTCACAGCCGGCGGAGACATCTTCTCAGCCGGAACAGCCTCAGGAAGGCTGGAACCAGCGGAAGCAGGCGCAGGCGCCTGGGTCGACGCCTCGGGAAGGCTGACCGAGCCTACCGTCATTGGCGGGGGAATACTCGCTCCAAATCCACCCTGGAATGCGTTAACATCCACACCTGCACAAACAAAAGTGTTAGAAAAATTTATTTGAAATAAATTTAGACAAGAATCATGATGGTACTTACGGGGTCTCTTGAGCTTGAACGTACGGACGAGCGGGGGCGAACCCGAGGGAACCGGCCTCTTGACACCGGTAACCGTCGTCGTCGTTTCCTCCCCGGAGGTAACAGCTATAGCCTCCGGAGCGGTGGTCTCCTCACCACCGGGTTTCCCCGCCACTTCTGCACTATCTGATTCTGAGTCAGATAGGACTACCGGGTCGGCCGTAGAGGCGACCTTCTCCTTGCCTTTCCCGACGGCAGCCTTCTTCTTCCGCACCAGCGGAGGACCTTCTGCGGATTCCTCAGAAGAAGACATGTTAACTCCAGCAGCAGGCACAGCATTGAGGGGTTCAGGATAGAAGATAGGCTTACCTGGCCGTCGGTGGCTCAAGATCTCTTGGCCCGGCGGGTAAACCTCCACGAACCGACCCGCGGTCTGCTCTAAGATGGGCAACTCGTTCTCGTCCAGAGCACGAGTACCCATCCGCGCAGGACCATCTTCCTCCCGCGGATTCAGGAGCGACTGAAGATCGTTACCCTCTGAAATCAACAAGAAAGTTAGAAAAAATCGAAGTCAGCAAAAAGAAACAAGACATACCATAAGGGACAGAGTTCGAACCATATTCGAGGACGATCGGAACCTTATCCGCATTCGCCGCCTTCCACACCCGGCTCATCCCCAGCATCACCATCGCCGACTCCGGAAAACGGAAAACCGGGGACTGGACCCGGGATATCTTCGCGAACCATTCCGCCTCCTCATAGTTGATGGCGGGAAGGTTCGGAAGCGTCTGGCCATTCTTGAACTTCATGGCAATGGGGATGGCTCGAGCGGATATGAAGAAGAACTCTCTTCTCCATGAGCGAAGACTCCGCTCGGTGGTACAAATCTTTAAACCCTTGATACGGGTTGTAAGAGTGTACCACCCTTGGATGCACCTCCAAGTATAGAAGGTCATCAGGCGGTCAACGAGGGGCTCAAGGCCCAGTATCCGGCACACCCACTCAAAGTGCCGGACCTTGGCAATGGCCATGGGGTGCACCTCTGTCAGGTGCACACCGTGCCTCTCTAGGACACGGTACACAAACTTTGTCAACGGAAACCTAAGGTTCCCGTAGACAAAGAATGCAGCATAAACCCCGATCTTGCCACTAGGGGCATCGTACACAGTATGGTGGGGCTCAGGAAACTCAGGCTCGAGAGACTCGAGCATGAACTTCCTGACGATATACTGGTACAGCTCGACAGGAAGAGAACACTGGCATTCGCCAGCAGTCTTCTGATCATCAGCATCGTGAGAAGACATGGTGGAAGAAAGAAGAGATTTCAGAGTAATGCTTTACCGAAAAAGAGAAATTCGCCGGAAATTACTGGAGAAGAAGAGATGAAAGTGGAAAGTGTGAATTGCAAATAACCCTCTCCCCCTTTATATAGTAATCGCAATTAATGCGATGAATTTAATACGGAAGAGAGAGAAATCAAAGGTGCAATGAAACTATGACGCGTGGCAAAGGCAAGCTGGCAACAGCTGTCAAAAGGACGTGTGCCAGAGATTTCGCGGCTACGCGCCCGAAATCCCGTGCCCACGCGCCTGAAAAAGCAACTGGAATGACCACATAATGTCATGTCGCCATAACTTCTGGCACGTCCTGACACAGTCAGAAGAAACCGTCGCACGACGTTTGAGGTATTGGGTTGTTATCCATCCACCAACTCTTCAAATTTCAAAATTTAAAAATTTGAAGACTAAGGTTCAAAAAAGTAAGCGGGAAAATACCCCTTACCTTGGCAAACAAGTAACCATAAGCCGGGTGTGGGTACAGTGTAAAGGCAAAACCCTTCACATACCTAACACCCGCAGGGAATTGAAGCCAAAATATTTGGCAACCAAGTAACCATAAGACGGGTGCGGGTACAGTGTAAAGGCAAAACCCTTCACATACCTAGCACCCGCAGGGAATGGACGCCAGGAATACCTTGGAAGTAAAGTAACCGTAAGACGGATGCAGGTACAGTGTAAAGGCAAAACCCTTCACATACCTAGCACCCGCTGAGAATTGAAACCAGGAAGGATCTTCTGGGCAATGCTTGTGAAAACGGAAATAATATCCCCGCATAGCGGGAACATCGAGTACTACGTTGTTTGAGGCTCCAAGATGGAATTGGTGGTTTAAACATAATTGATCACTATGTTCAAAAACTACCAGAACCACAGGGAGAATCCGCACAACTAAGACTCAATGCTCCTGACTTGCGAGGAGGTTACAGACCTACCCGCATCATACCCAAAGACCAAGCAGGAAACTCGGGAATTTCTGCAAGTGACAAGGACTTCCGCGGGAAGAACCCCCATGGAAAACCTTACAAAAACCCCTTTTCAAAACCCTTTGCTTAAGTCCAAAAGTTCACCTCACTTTATTAGACATTCGTGAGAAGAACATTGGACTGGGGGGACTTGAAGAGGTAGGTCCCAGCAGGGCTCAGTTGGTCCCGCATGACTCACCTTGAACAAGGATGTCTGCGCAAAGACCATCTACTCCCGCAGGACCCACCATGCTCAGAGAAGCCTACGCGCAGTATGCAAGCTGCATACGCAGGGAAAAGCCTCCCAATGGTAAAGTAACCCGCCTGTTCCCGCAGTTGCGGATACAAGCCATCAGGGAAGGCTACCCGCACAGCATAGCTACACGCATAAGGCTTAACACTTACAAATATTCAGTGTCACCTGAAAGAATGAGCAAAGGCGGGAGGGGGAAAACTCCCGCCAAAATGGGCCAGTCCGTATGATGGAGGATCTTTTGCGTGATACCTGACGAGGTAAAGACAAAAGATCTGACCAAGAATGCGACAGCTCACTGACAGCAGCGTGGCAGACAGCACGCCACAACACTGTGACCAATAGCCGCCGCCTGCCCACCAACTCCTGCCAGACCACGTGCCTAGCCTGCAGTTGGTAGAAGACGAAGAGTGCACGGCACGCCTGCTCTGTGTCAGCCGCTACCTATCCACCACTCACAGGTAGGGCACGTGCATAGGTTACAGTTGGTAGCGTGTTGGGCCGGCTAAACCCCTTGGAAACCCACCTTCGGCTATAAAAGACAGCAAATGGTATTATCATTTCATCATCTACTATCTCGTATAACTTACTTGATAATTGCTCTAATAGTATTCATATACTTTTATATTTAAAGAGCAATATAGACTGATTCTCACGCCGGAGGGTGGTCACAAGGAGGAACCCCCCCCCCCCTTCTCAGTGACGAGCTCACGGTGTCTGTTTTGCAGGTTCCCTGAAGTACAACTTACTCTGCTGGACCTAACCTTCGAGGGAAACATTACTTAGCCCCCAGATTACCCATAATCTGCCCGGGGTCACTTAGTGTTTCTTCAATATCTATCGCTTTAATTTATTTTCGCGACATATATTTATGAATGGGAATATATTTAACATGCAAATATACAAAACTATATGTATACATACCACCAAGGGGTTCTGATGTTACGATGACCTTTCTTAATGTCCAAAAGACCAGTATCAACTTCTTTTGTCGCGAAGAACTTGAAGGATTTTAGAGGGCATTCACTAGCTACTTCCGCAGGCGCCTTAAGCTCAATCTGTAAATCCATGGTTAATGCATATATGTGTTAGTTAGCACTTCAATTTATCCTTAAGTCTTATGTCGTTGGTGTTAGGATTAAACGCACACACGAAACTGAACACACACACAAAAGCAATAAACGAACACGAGGATTTAACGTGGTTCGGTCTAAACTGACCTACGTCCACGGGTGGCAACTAGATATTCTTTATTGAGTGACAAAAGATTACAAGTACATAATGTTGTTTATATAGAGACTGAACTAGGGTTAGTAAATTATTATGCAAGAAATCTAAACCGGGCCGGGCTTCGGTCTGGCCACCCTACACCCATCTGCCCTTTGGACTTCAAATAATAAATCGGGCCAACAAAAGGCCTACGAAACCCAACAATCTCCCACTCGGAGGCCTTGAATACTCTCGTCTGCACTCCTGATTGTACTTATGTAATCTGAACATTAAACTTCTTCTAGTTGCCACTGCCTTCTCATCAATTAACCAGAAGGCCCGTTGAAGCTCCCCAGAGCTCCAACACGTCAGTCACGGCTGAAACTGCCCCTGACCCATTCTCTGTCCCTACCGGCTCCCACTGTAACGAACTACCGGATCCTGAGATAACCTGAGAACAAACACTCTCCATATTCAGCAAGTAATTCATTGGAGAGACTTTTACAGTTGGAATACTGGTTTTCTTAATCCACTGTCGACCTGGAACTGTAACTGAAACACGACCTGTGCTCCCACTGTCACGATGTCCCCCAACTGATTTAACCTTCCTAGCTCGTCCATCCTGAATCTTCACTTTGGCTCTGGGTTTGTTACTTGCAAAACGAACCTTCTTCTGCCCACGAGATTCTGTGAACCGGATTTTGTCTTTCACCAAAACTGGATCCACTCCTTTCGATGACATGCCGACCATATACAATGAACCTATTTTCGTGCCACGAGCAACCACAAGATTCCCTTTGACTACTTTCTACTGCCCATTCCCGAACTTAACATCGTGCCCCTGGTCATCCAACTGCCCAACTGAAATCAAACGTTTCTTCAAACTTGGAATAACCTTCACGTCTTTTAAAGTCCAAGAAGTACCGGCTGAAGTTATCAAATCAACGTCTCCCATACCCGTAACCTCTAAAATATCATCATTCGCTAGTCGAACCTTTCCAAAATCCCCAAATTTAAGATTCTTCATCGTTTCACTACAGTGAGTGGCATGAAACGATGCACCAGAATCCATCACCCAAGCATCAACGCTACTCTCAACACTACAAACCAAAGCCTCATCACTACTGACCCCGTCATCTGTGTCGTCTTCTGTAACGTTCACCTCTTTCTTACCATTCGGACACTGATTCCTGAAGTGCCCTTTCTCTTTACAACCCCAACATTCAATATCCTTACGAGTCTTAGACTGACTCCTCTTCATGCTCCCACTGCCTCGCTGTTTTCCTCTACCTCTACCTTCTGTGACTAGCATATTGCCTGATGATTCACCTGAACTTCTGCGTCTTGAATCTTCTCCCAGAATCAGATCTCGAATCCCATCGAAAGTAATATTTGTAGACGAACTACAAACTGCAGTCACTGTTTGCGACCAACTGTCGGGCAAAGAGGATAATAACAAGAGGCCTTGAACTTCATCATCAAACTTAATGTCAACTGACACTAAGCGGGACAAGATCGAATTAAGATTATTGATATGCGTTGTAACTGACCCACCCTCTTTCATTCTTGTTGTCACTAGCTCTCGGATAAGATAGACTTTATTCGCTGCCGAAGGCTTCTCATACATGTTGGATAGCGCCTCCATCATACCACGTGCTGTGGTTTCTTTCATGATGTTAAACGCCACATCTTCCGACAACGACAAAGTAATACAAGCCCTAGCTTTCTTGTCTAACTTCTTCCAATCTGCTTCTGACATCTTTTCTGGTTTTTCAGCCTCAAGCACTACATCTAAGTCTTTTTGACAAAGTAACGCTTCAATCTGCATCTTCCACCAACCAAATTTCTGTCCATCAAACTTCTGTATTGAAACCTTTCCATCTTCTGCCATGACAATGACTAAAACGGAAAAACTAGATAAAACACATACAAACACGCAATGGCATGGGCCTGAACTTAACTACTGTTCTACTGAACTCTGTTAAATAATCAACCTATTTAACGCAGCGGAATATTGAACTGAAAATCAGAAACTGAAACTTTAAACTGAAACAATAAAATCTGACAAACGCGGTTAGCACTGGTTCCCGGTTTCTTTATCGTTTCTTCTGATTAACAACGGTTCTTCAATAAAATAGGATCTTGATTCAACTGTTATTTGCTCAATTGAAAAACAACAAAAATAAAACTTGTGCCCAAACAAAACAGCCCCAACTGATCGAAGAAGATTGCTGGAATAAAAGAAAAAAAAACAATTCTCTTTTCTATTTCCTTAGAACGGTGCACCCAAAAAAAAAATAACAAATGGCTTTCTTTCTTTGTGCAACTACTAAGCTTCTAGAACCTTGGGAGTTTGCTTAGATCACATAAGACAAATCATCTTTGACTTTTGATGCCTATTCAATTTGTGATGAACTGTTACGGTGGCGGCTTAATATTGGACGTGCGATTATATAAACCGCAGACCGCTGGGTTTCTTTCGACTACGACTGCCAAGATACAAACCCTAGATCGACCCAATTCTTCTCCTACAATCGTGTTCTTCGTGTGATCCGAACCTAAGCTCTTGATACCACTTGTTAGGATTAAACGCACACACGAAACTGAACACACACACAAAAGCAATAAACGAACACGAGGATTTAACGTGGTTCGGTCTAAACTGACCTACGTCCACGGGTGGCAACTAGATATTCTTTATTGAGTGACAAAAGATTACAAGTACATAATGTTGTTTATATAGAGACTGAACTAGGGTTAGTAAATTATTATGCAAGAAATCTAAACCGGGCCGGGCTTCGGTCTGGCCACCCTACACCCATCTGCCCTTTGGACTTCAAATAATAAATCGGGCCAACAAAAGGCCTACGAAACCCAACAGTTGGAGGTGCGTATATTAATAAACCAGACCTGTTTTGTTTCTTCGAGATGATCAATCCAATCGTGAATCATGAACTGAATCCATGAAGCAGCAATCATGTTGAACTGTTTTCCCGTGTCTAGAAGTTGTTTACGTGCTTGAAGCTTTGTTGCTATCACCATCGGATCTGGCTTCAATAGCTGATGCACAAAAATACGTTTAGTACACATAATTTGCGCGCCTCACCCTAGCGACTTCATAACTATTTACACCGTTTATTTTGTTGGACGTAATTTCCAAGTTATGGAAATTTGAATAAAATTAGCGAAGCTTATATAATTTATAAGTTCATTCCATCGTTTTATTCTATCAATTCATTTACTATTTACGAACCGTTTAACCAGTTGTACTAATTACAACCCATTTATTATAACGGGTAACATGGGTTGATTAATTGTAAACGGGTTTCTGTGTATATGATCTATCACTTCTCATAAATAATTATGTTGGACAAAACTGCTATGCCCGTCATGAAAAAGTATTGATCAAGTCACTGTGATTAAACAAAATCAAATAATTGAAAAGTATGCATGTACATGTGCATTAAAATGTTCTAGTAGTACAGTAATTATCAGTGTGGAGCCTACGATGCTCTATACATCAATGGGTCAGCAGGGTAGCAGTTAGAATTTCAGGTACAGCCAACTACTGCATTATAAAAAGAAAATAAATAAATAAATAAGTAAATAAATAAATATTGGATATCGGATCTTAGTCACTGGAACTTAATTACGTTATTTACCAGAGAGATACCCAACTTTAAAAATTAAACTTAATACATAATTCATTGATGATTGATATATTATTAGAAAAAATCTTCTTTTTTTTCTTTCAAATTTGTTAAATTTATCATGTGTCTCAAGATTATGTATATAAGCCCATCCGTGTCTTCCGCAGTTCCGCACGTGGCCAAGAACTGATGCACGTACGTAGTTTTGTTTTTTTTGTTTTCCCTCACTAACTAATAAATTAAATAGTAAAAATAGGTTGTATGTGGAATGATGGGTACGATAGTATTGGGGTGAAAATGCTTCTAGGTAAAAAAGCTGATGTGGGATTCTTGATATATAGGCCAACATGTGAGAAGTGAGAACGATGATTTGTAGCATTACGGACAATCTAAGATTATTTTTCAATTCTCAAAGCCGGCCCTGTTCATC
Organism: Bidens hawaiensis; assembly: GCF_021521415.1. NCBI lineage: Eukaryota > Viridiplantae > Streptophyta > Magnoliopsida > Asterales > Asteraceae > Bidens > Bidens hawaiensis. The sequence continues at coordinate 147,647 of NW_027493642.1, forward strand.
TACATAACAGTGACATGGCGAGACGTTATTCATTTCTTTGTGAAACCATTACTGTTGACCTTAATATTCTAAACGTCTTACAAAAATATATATTTGATTGAAATTTTATTATATTTATCACGTTTCTTAATATTATCATACGTTCGGGAAAGAAACATGTGCTTATAAAAAGCTTTGAAATTAAATCAAAAACTTCGTCGTGTGCGGACCTAAAAAGAGATTTGGCCTAATCAAACTTAAAATGCAACTTAAGAAAAGAAGTTGGAAAAGAACACTAGAAGCTCAATCACCGATTAATATATAATTATATACACATACCTTATCTTTCTGATCAACAGGTGACATGTTACGGCCAAAGAAACTTCCTTCACTACCGGCACCATCATTCAAAGGATCGTTAAACGTTCCGTTGGCCGTCCTGAAAGCAACCTCATCGGTATCAAACCGAACCCCCACTCGAGTTTTCCCAACATTGAGTAAGTTATACTTGTCATGGAGAATTCGACGTATAGCCAAGTAAGCAAGCCCTAAGAACACAGGGAACCGATGCCACCCTATCCGGGACTTATTGACAACATGAATGATCTGCCAAAGTATATAATATTCATCATGTTTTCTTGAACTAATTATTTAAATTTTAAAGTAGTCTAACTGTCTAAGTATTAGTTAATGAACATGCATGCATGGATTAAATAATATTAACGTACCAAGAAGAGAAACTTGTGGATGAGTGTCATCCTGTCGAAGAGTTCATGAAAGTCGGCATGGATGAAGTGTTTGATGGGTGAAAAAAATATTTGTGTTGCAGAAGATATGAATGTTTTCATTTTGTGTGTTTTTGGTATAATGTTTTTGTGAGAATTACAACGCTAAAATGGCCTATATATAGAACTATATATGATATGGGCACTTCAAACACGTTTGTGGTTTGACTCTGAATATTCTAACACTTGAAAGTTGAAAAATACGAAAAGTAAGAAGGTTAATTAGTTGCACGCCAAATTAAAATGTACAAGAACCACAATTTGGAAAATGGAAAATTTCTAAGTCGAGATTGTACAACCATATATGCTACGAAACCACTACTCTATAGCACTGTGTTCTCGGGTTTAAAATACAAGGAAAAGAAATGATAAGATTGGATAGAGGAAGAAAGGAAAAGAAATTATATACTTAAAAGACATTCACAAGTTAAAATAAATGAAAAGAAAAGAAAGTGTTTATTACATTCTTGAGCTAGATTGGAAGGAAAAGATAGAAAAAAAATTTATAACTTTACAATTATGTCCTCATAGCAACATGAAAAAAAAATTAAAATAGGGTAAATTGGTAATATGGTAATGAGATATAAACTTTCATTCACAATCCGGCCATATTTGGCAGGAAAGTTTTGAAGGAAAAAAGGTTTAACTTTTCCTTCCATTCTCTTTCTTTTCTTTTAATGAAAAAACTCAAGAATGAAAAAAGAAAAATTTTCTTATCTTTTCTTTTCCAATCCCTTAAATAAAAAACTCAAGAATGCAGTGTAAAAGTATAAAACAGGTAGACGCATGATTGTTTCTAAGTTTGCTAGGTTCGCAATTTAAGTCCCCTACGTTTAACAACTTGATTTAATCCCCGAAGTCTAACAATATGGTTAAATTGAATAAAAATAAGGTTTGTGGGATTTTAATATTCCTTATTGAATAGTAATTGTCGATAATAATTTATATTTATTCTATCGCCGTTGGCGGATTCAAATTTAAAAAAGTTAGGCCCCAATAATTTCCGTCAAAAAGGACTAAACGACGTTATACATTTTTCTGAATTTCAAATTAATGTTTTAGAGTTTTTTATCAGAAGGGGGGATACGAGTCGATTAATGTAAATCTTAGCTCGAAACGATGATCCAATCGACTTGATTTTTGTTAATTGTAAGTTCAAACACCCGAATTGAAGTATTGTTTCGTTGTTTTGGAGAACTATTTCGAACTAAGTTTTACATCAATCGACTCGTATCCTCTTCCGATCTAAAGCCCTAAAACATTAGTTTGAAATTTGGCAAAATATAACGCCGTTAAGTCTTTTTTAACGAATGACTATTGAGAGCCAACTTTTTAAATTTTGAGATTGTCAATGGCGATAAAATGAGTGTGGGTTATTATCGGTCAATATCATTCAATAGAGATTATTAAAATCCAATAAACCTAAAAATAATAATTAGCTTTGATAACTGGGGTATTCCAAGAATATATTCACCTACGTTTCAGTACTATAAGTTTTAATCAAGTCATTTTCGTTTCTTTACCTACATCCTACTACACTATTAAAACAAATTAGTTTGCCTCCAGATGCCCCTTTTCTATTGGATGATTTCATTTCTTTCCAAATATATCTTGTATTTCTCTATTTTTCTTACCAATTAAATAAATAAAAAATAAAATCAATGTCACCTTAATGCCATGTCACCAATTCCTTTCATACTAACGCCAACTCATCCTCTAACCTATATTTAAACAATAACATTTCTTAATTTTTTACCATAATCATGTTTTTCTTTCTTTCTCTACTAGCTGGATCTTCTTTCATCCTCTCCCATATTCCGACCAATCCAAACCTATATCTTTATTAATTATTTTCCGGTAAGTTTCTATTATATATTAAATTTCGATTGTTGATATATGTATTTCCGGCAATATTATATTTCTTCCGTTTATTGTTTCCTCTAATCTTTTTATGTTTCTTTTAATTGTTAACTAATTTTATTAAAATCAGTTTAGGTATTTAATAAAGGAAGGCGATGTCTACAATTTTTGGACGTGTTTACGTTTTTCCGGTAAGTATTGACGGTAATTTTTTCCGGTTATGTGTTATACTTATAACAATGATGATTGTTTTATATTTATTAGTATTTTTTTAATTTTTCATGTTCTTTTGTTTGACATGCTGTTAATCTATGTTCTAGATCAAAATTATGTTCATCCATTGACGGTATCAAAATCGGAGATACCATGGTTATAAACCATATTTCTTATTTTCCGGTAAGACATTCAATTTTTCCGGTTACGAATTAAAAATCAAATATTCCATAATATCAACATTAATATTCTACTTTCTAATTTCAGGTCAATGCCAAGACTAATAGATGTTCATTTCTCTGGAAATTATACAAAAAAATTCGACATACCATGGTCATTGTCACAATATCGTTTTTTCGGTTACATCTTTTAAATTTTCCGGTTATTAACTATAATTCAAAAAAACATAATATCAATATTAATTTTTGATTTTATTATTTTAGGTTATTTTCCGACTCATATAATATGATTTCACGATGGATCAAGACTTTATAAGATGCATTTTTATTATATTATCATGTATAGGTTTTCTTTTTTGAATATTCATGTATTTCAATAGTTCAATTTCATAAATTTTAGTTAAAGCTAAATATCAATCTATACCTTGATGTATATTTTTTTTTTCTGCGCCTTAATAAATGACACAATTAACTACTCCATTAACTCGAATTATTTAGTTTGACTTTCCTAATTTATGGTCATAACATGATTCCCATTTTATATGCATTGACTTTCTCAATTAACTATTTTCTAATTTTGTTGCTTAATACAATTTATTTCATTCACATTTTATACACAATTTCTTTCCTTAATATTTTAAAGAAAACCGATTTTACAAATTAACTTCATTTTTTTTCTCATTTACTGTTTGGCCATATCAATGATAATTATAAAATAACATTTACACATACATAGAACTTTGTTGCTACCTTTTATAATATAATTATTGTATTCCCTTTTATATAAAAATTTAAATCTTAACGAAATACAAATTAATTTACAATCATTTCACCCAACTCAAAGTTAATATGAGTTTACCGTAATTGTATATACTTTTGGTGTATCATAAAAACTTAATTTTAAATTAATTATCCATAATTTACATAATAATAATTTATCTAACATTAAATGTCCATAATCTATAAATAATAATACATAATAACAGGTTTACTAATTTACATAAATAAGTAAATCAAGATATCGAATTTATTTATGGTATCTCTCTACATTTTTGGTATATTATTTAAATTTGAATTTGAATTTCTAATTAATGTCCATACTAATTATTTGACTAACATTTACACGAAATATTAACATACTTCCTATTTAACAGGTTTTCTTTAATTGTTTGACTAACATTTGAATTTCTAATTAATGTTTATTCGTTCCTTCATTTTGTATATATAACCGAATTAACATCAATATTGTAATTTATATACTTTAATACTTTAATTATCCCATAATTTATATACTTTAATTATACATAATTTACATAATAATAAGTTCCCATAAATTTTAATTTATAATTAATGTTCATAATAATGGTTTGACCAACATTTACATGGAATATATACCAACATTCAGATTATGTTTTAGGTAACATATTAAAATTATACTTTACAAGTATGTTATTATTTTTATTTTTGTTAAAAGATTACAAGCTACCATTCATACCATTACAAATTCAAAATTCGTTCTAAATGTTAAAACAACTCATAACTTCAATTCTTTATTTTTGTTTACCGTAATTGTTTATAGTTTTGGTATATCATAAAAAATTAATTTGAAATTAATTATCTATAAGTTACATAATAATAAGTTCTCTAAAATTAATGGTCCATAATCGGTAGATAATAATAAGTTTACTATTTTACATAAATAATTAAATGAAAGTCTCGATTTTCTCTGTATTATTTCTCTACATTTTTTGTATATGATTTAAATTTGAATTCCTATTTAATGTCCATAATAATTGTTTGTCAAACATAATTGTTTTTATATATGTTTTCCATTATTATATTGGCTATAACCGTATCTTAATAATTACCAAAAATTATAATTCAGACTATGTTAAATTATTAAAATTATACTTTACAAGTATGTTATTAGTTTTACTGTTTTTTGTTCTAGATATTTCAAAAGGTACTACCTTAGAAAGTTACCATTCAAACTATTATTTTTATTTTTGTTATAAAATTACAAGTTACCGTTCATACTATTACAAATTCAAATTTGTAATCAATGTTAAAACAACTCAGAATTTCAATTCTTTATTTTTGTTTACCCTAATTGTATATAGTTTTTAATTTTTTTCCATTTTTATAAACTCATTCCTTAATATGGTTTGACCGAAATAATACCATAATTATCTCATTATTACAATTTATATGTTTTGAATTTCTTTACTTGTTAAAAAACCCGAATGAAGAAGTTATAAACTAAATAAATTTTCGACCGATTTAAGTATTTGACCATTCACATTAAATCATTTTTGACTATTCATATTAAATGTTTTTAAATTTTAAATAACATTTACATAGTAAATATAACTTTCTTGAATTATATCAACATGATTTAAGTACTTTTAAATTTAAGATTTGCACTCACAAATTATGTCCATATAAAAATTAACATACTTTTATTTTGACTATTGTAACATTTTTAATTAAATATTCTCTTAAAATCTATTATTATGTTATTAAGAGTTACTATTAATTGTATTAAGTTTACTTCAAGCAAAAGAAAAAACAGTGGACACATTTTGAATTTTAAAAAATGCATATATATTATGTTGACATTTTGAAGTCAAAATATGACATTTTAAAATTAAAAGTTAGGCCTTTTAATTCAAACATGGTGTGCTAATTTTTTTTTTCAAGATAGTATGTTAATAACTATAATTTTTTCAAGATGGTAATATTTAATTCAAACATGGTTTATAATAAATGTTTTAAATTGATGTGCAAATAAACACGGGTACTATCTTAGAGTAATAAATATTACAGTTATTGATGTGTAATAAATGTCCTAGATAAAGTTCATCTTTTAAATCAACATTGAGATAAAAGTTTTGTTGAATCGACATTGTAGAATTATTTTATTGATTTGGAGATTAATTTCATTTGTTTGCTTATTATTGTACTAATGATATAAGTTATAAAATATTTTAACTTTTCATTTATCTTTGTTAGTCTTTGTATATTTATGTATTTGATTCAAATAAGTTATGATGTCTCATAATTCATGTAAAAGTATCATTTATTTATAAGTAAAATATTTGCATTTCATTAAATTTATATGATATTACATATATATCATGTTTTTAAATATGTTCCATCGTGTGTAACACGAGTACTATCTTAAATCAATATTGGAATCCAATGATCCGTTTCTTTTAAAAGATTTGGATAACTTAAAGCTTGCTAATGTTAAAAAGAAATGGCACATTTGAATTTGGAAAATGAAGTTAGTGATAAATGTTTTTCAAGATGGTAATATTTAATTCAAACATGGTTTGTAATAAATGACTTAAATTGATGTGCAAATAAACACGGGTACCATCTTATAGTAATAAATATTACAGTTATTAATGCGTAATAAATGTCTTAGATAAAGTTCATCTTTTGAATCAACATTGAGATAAAAGTTTTGTTGAATCGACATTGTAGAATTGTTTTATTGTTTTGGAGACTAATTTCCTTTGTTTGCTTATTATTGTACTAATGATAAAAGTTATAAAATATTTTAACTTTTCGTTTATCTTTGTTAGTCTTTGTATGTTTTGTATTTGATTCAAATTAGGGGTGTTCACGGTCCAGTTTTTGCGGGTTTTACATCAAACCGTAACCAAACCGTTAGTAACGGTTTTTATTTTCTTAAACCAAAACCAAACCGTTGAACCTTTAAATCGAACAAAACCGAACCGTTAGTAACGGTTTGGTTTCACGATTTTGGGCTTGTTGAGGTTTTATACAAAATGCCCAAAATAATTTATGATATGTAATTATATATCTCTTCATAATTTACAAAATTTAACAAATATTGTTACAACAATTGATTTATGGATTCTTATTTGAAAATTTGAAAGAAAAATAAAAGTCTTTTGCATTTTAAATTGGGCTTAGCCCACATTTTTTTATTTACTGATGGTATTTATATTTAATGTGTTTGACAGTATTTTATAAGCATCAATTATTTTTATTTAATTATTTCTATTAGTATATTTGTATACACATACATATGTAATATAATATATTTAGACAATATATAAAATTAACTCATACGGTCCGGTCCGGTTTATATGGTTAGTTTTGGGTATAAACCGTAAACCAAACCGTTCGTTACGGTTTGAAAATTTTGAAACCAATCGACCGAATGTCAAGAAAGAAAACCAACCGTGAAACCAAACCGATGAACGGTTTGGGCGGTTTCGCGATTTCGAACCGAACCATGAACACCCCTAATTCAAATAAGTTATGATGTTTTATAATTCATGTAAAAGTATCATTTTTTTATAATTACAACATTTGCATTTCATTAAATTTATATTGTATGGCCCCGTTACCGGTAGCCCTACTTTGGTGTTGGATTTACTCATAAACACAGTTCTTACAAATCAGAGTTAATTAAAACTTTCGCGGAACATAAAACTTTAACCGTTTATTACAAAATAATTAATCTTTTCTTTAATACCATATCACAAAACATTATATTTAAAACATCCTTTCGTTCATGTAGGTTCCCTGGATGGATCAACACGAGATATCTCGATCTACGTAGGTGCGGAATCCCTGCGTAGGTCGTTACGAGCGTAGAAAACTAATCGATAAAACACACGATACGAATAAACGAACACACGTTATATTATAACCGAAACACGTGATGTAATATCACTGATTACAGAGAACTCTCGAATACACGTCTGACGACTTACAATTCACGAACTGAACGAACTAGATCATCACCTTAACCTAAGCCGTAACCTAGGTATATATACACGACAACTTCGCCTGATATGTTCAGGCGAAGTTGTTGCTAACTTCGCTTGACTAACAAGTTCGCCTGATAAGCGAACTTGTCAGTAACTTCGCTTAAACATAAACAAAACACAATTAACATTACAGACTGGATTACAGACACTAGACTATGAACTACTGACATTATGCACCAACAGACTCCCCCTTGGCAGTAGCTTCCTATCTTTATCGTTAAGCACTTGTCTTGTAATCTTCATGCATGCACTCCCTCTCTTACACAGACCGTGACTACTCGCTGATATTTCCTCGCTTCGTCTTTCCAAGCAGGAATATAGAATATCTTCTTCTCGTTTAACACATGCAGATCAGCTTTAGATAAATTAACAAGATGCATCGGATCATACACTCTTAGCACTTCTTGTTCGTCTTCGTCTTCCATCACGGCTTCAGCAGTCTGGCAATCCACATACCACCATTTAAGATCTTTCAGCACATCTTGAGGCATAGTCTTCATTGGAACCTCTTTCAAACACCGAATCGGCTTATATTTCATCACCATCCAAGGTTTGCCATATGCTCTCATTCCTCTTTCAGTATCTTCAACTAATTTCCCTTTCTGTGGTTTTAACAACTCAAACTTTTTCTCTTTAATACTTTCTTTCCATACTATCTTCCCAATAACTCTGGCCATATTATCATCACTTCTATTAATCAACCCCAGTCTGGCCAAATCCTTTACCTCACACTCAGGTAAGGTATTTAGAGATCTCAACGTCCTCTTAAAGTATTGGATCCCATCATATCTTTTCACCACGAACACTTTTAGCTGTTCATCATATAACCAACAGATAATGCCTTTCTTTGACTCAGCGTACCCTTTAATATTATAACTTTTCTTGAACATTGTAGGTACCACTGGCTTCTTCGTTTTGATAAACCAATGAGCATAGCCTTCCTTCCATCTAGGCTGCTCCTCCCATTCTGTATCATCAACTACTGTATCTTCACATACATTCGACTTCTCAACGGTTGGAAGCTCGTGTTCAACATTCTCCTCTACAATTTCACCTTCTTCAACATCATCTTCTATCACTATCTGTGCACCAATCTTCTCAATTTCTTCTAATGGCAGCACATCATCATCACACACATCATCAACATCTAACATATCATCATCCAACTCCTTCAAGGCATCGATCACATCATCTCCCATCTCCTCGTCATCTACCATCACCACCTCATCACCACCAGAACCGCCAGCTGCACCTGCAGACTCCCCCTGAGCTGTGGTTGTCCCAAGAGCTTGAGTAGTTCTTGGCAACTCACCACCTGCACCTTTCGATGCATTGGGATCATCGTCTCTGTCATCCTTCTTCTTTGTCCTGAGCTCGTCGCCTTTACAGCTCGTCTCCCCTTGAGATGCCAAGAACTCCTTCATAGCATCTATAATTTTTCCATGTTCAACCAGGAGGGACGACTGTAGTTGATTTTCTGCTACTAGGCGCTGAATAGCCTGGGTCTGGATAAGATTTATCCTAGATTGCTCTGCCACGACCCGCTCTAGTGCAGCTATTCTTTCCGAGTCTGATAGGGTTGCATCGAAATCGAACCTCATGTGAGATATGTCTTGAGAATACTGAGGAGGGATTTCGAATGAAACCGGGACATCAGAAGTAGCTGTGGACGTAACCGCAGGTGGTATCGTGACCGACAACCCTGCAGTGTGAACCACTGTCGACTCAATAACCTGTGCAACAACCTCCGACGGAGTAAGCGTTGGAGGCGGCAACGATACAATATCTGGAGTCGTCAGCTGGAGTGTGATGGATGGGAGGCCAACAGATGATGATGTAGCCACCACGGGAACGTCCGTGGCGCTTGGCCTTGTGACCTGTAATGGTGTAGGGACAATTGACATACCGGACAGTGCGGGCGGAGCGAAATGTATGACTCTAGAGCTCTCACCAGCTCCCCTACCTGCACCTGTCCTGTCCCTTCTTGAACGTCTGATCAACTTATGAATGTCTTCTTCTTCTTATGACTCACTGTTGTCATCTGTCATCTTTCTCTTCCCATACGTCCTCTCTTGAGTCACCATCATACGTCTTGCCTCATCCATTACATCATCAAAATCTGAGTCATCCACCGTCGTAGCTGCTCTAGTAACATTTACTCCCGTACTCTGTGGAACCGAGACCTGTATATTTTCTTGAAGATCAACTCGGTCCATGTCAAAAAATCCTTGGCCGCCAAAAGCAGCGTCAAGGTCTACCTCTTCTTCAGCTGACACAACAGGCGCAGCAGGTACAGCTTGAGGTGCTCCCGCCTGTTGTGTTTGAGGATCTCTAAACTCGTCCCCATTAGCAGGAACATACTCCGGGTTGATTAAATACCCAAACAGTGGAGTATGCCTAGGACGCAGTTCAGGCTTGCTTCTAGCACTCGAAGTTCTACATTGAGCAAAGATACGCTTGTTCACACTCTCCACGTATCTGATAGGGCGACATTGAGGCAACGTGGGAGCAACATGATTCAAGATCATTTGGAGAAATCTTGGATACATGATGAATCTCTCACGCCCCATCGCCCTTCGCTGTCGATCAATCTCATAGAAGACCATCTGACTCAAGCTGTAACGCTTGTTATAAGTCAGAGCAGTCATCGCCGACTGCAAGGTCGCGCCCATCCCGTCAGTGCCCGCCTTCCTCCCTGACATGCAGACAATCATTACGTGCATGAGGAAGCGCCACTGATCGAGCAAGAAACCTTTCCTTCTTTGTGTATCCCCCAAGGGACCAGAATATCCCATTCGTAGAAATGCTCCATCACGGAACGGAGCAACAAACTCAGTCGGGTCGTCCCTCGTCTCCTCTCCGAATTGCAAAGCCACCCGGATTTGTTCAGACGAGAACTGAACATCCTGACCATTCACCGTTGCACGCATCACCGGGGGGTCGACGCGGCAGTCATATTCCACCGTCTGCCATAAATCCTCAATGTTGGGCAAGGAAATCGGCAGAGTTGTCGTAATGGCGTGGAATATCCTCGAGCGAAGGAGGAATGTAATTATCTCGCGGTAATCCTCCACACCACTCGCATCTGGGTCTAATGTGATATACATGTTATGACCCGGGAAGAACTGCCTTTGATTATCTCCTCCCTCATCTCCTCCAGCACCTCCAGCACCTGCTACTGCAGCCATATCTGCAACAAACAGATCAAGTTAGATGACCGTCAAGGCAAACCACAAGTTCGCCTGTTACCATGAGCGAAGTTGTGATTATTCTGTATAGGCGAAGTTAACAACTTCGCTTCAACTGTAACTTCGTCTATTAACTTTTAAGTAAAAGGTCCAGGCGAAGTTATCACTAACTTCGCCTAACCACAACATCGCCTCATATACTGTTGCATAATTCATTTATTAGGCGAAGTTAAACCTTAGGCGAAGTTACGGATAACTTCGCTTAACCTATAAGTTCGCCTGAATATGAATCGGCGACAGTAAGCAGATTCAAACTCATAAATCTGATGTTTCATGGTTAGTTTGACGATTGAGGGGTCCGAAACACATGATTTTAAGGTTATTTAGACGATCAAACTGATTAGAACCACGTAAAACAATTTTTGAAAAATCCGATTGAACCGTCCGACGGTCCGAGGTCTATAACCGGGTCGAAACGACCACTGATTAACATCGGAGAACAAGGATTATACGATATAATGATAACACACACCTTGAAATCGAAACGGAAACTGGAAAAATAAGCACAAGGATCGAAAACGATAAGTTCGCTGGAAATAATGAACTGTTTGAACTGTTTGACCTTAAGTATTCTTTATATAGGGGCGGAGTTACACAGGCGAAGTTGTGGATAACTTCGCCTAGGGCTGGCGAAGTTAATCACAAGTTCGCCGATTTTACAAAATAAACCCCTATAATTTGAACAATTTGCAATTAAGTTTTAAAACTTCCTTAAAGAATTAAATGACACGATCAAGTCCAAGTAACCAGTTATAAAATCATAAACTACCTAAGTACGAAAAACTTTTAAAAATTAAAGTACAAGGGATCAAATTTCAGTCTAGACAGGGACTACCATGTTTTAGAAAAGATCCGAACAGGAATCATACTAACTACGTGACTGTCACATAGATCCGTGTTTAGCTGTATTATGACATAAAGAAACAGGTTGTAGGCAGGTAAATAACTTAAGATGGTTTTCATCGTTTCTGTGATACGAGTTAAGTTCAATTAAGCTCAAAAATTAAGTGGGCAACAACTCAGAGATTATGATGCATCCTATCTATTCTCAAAGCGTATTTGGCTTTCCCCAAGTCACCCCGAATTGACTTCAACCCATAGTGTCTGATTAAGTTTGTAAGTACTCTTCATCTGCTTCCCGTTCTCTTTCTTACTCCATGATTGAGAAGTCTTGACATTGTCAGCTCTAGAATGTTTCAATAACTCATAAGTTTTTTTTTTTTTTTTTTTTTTTTTTTTTTTTTTTTTTTTACGATAAACATTTACATAGAGAACAACTGCAAGTCCCGAATCTGGATCACTGCAGTCTCTTGACACGCTTTCTTCACGGGAATCAGAACACTAACAGGCTCGTGTATGACTGGGTAATCGATTTTCTGCCTATCATTCGGAAAGATATATATGAAGACATGCAGAACTCTTAAGAAGTTTCCACATAAAATCGAGTAGATTTAGTTTGTATCACATCTACTTTTACGCACCATAAAAAGCTACCATGACATACAATGACTGTTCTAAAGCCTTTTAACCCTAATAACTTCACTAGTTAAGCACACAGAATCAGTAAATCTATCATTTTCCAAGGTTGGATCAATTTTCTGTTAAAACATAGTAACAGAACTTCTTACGAAGTAGTAGACTTGAAAAATAATTTCATTTCCCTAAAAAATTTTTGACTTCAATCGCCCCGATCAGTTCAAAGTCTTCAGGTAAACGGTTATCCTGAGGATCCAATGGATCCGCTGGACCGACTACATACAAGTATGTGTCCTTCTAACTAAGTATGAACGACTAATTTTCAGCGAAAGAATAAAAACACATCATAAACCGCCCCGGTCACATTCAGTCATCTGGTTAATGGCAACCCTCAAACTCTACAAGTAGAAAATGAGGACCAAACATATCCGAGGATATGTCCTTCAAACTGAGGTAACCGACATAATTTTAAGCGATAGTGACATTTTTATATATATATATATATATGCACAAAAAGCATGGTTACTCGGGATTGATCATCTCATTCAACTCAACAAGGTTTTGAAATCTTGATTTGTCAAACGCTTTAGTATATAAATCAGCGAAATTATCAAGCGTATCCACCTTTTCAAGCACAATCAGTTTCTTCTCAGCACAATCCCGTATAAAATGATGACGTATGTCAATATGTTTAGTTTTACTGTGCTTTACGGGATTATTAGTTACTGAGATCGCAGTAGTGTTATCAATACAAATTGGAGTAAGTGAGAAATTCAGACCATAGTCGCGTAACTGTTGTTGAATCCACAGAACCTGGGAGCAGCAGTTGGATGCTGCCATGTATTCTGCCTCACATGTTGAAATGGCGACTGATGTCTGCTTCTTGCATTGCCAGGACACTAATCTGCCTCCTAGAAACTGACATCCTCCAGTAGTTGACTTCCGACTCTGATTGCACCCTCCATAATCAGAATCTGTGTAAGTTACCAATTCCAAGTCTCCTCCCTTCGCGTACCACAACCCCAGCTTAGGTTTGCCTTTGAGATATCGCAAGATCCTCTTCACACCCTTCATGTGAGATTCCTTTGGGTTTGCCTGAAAACGAGCACAAAGACAAACTGCAAACATAATATCAGGCCTAGAAGCAGTTAAGTACATTAAAGAACCTATAATAGCCCGATACTGAGTTGGGTCCACATCTGCGTCATTGTCTGTCTCAGCACCCAATTTATGGTTGACGCAGATTGGAGTATCGAATGGAGTGCCGTCCTCCATCTTGAAGCGTTTGAGCACATCATGGACATACTTGGTCTGATGAATGAACATCTCATCCTTCTTCTGATCAACCTGCAATCCTAAAAGAAAGTTAGTTCACCCATAGCACTCATTTCAAACATTTTCTTCATGACGGCCTCAAACTCCTGACACATGGAGACTTTTGATGCAGCAAAGATAATGTCATCCACGTAGACTTGCACCAGCAGGAAGTCGCTTCCTTCTCTCTTGAAGAACAACGTGCTATCTATCTTCCCTCTTTCAAACCCATTTTCAAGCAAGTAATCTGATAAAGTTGAGTACCAGGCACGAGGTGCCTGATGTAGTCCATACAACGCCTTGCTTAACTTGTACACGTGGTCTGGAAAGTCTGGGTCAGGAAAACCCGGAGGTTGCTCAACGTACACAACCTCATCAACTTTCCCATTTAGGAACGCACTTTTCACGTCTAACTGAAATACCTTCATCTTCTTATAAGCAGCAAATGCCAAAAACAATCTAATGGCTTCCAATCTTGCTACAGGAGCGAACACTTCATTATAATCAATCCCCTCTTGTTGATTAAAACCTTTAACGACTAGCCTCGCCTTGTTTCTTATAATAATCCCTTTCTCATCTCTCTTGCACTTAAAAACCCATTTTGTGCCTATCGCATGCACATTCTTTGGTTTTTCAACCAAAGTCCAAACTTCCATTTTCTTGAATTGAGCCAGCTCTTCTTGCATGGCTTCGACCCACGAGCTGTCCTTTAGAGCCATTTGATAATTCTTTGGTTCAATCTGGCTGATAAAGCAGGTGTACAAGCATTCGTTGATTATGCCTGTCTCCTTAATGCTCGTGTAAACACAGGTGTGCTCATTCAAGCTACGTCTTGTTTGTACACCGGAGGACACATCACCAATCACATTCTCCAAAGGGTGATCTTTATGAATTCTCGTGGTCGGAACCGAACCGACATGCAAATTGTCTTCCAAGTTAGAAGAGAGCTCGTCAATGGTTGTTCCTTGCTGAGAGTGAAACGGATTGAAAAATTCTTCTTCAGGAGAGGCAGCAGGGGTATCGATAGCATTTGATGAGGAAGGTTGACATTTATTAAACAGCTGTCTTTGCACTAGATTTTCTTCCTCATCAAGGATCATCTTCGTAGCAACTCTTTCTTCTACTTCTGCACTATCCAAATAAGGTATGTTAAAAGACTTAAAAAGTCTATCATAGTCGAAAAACTCAGCAGGTCCGTTGCTTGGTTTTGGCGGTTTGTAACTTGTGATATCGGTGTTACACACCACCTCAACCTTGCCGGTCGATGTATTAAAGACACGTCTGTTGGGAGTCCCAACAACATAACCGACTAAGATTCCTTCATCGGCTACTTCACCAAATTTAGAATTTGTCTTTAAAATCGAACAAGGGGACCCGAATGGTTCAAGACCACTCAAGTTGGGCTTCCTCCCATGCATAAGCTCATAACACGTTTTATTAAGTCTTTTAACAGTCAAGACTCTATTCAGGATATAACAGGCTGTAGCAACAGCTTCAGCCCAGAACACCACAGGAAGCTTCGAATCAGCCAGCATAGTTCTGGCTCCTTCAATTAACGTTCTATTCTTCCTCTCAGCCACTCCATTCTGTTGCGGAGTATACGGAGCGCTGTACTGGTGCTCAATCCCTTTCTGAAGGCAGAAGATCTCCATTTCAAAATTCTTGAACTCCGTTCCATTGTCACTCCTGATGAACTTAACCCTTTTATCCATAACGTTCTCAACTTTGGTAATCAAATTCTTCACCATCTGAGCCGTTTCATCTTTTGATTTCAGGAAATATACCCACGAATATCGTGAGTAATCATCAGTGATCACCAAGCAATAAGAAGTACCTCCTAAACTTTTTGCATTAACGGGACCGAAGAGATCCATGTGAAGCAGTTCTAGAGTACTGACAATAGAATTGACCTTCTTGGTGTGATGGGATTTCTTGTGCTGCTTTCCCTTCTTGCACGCTAGACATTTGTCTTCAAAGTTGAAACTTTTCAAGGGAACGCCCAGCACAAGTCCATTCTTGACAATGTGGTTCATCTTCCGAAGATGAATGTGCCCCATTCTCCTATGCCACAATTCGGACTCCGATTCGCTCGCTTTTGTCATAAGACATGATTCTTCCGTGGCCATTTCAGTCGACCTCATATCCATAATATACGTATTCCTCTCACGTGGAGCCTTCATCACAATCCACTCCTCTGGTATCTGAAAACCAGGATGCAACACAATCGCCTCATTCTTTGTAAAATGTACGGTGTACTCCTTATCACAGATCTGCGACACACTCAGCAGATTGTGCTTCAATTCTTCGACAAAGTTTACTTTCTCTAGAGTCATCTTTCCATTAGACACCGTTCCCATTCCTGTAATCTTGCCTCCACTTTCTCCACCAAAGCTCACTCTCCCTCCTTGAACAGGTTTCAAATCGTGTAACAAGATTTTTTTACCCGTCATGTGCCGGGGAACAGCCGCTATCCACAACCCAAAGATTATTGGCAGCCCTGTTCAACTGTTCCTGCACGATTAAAGCAAAATATTAGAATCTAGGGACCCAAGACCAATTGGTCTTGGATCTATACATCCCGAACTTTGGCTTTCCAAAGTTAGTCTCTGTATAATTCCTGTAAGTCCTATTAGTATACCTCCTTGTAGATTGATTGTGAGGCCTTCCAAACCTTTGTGAATTGAAAGAATTATAACTTACTGTTTGGTTATCAGCAGTGTGAAACTGAGATTGGTTTCTTTGAAAACCTGAATTAGTCTGATTTCTGAATTTTGAATGGTTTTCACTTTTACCAGTATTATAATTACCATTAGGCTTAGTCTCAGTTTTGGTATGCCTCACACCTCTGAATTGCTGCTTCAGAGGGCAATCTGCAACTAGGTGCCCTAATTGATTACACCTAAAACAACATCTATGCTCAACTTTCTTTTCAACAGTTGTTTTGGATGTCGAGGCTGTAATACCGCCCGTTCGTCTCACATATGGTGGGACATACGGGTTTAGCGGAGAACTCTTTTTAGTTGTTTTATCTTTCTCTCCACTATTTGGTAATACAACCTCCTCCTTTGTCTTACCCGACTCGAATGACTTATCCGAATATGATGAGACCGGACTCGGAACAGAAATTTTAACACTTGACACAGGCGGACTTGTTTCGCCTCTACTAACATCTGGTTCTTTACTAGTTACCTTAATTGGAACTGTCTGAACAACCTCAAAGTCAACAGATTTCTGATTACTAGGATTAAAAGTGTAATTGTGATTATAAGGTGGTGGAACCTCATGATAACCAATTCCTCCCCTCTTAACAGAGGAACCTTGATCACTAACAAGGTGATCAAGAGTAGCAGAGGAATTTCTGAACTGCTCAAGTTTTCTATTCAGTTCCACCACTTTCACCTGGTGATCAGCAATCTGTTTTTCTCTTTCAGCTATTAGTTTGGATTTTTCTTCCAAAACTTCATAGCTTAGATCAATCACTTGAATTTTTTCAGCAAGTTTTGCTTTTAGACTTTTAATATCTTTTTCACAAGCTTTTATTTTAACTTTATAGCTATTTTCTCTTGCTTTTGTAAAATGAAGATCTTCTTTTAGAGTTTTAAACTCAGCATCCAAACTAACATACTGATCAGTTATAGTTGCTAATTGATCAGACAAGTTTTCACATTTAGAACAAGTAGGTTTAGAACATACCTCGGAGAGCTGGTCTTTA
The DNA here is from genome assembly GCF_021521415.1 of Bidens hawaiensis. Classification (NCBI taxonomy): domain Eukaryota; kingdom Viridiplantae; phylum Streptophyta; class Magnoliopsida; order Asterales; family Asteraceae; genus Bidens; species Bidens hawaiensis. Next base: position 165,224 of record NW_027493642.1, read on the forward strand.
GCATCAGCCATGAAAGCTTTTTCTTCTCCAGTAGCTTTCTCACTTTCTTCATTTTCCACATTCACCAAATTTTCCTGTTCAAAGATTTCTTCAGAATGCAGGTTCCAGTTATATTCACCATCTTCTCTGGAAATCATGGCACTATAATCTTTACTACCCCCATTATGCTGTGTAGACTTGCCTTGACCACGTTCTACACGCTCATTTCTGCACTCCTTAGCAAAGTGGCCGTTTTGCTGACAGTTGTAACATCTTACCTTCGTCTTGTCAAACCCTGGCCTTCCACCGACAAACTTTCTTCCGGTCTTTTTCATAAACCGTTTCACTCTTCTCACGATCATAGCCATCTGCCATTGCAGATCCATTTCTTCCAGATCATCAGCATCAATCTGGTCATAGTCTTCTTCCAACATAGCTGGATCAACAATCTTCCCCTGAATATAGTTCTCATAGGAAGCAATAAAAGAAGCATAGAGAGCAAACTACTCTTCAGCAGATTTGACACTCATAGGCATCTTAGAGTAGTTGTTGCTAGGAATACTTGGAGAGCAACTACTCTTGCTTGCTTGCGGCTTAGATGCACTAGATCCACCTGCTACAAAGCAAACATCACCATTCGTGTTGACTGACACATGCCCCTCATGTGATGAGTTGGCGCCCGACTCTCCCTTCGAGTAGTAGGCAGCTGATTCAGTCTTCGAACCTAAACTAGAGTTGACTTTAGCACCATACATACCTGGATCTTGAACCTGATCCGTAGGTGTCTCCTTTCTAACCATGTTAAGCTCAAAGGTTCGGAGCTTGTTAACTGCTGTCTCAAGGTCACAGTCAGCAAAGTCTTTATCTTCTCTCATCAACACAGTATACATCTCCCATTTTGGTGGGAGAGCATCAAGAAGCTTCTCAACAATCTCATCTTCTTTGTATGCAATTGAATAGTTGCTGAGTTCAGTCATCAGATGATAATATCTGGTGATGATATCATCAAGTGATTCATTTTTCAGATACTTGAAGACCGAGAATTGAGTTTTGAGCAATTTGATCTTCGAAGCACGGATTCCCACATTTCCTTCAAACCGGTTCTCAAGAGCTTCCCAAAGCTCTCTTGGTGTCTTGTACTTTCTAAAAGTATGAAGGATCTCTTGTGGAAGTGCCATAGTGATAGCAGCATGAGCCTTGCTCTCGGCCTCATACATCTTTTTCTCTTCTTCTTCCATTTTGCTGTACTTTTTGATCTGATCACGACCTTCATACTCCATAGTTGGTGGTATATAACCATCCTGGATGCACACCCACATTTTCGCATCCTGGTACTTGACATATTGTTCGAACCGATCCTTCCAAGCAACGAAGTCGGTTCCTTTAAGCAACTTTGGGGCCTTAGTAGCTGACCCTGCTTCTACTTCCATCTTAACTAACTCTGAGATGTTAATTGACGACATCTTTCTCAAAAACTAAGAAATCCGAAAAAAAAAATTTCTTCTGAAAAGTACTGTAGGCGAAGTTACGGATAACTTCACTTAAGTCTCAACTTCGCTGAAGAACTTCGCTGATTCTTAACTTCGCTTGAGGTAAGCGAACTTAGGAGGTAGGCGGAGTTGTAGAGAACTTCGCTTGAGTTAGGCGAACTTGAGAAGGTAGGCGAAGTTGTGGATAACTTCGCTTAACCTTATATCTTCGCCGAAACCCTACGAACAGTGACGGCAACTTCGCCTGATGAACACGAAGTTTCTGCATATTTGATTTCTGGGTTTTTCGAGGTTTTTGACGGTGTAAAGAGTTGAATACGATGGTAGGAGGTAAGAATGACACGAAAACACAGAAAACACGTCCCGCGAATAGTCGAAACGGGACGATTTCTACACCCGCGTGAATATCCCGAACCACACAATCGAGCAATTGCTCTGATACCAATTGTAGGTTCCCTGGATGGATCAACACGAGATATCTCGATCTACGTAGGTGTGGAATCCCTGCGTAGGTCGTTACGAGCGTAGAAAACTAATCGATAAAACACACGATACGAATAAACGAACACACGTTATATTATAACCGAAACACGTGATGTAATATCACTGATTACAGAGAACTCTCGAATACACGTCTGACGACTTACAATTCACGAACTGAACGAACTAGATCATCACCTTAACCTAAGCCGTAACCTAGGTATATATACACGACAACTTCGCCTGATATGTTCAGGCGAAGTTGTTGCTAACTTCGCTTGACTAACAAGTTCGCCTGATAAGCGAACTTGTCAGTAACTTCGCTTAAACATAAACAAAACACAATTAACATTACAGACTGGATTACAGACACTAGACTATGAACTACTGACATTATGCACCAACAGTTCATCTTCAGATGCCAGCCGTTCAATCCATGCCATGTGTCATCCTAATGCCGACTCTTTAATCTGCTCACCTACGTGCATACTAAAAGTCAGCTACGCTGAGTGAGTTCTAGTTAATCAGGCGACATACATTACATACAATACGTACACATAACATGCAAACATACATATCCGAAGATATATACTAATACTTAACCAGTACCCTACTTCCATACATACATACATACATATCTACAATCACACACCTCAGTCTACCGTGAGTACGTTCATAGTCCGCTTTCTATACCTGTAATCAAGGTCGTGAACATGAAAAAGGTCTGCCGTCCTTACCTATGTTCACCATCTATGGTACGTACAAAGTCCGCAGTCCTTCCCTGTACCATCCTATGTTAACAACACATGCAAGGTCCGCAGTCCTTCTCTGTGTTGCAAACTAAGTGATAACACGTAAGAGGTCCGCAGTCCTCCCCTATGCTATCACGACTCAACTATAGCAAGTGTAAGGTCCATAGTCCTTTCCTATCCTGACTCCTATTTCTTAGCACGCAAGAGGTCCGTAGTCCTCTCCTATACTATCACAACACAAATACAGCAAGAATAAGGTCCGCAGTCCTTTCCTACGCTGACTCTTATTTGAAGCACGTATAAGGTCCACCGTCCTTAACTACGTTCTCATCTATCGTCTGTAACTCGTATAAGGCCCACCGTCCTTAACTATGCCATCACCTATCAAGTCTATGTCCAACGGAAGTTAGAGGGATTTGCCATCCTAACTTACTACGTCAGACGTAGAACTTATATACCTTTCATGTACCTGTATTTGCTTAGCCATGTGTTGAATGTTGGTCACACCAGTTCGGCAATGGGTTGATTGTTGAAGTTAAACATGTTTGCCAAGTTGAATGTATCTTCTTTAGGCGTAATAAAATCGTGTTAATACAGTTTATGTTTTTTTGTACGAGATTAAATTTACATGTTTTGAAAGTATTTGCCTAGCCAAGTGTTGAATGTTGGTCACACCAGTTCGGCAATGGGTTGATTGTTGAAGTTAAACATGTTTGCCAAGTTGAATGTATCTTCTTTAGGCGTAACAAAATCGTGTTAATCAAATTTATGTTTTTTTGTACGAAATTAAATTTACATGTTTTGCTTTTGGTGTGCTTATAAATTAAGTGATTAAATTTACATGTTTAAGATCGATGTATTACACGAGTTGCATTAATTTACATGCAATAAAAAGATTATTTATATTTATAAATAGAAAAAAACGAACGTCTCATTCAGCCATTTGTAAGTTTGTATTGCCTTAAAAATTCATGGAATACACGTGATGGTGGAAAGAAACGTGACGGCCCAACGGACCAAATTAATTTGCATTTTATATTCAATTAAAAACTTCCTATTTATAAAGATATATTAATGTTGCTATCTAAAACAGACCAATAAGTTGATGTAAGCGATATAGACGAGAGAAATTATTGATACTTGATTTATAATTGTAAAATGGCACGTGCTAGATCTAATCTTATGTGACTGATGTTTATTATTTTCCCTAATTACAACGTGATATCTTCATCTTAAATAACTTTGAATCATTTTCATACCTCTCATATTAATATTTTTTAGAATGCATGTATTGATAGTTTTTAATATGAGTAAAATGTTAGAGACCGGTAGGTGTCTTATTTACTATAATCGATCAGCTATAATTAACATAGTATATAATTAAGTTACATGAGAAGTAAACCAAGACGAGGTCAAGGGGACGATATTAAAACGAAAGGTTGTGGTCGTGTTATGGGTCTGATAATAAGGTCAAGGTCGAGCCATGAGGCTAAACAAAACCGGTATAGAACGCAGGTCACATGCATGTTTGGTGCGACATGAAACAAGATCGGGCCATGACCATTGTTAATTGTGTGAATGCAATGAACTCTAAAAGGTGGTACAAATAAATACGACAACGACTGAATTGGATGCACACAAAGACTTTAATGTTAGGCACCATATAAAAAAAGAAAAAAAGTCATTTAGGTTTTAGCTTCTTAATCGATCATCCTAACTATTATAATTATAAATTAAAAATAAGTTAGCTGGTTTGGTCATTTAGTTAAAATAAAGATTATTATAAAGGAAATCTAATATAGAGATAATACATTAAACCCAGACTAATACAAGAAAACCAAACAATACTTATAATGGAGCGAAAAAGCAATATAAGAAAAACATAAATATTAAGAAAACTTTGTGGCGGCAAATGGTGACAGTGGATCTAAACTTCTAAAGTTTGTAGCAGCAATGGTGGCAAACGTAAACAGTAAATCGTTTTAGGACAGCATAAGGCGGTGATGGATCTAAGATGAAGCGTTGGGCCATCCCCGAGAATAAAAAAAAATCCTGTGCCTAGGACATGTAGAAAATAACAAGCCTGAAAATACAAACTTAATAAGTCATATATAACTTAGATTGTTGTGATAACAATAAACCAAACGAAAGTATTTTAGTACAATGATCTAACTAAAATGCTTAAATGAAACGTGAAGCTCGGTCTGTAGGAGTCGGTCACTCGGAGTGTCTCGGATATTTAGCCGATGACCTTTTGAGCTTCTGCGAGCGTCTTTGATCCGGTTGTTCTATTAGCGTACAACGTACGTAAGTAGTAAAAGCCTGATTTTCCCTCTTTTTATTTTGTTAAGTGTTAATGGGTGTATCTTAATCATTTAATGGGCTTAATTTCAAAGAAATGTGGGTTTAATTTTTCAAATGGATCTAAGAAATTGGTTCTTGAAGTGTACATATACAAAAGCAAAAATTATATATGGGCGGGCCCTTGGCCCCCACAAGAGACTAGTCCTCCGGCGGTTGACCTCTCGCCCTCCCCATGGGCGGGGCCCTGATGAAGCGCTAGCAGCAAGAGACACGCCGACTTGAACTACAACTTCAATGACAGGAGCTACGACTGTTGCGACACAACATGAACATGAGAAAGACTATTGCGACACAACATGAACATGAGAAAAATTAATAATAAAGACCTAATGTATGGTTTGTGAAAACCACTTTTGAACAATAAATTTTCATTTTTTCATTCTTTTTATATGATATTAATAATTGTCAAACACAAAAAATTGTATGTATAGTTCGTGAAAGTATATATATATATATGTATATATATAATAATCTACACATATACCTCGTATGAGATACATGTATGTAACTTGCACATATATGAACATTCACAAACTACATATATATACTTTCGTGAGTTACAAATTTTTTTAGTTTTTTTAGGTTTTGGAAAATATTAATAACATAGTAAAAGAACAAAAAATAAAATAGAAAAATTAATGCATAAAAGAAGTTTCTACTAGTTTTAAGTTGAAAACGTGTTTAATATGTTAGTTGTATGAAGGAAACAAATAGATAATATGTTTGACAAAACTAACATTATTATGACTACCATATAATATTGAAATTAAAGTATGTAATTCAAAACATAAAGTAGGAAATAGATAATAGACTACTAGAGTCAGCAAAAGAATAGTTTAGAGTACGAAAGAATCTACGGTTCCATAAGTTAAGTTATATCGTTCTTCAAATCTAACATGTTAATGGATTCTAATATACAAAATGTTATTAATTATTAATTGACTTTATTAAGAAAATCAAAAAGTATGTTGGTTTTTTATTGTGTCTGTCCTTATTTAAATTGCGGAGTATATTAATTATATAGAAAAAAATATACAATATTAGCTTTTATTCCCTATATACTGAGGGTTATTTTACATTATTCGTTTATAATATTTATATTTATTTTTTGGATTTTAATTTTATTTATTATACTGAAGTTAATAATATACTTAGTATTTGATTTAATATTTGATAATGAAAGAGTTTCACAAATATTTAAATAAATAAGATATTATTTTTAGTATATCCCTATTTTATATGATTTTCATATCAATTATTTGGTAAGATTAATTTTTAATTTATGAGATTTTATAAATCGTTTAAGGAACATATGGGTTTTGTAAGACCCATACGTATGAATTCGGGTGAAATGCATAAGAAACTTTTATATACAAATAATGCAATCTGATGATTTGCAGGAATGTAGAGAGCAACCAGATAGCTTTTAAAGGGTTCGTTTATATATATAATAGATTCGTTTAAATAAACCTATATGATGAACAAAAACTAAATCAGTTAAAAAAATACTAGTATTACATTCTGAAGTTTAAACCTTCTTTCGCTTTCTCCTCAAGTTAGGCATAGCAGAAAAGTAACTAACAGGCCTAATCCCATCATCATCCTCTTCATTGTTTTGACCTTGACTCACCGTTAACCCGGTTCCATCATCTTGGCTAGGTAATGCTTTCGCATCCCCTGACCCTCTGCGGCCAGAGTCTGGTTCATTCAACGGTTCGGTTGAAGGGCTGCAACCAGGTCCTCCTGGCTCTTTGTTATCCTCATCTTCTTCCAAGCAAAACCCGCCCCCCATTTGAAGGTATTCTTTTGATAATTCCGCCTCAAGGTCATCTTGATCATTTTGACCCCACTCTTTACCAACATCCACCACATCAGCGTCGACTCTGCTTCCATGATCCCCACTGACATCGGTCTCCAAACTAGTGTCGAGCGTCACCTCATGATCTTGTGTTGTAGGTTCATCGGTTTCAAAGTCTTCGTTGTATGTGGATATCACTGACTTTTTAACGCGTTTTGACTGATAATAACAGTAAGCTGATTAGAAAGTGATAAAAGACATATAAGTGTATATCTGCTTTCCGAATAATGTGTGTTTACCTTTCGTGGTCCGTGTGTATGTTCATCATGCTAAATTAAAAAGCATGTCGGGGTCGGGTTACGGTAATATCAACATCAACGATACTCAATTTCCCGAGGGATTGAACTACATTGACGACAAATCGTTTCAAGCGTTCATGGATATGTCACAATCCGATTATTCAGTCCCGGAAACACAACCGGAGCCGGCACCAGAGAATGCGTTTGAAACGTTTCAACGCTATTTATGTATTTTTTTTATTTTCCTAATTATTTTCCTTTTTATTTATGTTGTAATGAAGTATTTTAATTTATAATTGTGTGCATAACAAAAAATAAAAAATTCAATCAAGCCCCGGATCACCTGGACCACTACACCCTCTGAGGCTTGGTTGAGGGGTTTGATCCAGGGCCATGTCATCGCCTACGTGTCAGGTTTAATTGGATCACTTGGGGCTCAACTAAGCCCCATTACCCTTAGCCTAAGTATATATGAAATGACAATCCTTATGAATATCTAAATTTGTGTAGAAATTAAAACTTGATTAATAAGTTTTATGTGTATAATGTTTTCCAAGTTTTCGAAATAACAAATTAAAGTTGTTCGATGTCTTTAAAAATATTTCTAACTTTTAAAGCGATAGGATTAAGGGTTTATATGATTGATGACATGATTGTTTAAATATCTATATATAAAACAATGGGTCAAGTTACTCTACAAAAGGGAACAAAAATGAGAATGATGAGAAACCATAATCAGTTGACATGTTTCATGTAGGGACCAAAAGAAAAATGGTATAAAAGTAATATTACCCATTTTCTCTCTCCACATGCAAGTCACATGTTCATTCCCCCATTATTTTTAAACATCTATAATTTTTCATATGAAATTTTAAAAAAAAATAAAATTCACCATAATAACAAGCGTTTTTTTTACTAATATGAGTATAATTTTGTTATATAAGAATAAAAAATAATTTACGTCATTGTGTCTTTTTTCGTCATTGTGTCTTTCTGTTTGTTATTGTGTTTTTTCGCCATTGTGTCTTCCATCTGATCATTGTGTTTTTTTAAAATACTAATAACACCATTGTGCAATAGTGTGTGTATATATATATATAATGAAAAATACTAACAAATTATCTAATACATAAAACACAATGATAAATGCATATTACACAATAACCTGAAACGTAAAACACAATAATGAATGCATATTACACAATAACCTGAAACGTAAAACACAATAATGAATCCATATAACAACACAATGGCCTGAAACGTAAGACACAATGGTAAATAAGTATAACATAATGGCCTGAAACGTAAGACACAATGGTAAATGCGTATAACACAATGGTCTGAAACGTAAGACACAATGGTAAATGCATATAACACAATGGCCTGAAACGTAAGACACAGTGGTAAATGCATATAACACAATGGCCTGAAACGTAAGACACAACGGTAAATACGTATAACACAATGGCCTGAAAACGCAAGACACAATGGTAAATACGTATAACACGATGGCCTGAAAAGTAAGACACAATGGTAAATACGTATAACACGATGGCCTGAAAAGTAAGACACAATGGTAAATACGTATAACACGATGGCCTGAAACGTAAGGCACAATGGTAAATACGTATAACACAATGGCCTGAAACGTAAGGCACAATGGTAAATGCGTATAACACAATGGCCTAAAACGTAAGACACAATGGTAAATGCGTATAACACAATGGCCTGAAACGTAAAACACAATGGTAAATACGTATAACACAATGGTCTGAAACGTAAAACACAATGGAATCTATATATTACACAATGCCTTGAACGTAATACACAAACAACATAATACTATTTTTCTCAAATTAAGTGAATATTGATCACAATGACTAAAACACAAAGATAAGTATAAAGACAAAAGTTGAGCACAAAGACACAATGACGCACGAAATACACAATGACGTAATCTTTGTGTTAATTTTTATCTTTCATATGAGTATCAATTGAAAAACACAATGACCGAAATATATAACACAATGCATAGAAAAACTCAATTAAAACACAAGGAACAACCAAATAACACAATATAAAAAAACCCACCAACTTTTTTTTTATTTTTATATAACAATATGATATTCATATTAAAGATAAAAAAAACATTTGTTATTATGGTAAAAAAATTTCTAAAAAAAGCTCGTATGAAAATGTTATAAACATTTTAAAATAACAGAGGAATTAACATGATCCTTTTAATCATCAGCGACGGCGAAATTTTGTTTAATTGACAAATTTCATTATAATACAAAAAATGCTCTCTTTAAATTCGCTATTCTTGAATATAGTAATTTTTTATCTTTACAAATTTCATCCTTCTATAATTACACCATTGATGGTCCCTAGAAATATTTGGACCACATGTACTTGCACTACTGTTTTGATTAAAAGGTTAGGCACTCTTGTCAAGTTCAATGTCACTCTTACGTGTAGTGCGGTAGATTAAAAGCTGTGTTGAATAAAAGTTGTGTTGAATGCGATTTTAATGATGGTGCCTCGGTATAAGTGATTAAAAGTTGTGTTGAATTGATTAAAAGTTGTGTTGAATAAAAGTTGTGTTGAATGCGATTTTAATGATGGTGCCTCGGTATGAATTCCCGATACATCATAATGTCTCTAACCTAGAAAATCATAGAATCATAGATACTTAAAAAACTTCAATAGCCAATTAAAAATCTTAATTTAAATTCATGATAAGTTCTAATCAAGGTTTGATGTACGGAAAAAACAAATATCACGTCGCAACGTTACATATAGTCTAGATTGAAATTTCGTTGAAGATATTAAACATTAAACGAATATTATATTCGAATATCATGAGTATGAGTATATCAATTAAAAAATAATTCTTATCTAGGTAGGTGTAGGTCTATACTTATTTTCTCTCTGAATTTAGAGTGGTGCGTTGAAAAGCATTTGTTTTTAATTCTTAAAAGTATCTTTATACCAATTTAATAAGACTTTTAAACAACGTCATGATCCTTTTAATCATCAGCGACGGCGAAATTTTGTTTAATTGGCAAATTTCATTATAATACAAAAAATGCTCTCTTTAAATTCGCGCTTCTATATATAGTAATTTTTATCTTTACAAATTTTATCCTTCGGTGATTACACCATTGATGGTCCCTAGAAATATTTGGACCACATGTACTTGCACTACTATTTTGATTAAAAGGTTAGGCACTCTTGTCAAGTTCAATGTCATTCTTACGTGTAGTGCGGCAGATTAAAAGTTGTGTTGAATAAAAGTTGTGTTGAATGCGATTTTAATGTTGGTGCCTCGGTATAATTGATTAAAAGTTGTGTTGAATGCGATTTTAATGATGGTGCCTCGGTATGAATTCCCGATACATCATAATGTCTCTAACCTAGAAAATCATAGAATCATAGACACTTAAAAAACATCAATAGCCAATTAAAAATCTTAATTTAAATTCATGATAAGTTCTAATCAAGGTTTGGTGTACGGAAAAAACAAATATCACGTCGCAACGTCACATATAGTCTAGATTGAAATTTCGTTGAAGATATTAAACATTAAACGAATATTATATTCGAATATCATGAGCATGAGTATATCAATTAAAAAATAATTGGTATCTAGGTAGGTGTATGTAACATCCTGAATATTATAATGATAAATAAAGAAAGTTACGTTTAGTGATTTCGCGTTGTTAAGTAAGTAATACCGAGTAAAGACGGATCATGGACTTAGATTAATTAAGATGGATTAAGGGTAATGGGCCTTAGGTCCATGGGCTTTAAGGGATATAAATATCCCCTTAAACCATCCTAAAACCCTAACTATCATTTCCATCCTTCATAAATCTCTACACACTCAAAAACACACACATACACTACACCTCATACGGCCGAGAGAGAGATAGCGGATTCGAGTCCAAAAATCAAGCCGACCATTATTAGATCTTCAATATACGAGATAACCAAGCAAACCGCGACCACACCGAACGTATAAAAGGTATGTTTTGATCCTAAAGATTTCGTTTTTATAAACGTTTAGTCTTGAAACTTAGAACGATAGTAGATCGGGTATAAACGAAACATAAAGTTGTAAACTTGATGATAAATACGAGTGTAATGAACCCGAAAATGGAAACGGCTCGATTAATGAACCCTTAACATTAGTATTGAACGTTTTTTTTTACCATAAAGGTCCAAACTTTACGTCATTCCGGGCTAAGTTTTACCCAAACAAGGCCATGGGAATGATCGCGGGACTTGTTAACGCCATACCCATGGATTTCTCGGTAAAACGATGATGATTTTGGGGATTAAGGACGAACAGCGGCGGCTGCTGCACAACTTCGCCTACAAGCGAACTTCGCCTGCAAGAAAGTTCGCTTGCAAGCAAGTTTGCCTAACTGGTAACTTCGCCTAAGGCCAAGTTCGCCTAGTTGGTAACTTCGCCTAAGGCCAAGTTCGCCTAACTGATAACTTCGCCTGGTGACAAGTTCGCCTAACTGATAACTTCGCCTGGCATATGTTCGCCTAGGGTTAACTTCGCCTGGTTGTATGGTAACGAAGAGGGACCAGACCCTAATAATATCTGTGATGTTAGGGACCAGACCCTAATAATATCTGTGATGTTAGGGACCAGACTCTTATAATATCTGTGATGTCAGGGACCAGACCCTTATAATATCTGTGAGGTTATAGGGCGAAAGGCTCTTTAAAACGTATGATTATGTATGTAAAGAAAGTATGAAGGTAAGAATGAAAGTATATGCACTTATGTGTGTATGAAAGAAAGTTAAGAGGTTAAGTATGAAATGTAAGAAGGTATTGTATGAGTATGTGATTAACTAGAACTCACTCAACGTAGCTGACCTTTAGTATGCACGCAGGTGAGTAGAATGAGGCAGGTAGCTTGAGGAGGACACATGGCAGAGTTGGACGAAGCTAGCATCTGAAGATTTTGCTATGACGTGTTATTTTAAAGACTATGTTTTGTTTTTAAATGACTATGAATGCTCGGTAAGACAAGAATTATGGTTATGGAATGTAATGGTTTGAATGTTTTTAAGGTTCCGCGAATGTTTTAATTAACTCTGATATTTAGAACTGCGTTTATGAGTAAATCCAACACGAAAGTAGGGTTACCGGTAACGGGGCCTTACAGTGTAGGTCTATACTTATTTTCTCTCCGAATTTAGAGTGGTGCGTTGAAAAGCATTTGTTTTTAATTCTTAAAAGTATCATTATACCAATTTAATAAGACTATTAAACAAAGTCATAATCCTTTTAATCATAGTTAATAGCCATTTTGGTCACGTTGTCATACCTTTTTATTAAAACAATCTAACTCTTTTTTTATTTTGGAACGACCAATTAAATAACGTCGGGTAATCCGTACACGTCCTCCATTGGCTAAAGGTAGCCCAAGCCGGCCACGAGTACTGACGGACGGAGCCCCTAACGATCCATCTATTGAGGGATTCCCCGCATAAAACCCGACCCCCACGCCCGCCAAAACGGCACGACAACGAGGAGCCGGTAAAATCGGGTGAGATCAGGACTCGAACCCTGACAAGCCAGGGTCATCCCTCATATCTCCCATATAAATTGGTGATAGTGAGGTTTGATCCCTCATATCTCCCATATAAATTGCTCTAAAGATTTTGATTTTTGATATAAAAAATGTATACTTGCTAATACAATCACAAATGTAGTGTAAAAGGAAGTTTTACCTATTTGTAACATATTTGTGAAATATTAGTTATGTAATTTCTGTAATTTTAATTTAATTGTAATTGTATTAACAATATATAATCAATTTGTTGACTGTATTTCACTTAATGGTTAAAGTTCAAAATTTTCAACAATTACCCGTGTAATACACGAGCCTCAAACTAGTATTAATAATATAGAACAAATGGGAAGGTTAACGTACAAATGAAATTAAAGTGCTAAACGTGAGAATCAAGTAGAGTAATTATATATACAAGTAGAGTAACTATGTAATTACATCATAGAGTAATTATCATAGAGTAATTACATAATTACTCTACTTGTATTTATAATTACTCTACTTGATTCTCACATTTAGCGCGTTAATTTCATTTATATTTGATCCAAACCCATATAACAAATATACTATATTCGTTTAAATAAACCTATCAGCTAAACAAACTAAACTAGTTAAAAATACAAGTCACTATTATTACATTCTAAAGTTCAAACCAAGTTTAAACCCTTGGGTTTGAAGAAACATGATAACTCAAAAAGCCCTTGAACCCAAGTTATACCTTCTTTCGCTTTCTCCTCAAGTTAGGCATAGCAGAAAAGTAACTAACAGGCCTAATCCCTTCATCATCCTTTCATTGTTTTGACCTTGACCCACCGCTAACCCCGTTGCATCATCTTGGCTAGGTAATGCTTCCGCATCCCCTGATCCTCTGCGGCCAGAGTCTGGTTCATTCAACGGTTCGATTGAAGGGCTGCAACCAGGTCCTCCTGACTCCTTGTTTTCCTCATTTTCTTCCAAGCAAAACTAATGCAGCGGTAAAACGCAAACGAAGATCGAATCACGTTGATTCTGCAAATACCCGTGTGATTCTTCCCCGAATTTCCAGAAAATACGTAGATCGTAAATAAAATAAATAATTAAACTTGTTGATTCAAACGAATACCAGGATCAATTCTTCCAACTATTGTTGATTCACAAAGAATACCGATAATTAGGTCCTTCACACACTAACATACACTGTGATGGAGAGGAAATGATTTTTTTTATATATTCCAAACTTTCTCTTTTTACATTACAAAATCTCAAGTGTTTATAAAGAAACAGAAAATCATTGGGCTTCTAACGATTAAACCAAAAGACATAAAATATTAATTTTAAACTCTTGTAATTCCATAACTCATGTCGTCCTTATTTGGTAAACGTTTGATCTCCCCACATCATTCTCTCCACCTTTGAAAAAACTCGCCCTCGAGTTTTTGTCTTTGAACCGTAGCCACCTGGGTCAAAGGGACTATCCATCTGATTCCGATTTATAGTTATGATGACCTGCTCAAAATAGTTCAACTTTACTAATCATCTTGTCCGCCTCTAGGCTTGTACCACATGGGTCAAAGGGAGCATCGATACGCTTTCTATTTTCTACAAGTTCATGTGATCTTGATAATATTTCTTTGCTTGCATATTTAATAAATGGCCCCATTATATCTTGTGCATTTTTAAGATATAATTGGTTGACTTCTAACCTTAGAGTGATGTTTGTGAAACTTGCATACAAATCTTCATAAATGACATTGCTAACCATATTAATATTAGCATTTGGCAAAAATCTCTTCCAGTGGTTTTTTTCTTCTTGAGTAATATCCATGTCACCTGAATAAATTGTAGACCACCCATGTTTTCTTTTTAAACTTTCAAGAACATCACCGGTTGCCCAAACATACCATTCCTCGTCCTCGTATTCATCAAACACGGGCCAGGAATCATAGATATTGTCCCCCTCATAAGCCATATTGAGCCAGGAATTTGGCTCTGATACCACCTGATGCAGCGGTAAAACGCAAACGAAGATCGAATCACGTTGATTCTGCAAATACCCGTGTGATTCTTCCCCGAACTTCCAGAAAAGACGTAGATAGTAAATAAGATAAATAATTGAACCTGTTGATTCACACGAATACCATGATCAATTCTTCCAACTATCGTTGATTCACAAAGAATACCGATAATTAGGTCCTTCACACACTAACACACACTGTGATAGAGAGGAAATGATTTTTTTTATATATTCCAAACCTTCTCTTTTTACATTACAAAATCTCAAGTATTTATAAAGAAACATAAAACCATTAGGCTTCTAATGATTAAACCAAAAGACATAAAATATTAATTTTAAACTCTTGTAATTCCATAACTCATGTTGTCATTATTTGGTAGACGTTTGATCTCCCCACATCAAAAACCCACCCTCATTTGAAGGTACTCTTTTGATAATTCCGCCTCCGGGTCATATTCATCATTTTAACACCAATCTTTACCCACATCCGCCACATCAGCATCAACGACACCCGACTCCAAACTAGTGTCAAGCGTCACCTCATTATCTTGTGTTGTAGGTTCATCGGTTTCAGAGTCTTCATTGTATGTGGATATCAGAGTCTTCATTGTATGTGGATATCACTGACTTTTTAACACGTTTTGACTGATAATAACAATAAGTTAATCAGAAAGTGATAAAAAGACATATAACTGTTTTTTTTTCCTGAATTTAAAGCATGTGTTTACCTTCCGTGGTCCGAGTTTATGTTCATCATGCACTCGGTACACATGGTCACTCTGGTTTTCTACATCAGAACTTGTTCCAGAAAGTTCGAGATTATTCTTCTTTTTTCTTCTTCCTCTTCCAACTGATTTACCTGTTCCTTTAACACTCAAACCTCTTTTGGTCTTTTTACTCTGTCTCTCTTGAACCGACAATTCTGACTTTTCTACATCATTATTATCTTCTGCATGCTTAACTTTCTTTCTCTTGTTCCTATTGGATGCATTTGGCTGTTCGTTGTAATCCATTAACTATGAGCTTTTACTCCCTGCCATTCCTTTCATGGCTTTGCTTATCCTCTTGCTACGAATTTTAGCAAACCTCTCGTTAGAAGTGTAAAACCCTCCCAGTCGCAATTGAGTCTGCACAAATCAAATTGTCAAAATCAGACATTTTTTCTCCTAATCTTATTAAATTCATTAAAAATTGGGATGATAAAGATGAAGCACCTCATGTTTGTTGTACTCCTTTAAAACAGGTTGTAGTAACTCATCAGCCTTCTGTGCACCCCAACCAAACTTCTCAAAACACAATCTTTACAAAACAAATATCAACAAACATTAGAAACCGAGTAACTAAGTTACATTATGTGTAAAAAAACGTACTTGCGAAGAACAAATAGATCTGGTTTTCCCCATGAAAAAGGTTATGTTGACTTGTCTACTTGTGGAGATGCATACGCAAAAACCACTGCATCACTTGGAAACGTAGAAGGAATATGCCAGTTTTTGCTCACGTTTCTCTGAAAAGTAAATATAATCAAACTGAGATCAAAGATGAAGAAATTGTTATAAAAATAATAATAAAAACGAAAAAGAAGTTTATTTTACATGCGTATCCATGAAAATCTGCTTCAGGTCATCAACACCAGCATTCGACCCTCTTTTCCTTGTATTTGACGAGTCAACTTTACCAAGGATCCTTGGATCAGGAGATTCAATCCACTCACGAAATTTATGTAGCCGGTCTTCCTCGGGAAAAGCATTTATTACTTCTACAGCATTCACAATGCCAATTCCACTACACAATATTGCATAATAATCAGATAATCTAAAAAATATTTTGTTTCATACCAAAATAAAACTGATAACAAAGATCGTCTTACCTGATACCTTCGGTGTAATCACTCCCCAAAAGCATTGCCATACGGATTAACTTTTCTCTTGTTAAGCCAAGCTCCGTTTCAATGTCCTAAAAACCATACCAATGCTCATCAGATAAAATCAGATTCGACTATTTAAAAATTCTACAAAAGCTCCATGATATATTTGATACATATACCTTCACTGTTTTTAGATGCCCTAATATTTTACAACCGGACATAAAAAAATTCGGGTCAGCTCGACGGTGTTGGGTCGGGTAAGGTTCATCACATAAATAATATACGATACAATAACAAAAAAAACAAATATCATTATAAATTCAAAAACACATCATATAAGTATGATTGACTTTAAAACTGAAAATAAAGCTATATTTGTTCTTTATGACTCGACGGTTCAAGTTTTAACGAATTAACATCTAATTCAAGTTTAAACAAATTAACAATTTGACGTAACAAACTAACAATGTAACATAACTTTTTTTTGAAACACAAATTGAACACTTTATTAAACACCATGCCACTAGCAAGCAGCTTGCTACAACAAAGAGACCAAACTCCAGAAGACCAGAACCTTTACGGTGACAGCACCCAAAAAAAAAAATACTACAGGAAAAATTAAACTCCTCATCAACAAAATCCTACCTGTTTTTAACCAAAAAGAAGTATAGAATTTTAACCCTTCCAGAACAAACTATCATGATTAATTGTCTAAAAAATTATAAAATTTTGCTTATAGGTAGATTCGAACGCAAGATGTCCATATAGGGAAGAGGAAACTTCAAAACTAGGCCATGGTTTAGAATATTTACTAGTTCACTCAACATTTTATATATGGGTTCACTCTAATATTTTATATAGGATATTATACTAAAAATCCGAAACTCAGTGGGTTCCCGTGAACCCACAACTTCTACACTAGATCCGCCCTTGTGCGTGATGCGAGTGCATCACGTATCTGATGCGTTCTTTATTAAAATAATTTAAAAAAATAATTATACATGATATTTTAACATCTTAACTTTTAAACTTTCAAAAAATAAAAAATATGAGTAAATAAAAATAAATGAACAGTTTTGCTGATTGTTTACCTAAACTAAAATTTAGCTATTAACTTGGAAGTTGGAAACGGGGGTAAAAGCAGTGAAAATTCTGTTGATTGTTAGGCCCAATATATTTTATGGGGGGAGTTATCATACAAAGTAAAAAATGATACTAAACGTTCAAACTGAATTAAATTTGAAATTTGGGCGGTGGCATAGTCATAAATAACAAGAAATTGATTCTTCACCCTTCCCAAATAAATATTACTCAACATCTTCATCAAATTTATTCACTTCCATCAAATTGTTTCCCAAATTCCATCAAAATCGCTCAGCATCTTCTTCAAATTAATTTTATTTTAGAATTTCATGAGCCGCACACTTCAATTTGAGTTTTGAGATGGTTCAATTGAACCCACGTAATGCACTAACCAGTCAATTAAGATTCTAAAGTTTTTAGGGTTTTTAAAGGATGTTAAGATGTAGAAGAAGATATGATAATTACTCTACTAGAGTAATTATTTATATAACTAGAGTAATTATGAAATCAAACATATTATGAACTCCCTGTTTCACAAATTGCTCTACTTATAAATGTTGATTACTCTACTTCTAATATATAATTACGCTACTTGAAATATATAATTACGCTACTTGAAAATAAAAATTACTCTATTTGTAATAATATTACACTACTTGTATTTGAAAATTACTCTACTTATAATATAAAGTTACGTTACTTGAAATTTAAAATTACTCTATTTGTAATAATATTACACTACTTGTAATTGAAAATTACTATACTTATAACATAATGTTACACTACTTGAAATTGAAAATTACTCAAATTCTATGTTTACTCACATACCAGTTACATAATTACTCTACTTACATAATTACTCTACTTATGACAAAATTACTCTAGGTATATGTATCCAATAATATAATTACTCTACTAAGGAAAATAATTACTCTAGTTACCATTTTAAAAACCTTTGAAGTGTAATACCCAACAACATATCATACTCTGTTTTTTATTTTTTGGTTGTTTTAAAAAATTTCAGTTGCAAGCTTCAAATCATTAATCAAATTCATTTTCAAAAAACTCCAGTTTCTCAATTAGTTCAATTCACAAGCTTCAAATTGATGGATTAGTACAATTTGAGCATCAATTAGTCTTTGTCGTGAACTTTTGTTCATAAAATTGATTTCTTTAATTGATCGATTGATTATGTATTTACAATTGATCGATTGATTTGACATTTACAAATGATTAATTAGGTGTTTTATAATTGATTGATTGTTTCGGAAGCTTTAATTGTTCGATATTTTTTAAGCAGGAGGATGAGAGAGATGAAACCATTTAATTACAATAATGCCACCGCCAGAAATTTGTGAAACCTTCAATTCGCACGTTTTGTACAATATTATAGTTTGTATTTGATACAACCCCTATATTTTATATATATTGTATTAAATAAATTGTAAAAATCCTTTAATTCAAATTTACAACTAAAAAAGCTTGATGTACACGTAGATGATAACAATTTTAGGGTTTATATATTAATTTAGCCTCCGCCTCCTCCATCTCCCAACCTTCTACATCGATTCTTCTTCTACCAAATTTGTCCTTGACTATACAAGACTTCTTTATCATCTCCAGGTAAGTAATAACTTTCATAACTAAAAGATCCAACCCAGTTTTCAATTGAAAAGGTCTGATTCTAGCCCTAATTTGTAAGGCCCCGTTACCGGTAGCCCTACTTTGGTGTTGGATTTACTCATAAACACAGTTTTACAAATCAGAGTTAATTAAAACTTTACGCGGAATATAAAACTTCAACCATAATATCTTACATAACCCTCAAATCTTGTCTTATAAAACATTAATAGTCATTTAAAACAAAACATAGTCTTTTAAAACATCACAACATTTCTTCGAGATGCCAATATCTTCGATTCCATGCCATGTGTCTTCAATCACGCAAGCTATCTCAACCTATTTGTCTGCGTGCATACTAAAAGTCAGCTACGCTGAGTGAGTTCTAGTTAATCACATAACTTACTTTACATACACATATACGTGTCCGTAGGTACAAATTACATACTTAAGCTATCCATCGTTCTTTCATATACATTCATAACTAGCCTTACGTTATAAAGAACATTCGCCCTACATACCTCGGATATTATTAGGGTCCGGTACCCTCCATCCTCGGAAATTATTAGGGTCCGGAACCCTCCATCCTCGGATATTATTAGGGTCCGGTACCCTCCATCCTCGGATATTATTAGGGTCCGGTACCCTTCCTTCCATACCTCCTTAACATACTTTCTATATACATAATCGTAAGTTTCGCACATACATGCATCATTCATTATTCTTCTTACAACATACATATAACATCAACCATTTCCTTACAGTACATGCAATTCCGAAGATCGTTCATGTATCGACAAGAAATCATTCATACATTTCACATAATACATATATGGTATACACTTATCACTTAAGATAAGTGTATTAACTAATCACATCGAGTATGCACACAGCCCCGAAAACATAACAAGGAATGGGACTAGAAACTCACCTGAATGCGGTTACGTTCACCATTAATAGTTATTCTTTTCTTCAGTTGGGCACGCCTAACTGTATAACAATTACTCGTATCAATTATCTATCACTAGCCATATCACGTTTCTATTCTAATTATACCCCTCAACGGACGGGGGTCCAGGGGCAGCGCCCCTGGCAGCGGGGTCTAGGGGCGGCAGCCCCTAGCAGGGTCCAAGGGGCAGAGCCCCTGGCTAGGGTCGAGCTGCCAGGTCAGCTTGGAAAAATTTTATTTCCATTAACTGTCGTAACACATTTTCCATTAGAGTTCATATCATTATTAAATTTGCTAACTTAAAAAGTTCAAGGGCTTCTTTGTAATTAAATCATTCTTTTCTAAGTCCAGTGACTGTTCTGTCATTTATTAAACTTCTAATTCGTTATTCAGTCCTTAACGAATGGGAGTTCATAGCGAATTAACTATTATAACGAATCTGGCTTTGTAACAAATCAAGCATTATAACGAATTGGTCCTGATGACGAATTGGACCCTTTCACGAACTGGTCCATATAGCGAATTGGACCTTAACGAACTGATCCTTATACGAACTGGTCATAACGAATCAAAGGTAATTCGTTACCCCTTTCCCCTAACGAATCAAAGACGAACTAGAGCTAGTTCGTCGTGCTCCCTTATGCGAATTAACTAACGAATCACCCTTCAATTCGTTAAGTTCCCATAACGAACTAGGGTTAGGTCAGGGAATGTCAGAACATTCCCTAACATTCTTTACCTCGTATTAACTTTTCTGGCGCCGCCGCCGAAAGGCCACTGGAAAACCGCGAACACGTCGGAAAAAACGAGTTTTAACTCGTTTTTAACCGTTTTTCGTCCCGTTCGATCCAGATCTGAGCTAGGGTGAACCCTAAGCTCATCATAGGTTCGGTTTATACCCGATTCCACCCGGATCTCGTGACTTAAAACGATTTAACGATATCGGCTCGTCGTTTCGTGACTATATCTAACGGTTAAGCTCATACAATATTAAACTATCATTACCTCGGGTCGGTGCTCGGATTCTTTCTTGGTTTCGGCTAGAGAAGGAGAGAACTAGAGAGAACACTTAAGTGTGTGTTTTGGGTGGTGTATGGAATATGCGTGAATGAGGATTAAATGGAGATTAAGGGTTTATATATTTATGGATCATGGGCTTAAACCCATGGTCTTTCCTTCTTTCTTTCCTAACCCAAGTCCATAACCCATATTCATTTACCCAACACTAGCCCAACTCGTATTCTATATATCTAAACCGATAACGACCCACTATAAAATAACGAAATTTATTTTATTATTATAATCAAAAGTAGGATGTTACATAATTACACGTTAGGTGCATCAGAGCGCATTATGCAAGCCGCGATATGCGAAATCTGGCGCAATATTGGCGCAACACGTAACCCCAACGCATCGCAGCAATTGATGCGCCCCAGTCCTCGCAACAGCGCAATATGCGCGCATTACGTGCGCAATTTAAAACCAAGATGCGCATTGAGCTTCCGCTTCCATTGGAGCAATGATATATGGCAATCCAAACATTTGAAGAAGCTCCTGAAACATATATAAACATAATTAACTTCTTTTCTATTAGCATTTGTATCATGTGGGCTCTAAAGATGCTAAAAGACTGCGTGTGCTTACCTGGCATTCGGTAAACATGTCACCACTTACAAACTCTGCATTCCGTTCAAGCCTTCTTTGTTCATCACCAAGATCGATGCTTTCCTTGTTTACATTTGCCATTTCTTCCTCTATATTAGCCTTAGCGATTTCAACCTGTTCATCGCTCAGATCATTGATAACAAATCTGTTGGCATCTTCTTGTATTTGCACATGAGTTGCATTACTGTCGCGTTCCTCTGCAACCTTCTGCACAATATCAGATTCGGATTCTAACTTGTTAGAAGAAGTTCCTTTAGGTTCTAGTGGCTCGGAAACACGGTCAACCATCTGAACTTTAACCTCACTTTGTTGAGGCTCAGTGAGATTAACATTAATCTCACTAACTGTTTCTTCTTCCATTGTTTCCACATGTTTCTCTCCTTGAAAATTATGATCATCATTTGCAGCGTTAACTAAATCATGGTGGTGTATCTGATCGCTTCGATACGATGTTTCCGTCTGCACTTCCACCAAGTCTGGATCATCTAAAGTAGTTGCATCCACATCAACAGATGATTTGTTTGAAAGAGCAATCTCTGAGGATAATCTTGGAGTATCAATATCTTTACACGCTTCAGGTGCAGATGATGCATCGGTATCTTTCTGGTGCCTCGCATCATCCATCCATACTTCGTCTAATTGCTTCCTGAAAATCAATTTCTTTCAGTAAATCACCTTTTGAAGCCGGCTCCTTTTGCTGTAACTCGTGTGCAGAGCCCAAATCAGGATTAATATAAGAAGATCCGTCATACCATTTCACTTACTTTCATCGCCTTTAACTTCTCCTGGCATTCCCTCTTCCCATTCACAATCCGAAAGGTTAATAACGGGCTGCTTCTTAGATAACGTATCATGAGGAGTTACTAACTGAACAAATATATCATCATCATTGTCTGCAAATTGCTTCTCATTATCATCATCAAATGAAACCTCTATCGATGTTCCATTAACCGGAGTAGATTCCTGATTTGTGTCGGTACTGTCTGCAAGTAGACCCTCGAGCCGTCAAAACCATACCAACATTACCAAACTCTCAATATTCTTTCACCAAAAACCAAAACACCTCCACAAATTAAAACCACGACAGACCGAAAAACACAGAATCATTAACACCCGTTTCCGAAAACAACCAAAACCCACAAAGACTTCACTACAATTTCCAACTTTATATTTTATATAATTTCCATTTCTTATTATAGACATATATATACACATATATATGTGGTTTAATTACTCCCATTATTATTATTTTTCTCTCACCTGCAAATAAATATTCATTCATATAATCGTAACTCATTACTGATCTGAACAACAACCACGGATCACACCACCAATCGGCCACCGGTTCACTCTAAAGTACACTCATCTCACCTGTTCAATTGTTTCTCACTGTAAACCCTAGTTATAGTAAAAATTCAAAATAATGAAAGTTAAAGTAGAGTCCATAATTTATTAATTACATAATCATTAAATATTGAAAAGTGTCCATAATTAACTAAACAGTCATTAATTGAAAACTAATATAAACTTCTAAGCTACCCTATCAGCTAACCATACTTATAAGTACCTTTATCACATGAGCCTCCTTTAATGTTTATCTCAAATTTCCCGGGAATGCTTATGGCTCCACTGAAGCTTACACCGTCACAAACGCTTGCGGTTGCAGCAAAATGGTGTTCACCACGATCCGTGACTTCCAAAGTGGACAAGGGGGTGGAGGTTAAAGGGAAAGCCAACTGAACAAAGCTAGAGCCACCAACCTCAAAAGTTGGGCTTATAACAGATTTTGTGGTAAAACGATCAGAGTTGATGAGCATCCCGAAGTAAGCCTCACAGGTCCCTTGACCTGTGACGTTGACGAAGGTAACTAGATTGTCGCGTTGATTAGGTAGTTCGGGTAGATCTCTTTATATTCTGACATCGGTGAGAGTAGCGGGGTTAAAGACCCGGCCGGTGTGGTGCTGCGACACGCGGTGAGTGATCGCCCACGTTATGGTCGCCGTGACGATCATGTTGCTGATAGCCGCAACAATAACCATAACGTGGGCGATCACTCGCCGCACGTCGCAGCACCACACCGGTCTTTAACCCCGCCACTCTCACCGCCGTCAGGATATAAGGAGATATACCCGGACTACCTAATCAACGCGACAATCCAATTACCTTCGTCACTCACCCTCGAGTACGAACCAGATCAAGCGATTCTAAAGCTAAGCCTCAATACCGGAGTGTTGCCCTCAATCAAATTGAATGAGGTCAACGTCACAGGTCAAGGGCCTGTGAGGCTTACTTCGGGATGCTCATTAACTCTGATCGTTTTACCACAAAATCTGTTATAAGCCCAACTTTTGAGGTTGGTGGCTCTAGCTTTGTTCATTTGGCTTTCCCTTTAACCTCCACCCCCTTGTCCAGTTTGGAAGTCACGGATCGTGGTGAACACCATTTTGCTGCAACCGCAAGCGTTTGTGGTGAAGAACGTATTGCCTTTCAAGTGTAAGCTGGGTTTCAGTGGAGCCATAAGCATTCCCTGGAAATTTGAGATAAACATTAAAGGAGGCTCATGTGATAAAGGTACTTATAAGTATGGTTAGCTGATAGGGTAGCTTAGAAGTTTATATTAGTTTTCAATTAATGACTGTTTAGTTAATTATGGACAATTTTCAATATTTAATGATTATGTAATTAATTAATTATGGACTCTACTTTAACTTTCATTATTTTCAATTTTTACTATAACATAGGGTTTAGAGTGAGACACAATTGAACCGGTGAGATGAGTGTACTCGAAAATGAAATGATATCAAAGGACAAAACTCAAAGGGAAAACTTGGATGTTTTTTGCTTTTTACTTTCTACTTTTTATCTTGTGACCCAATGATAGCGGACTTTGATCACTAATTATCTAATCTACGTATCTAATTTGAACCAATTTAAGATTTGGATCTCAGTTTTATAAATTATTATTTTGAAAATGATTTAGAGTAAGGATCTATTTAATATAAACTAGTAGTTATACCCGCGAGCTGAGTTGTAACATGTTCGATCTGTTCGTGTTAAGAGGATTCTTTGTCGGTATCTCTGCAAGGGTGAATGTCTGTTGATGATCCTCTGCTAATATAAAGATCTAATGTACATATTTGAAACATGTTAACTCCATAGTTTCTTCTGCAACAATATTAAGATATTTAACATTAGATAACCTTATAACAGTGGTTAAGAACTTTGATAATCTTTTAATATTAAGTTAGATATGTGAAGTCATCAAAATCTGGTTTTTCTATTTTCTATAGAATAAATTAAGCCCAAGCAATAGTGTAAAAACAAACAGTAAATTACCTTCATAAGTGAGTTAATTTGTAACTCGAATGAAGATGATCAAGAGGTCAGGAACAACTTGTTCAATCAACAATTTCTACCAATATATTTCGGTTCATTTCCTGTCAACAACAAAAGAGAAGCAATAGGCATCAGTAACATATATAATCAACAAAAAAGAGGGGAGTTGTTAATTGTTATTGATAAAGCAAACATAAAAAAAAAAAACTCTGAATTTGAAACCCTAAAATCCAAATTAGAATACCTGCTTGTTGACAGAATGGTAGCAAAGAAAAGCTACCGTTGCTTCTTTAGGCTGTACTATTGTTGCTACAGTAAACTTTGTGACCACCACAAAGATGCAGCTCACGGTGAAGAGACGGTGGTGTCATGGTTCTGGTGGTGAGATAGAAAGAGAGAGATGATACAGCTGAATGTAATTAAACTGTGGACTTGTGCAACACGTGTAAGCTTCAGAACCACAATTCCATGAATAGTAGAAAATGCTTTTTAATATATATATAATATTCAAATAAAGATGTCTTGTCTTTATGTCTTAATTTTAAATACAAAAACTTATACGAGAATAGTATCCACCAACCTATTTCATTCAAGGTAAGAAAGATTATTGCTCACGGTCACTTTAGACTTTACTACTATTCGTTATTGAGACTTCTTGAATGCATTGATTAATATTGTTCTTATGTTGACATTAATTTAATTTATGTAAGATTATTTTTCACCACTATTACACAGTTACAAAATTTTTGGATATGGGCCGGGTTGGGCACATATGCTAGTTAAAGGTTCTAACAAATTAAGTTGAAACGAGCTTAAACATGAGTTTGAGTCTAAAACCAAAATCGTTTAGTAAATGAGCTCGGTCTTCTATATCAAGCTTAACTGGGTCTTATTTGATATGATGAATATATATAACTAAAAATATATGTACATAAATATAAAATATATAATAAACAAGCTTCATAATTTCTAAATGAGTCATTTGTATTTATTGGATACTTATTATACGTTATAACAATACAACAAATTAATAATAAATGTTACACTTGGTTGTTTTGACATGTTAGACTATGATACTGTAAAATCTATATAAAAAAAGGTGATATCACGTAGACGACATTTGTTGGTTTCACATTTCATACAAAAGAAATGTGTTTACTGTTTAGATAGGTGAAATGTGGTGACGTGACTGAATCTGTCAACAAGTAGATTCAAACCAAAAGTTACAAAAATCATGATTCTTATATCCTTATGATCTTTAATCATCAATGAACATTTTTATATAATCAAATCTCATGTCTTTCATTATCATACAAATTTATAAAATAATATTTATGTACAAAAGGTTTCCATTTTTTATTTTATAACAAAACACAACATTTCTTTTAACAATCAACCTTGATTCATTTTCATAAGACTGATATTTGGATACTAGGTTTCATGAATCAAAAATCAAAATATAAGCAAGAACATATACTAAACTATACTTACTTATTGCTTGATTCAAAAATCCAATACTCTTTCTTTCAAATTCACCAAGTTGTTTATGATTTTTGAAAGAGATTTTTAGAAAATACAAAGTGTGTGTGTGTGTGTGTGAAATGGATGGCCAAAGGGGAGGAAGAAAGAAAAGATTATAACCCCCCTTATCATTTACACACTCATTAAGTCACAATCAGTTTAATCAAACTTTAGATAACTTCATTTTATTTAATTTGTGTGTAATATCGTGAAAATTTCGAGTTCAAAATGTCAATTTTTCAAAGTTAAGGGACTGAAAATGCCAAATTTCAAACCTTAAGGTTTAAAATGAAAATTCTGATTTTCTGACCCATTGCGCTACGCGATGGATCATCAGAGAGACCCATCGCGATACGCGATGGGGCTTCTGACACAGAGTGACACGTGTGCCACGTGGCACACGGTGGCACTATGTGCTGCCACGTGTCACCACGTGGCAACACTGCTGCCACGTGTCGCCACGTGGCGCGGCGCCAGCCACGTGTCAACACGTGGCAGGTCTACACGGTGAGTCATCAGACCTATATCGCGATACGCGATAGGTCTGCCCAGGGACCCATCGCGTACCGCGATGAGATCCAAATTTTTGCCTATAAATAGCGGCCAAGGGTAGCTTATTTCTACACACCAAATCTGCTCTCACTTCTCTCTAACATCTCTCTAGCCATACCTCGATAAGCGTGCCATACTTCCTCGATTAACGTGTCCCGATTCCTTGTTTGTATATCAACATTTCCTCGAAGTTCGTGCCACCCTCCACCCACATTTGACCAATATGGTGTTTGTTCTCGAAGTACGTGCCAATGTATGTTGAAGATTGGCGTTCGTCGACTTGCGTATCGAGAAAAGAATTGATCAAGAAAAGAAGCGGCGGAGTGCTGCTCAAGTCCATAGGGTTTCTAAACGCCAACGAGGTTGGCGTAACGAAAAATTCAATATAATTCAATATTATATTAAAGGCTTAAGCCTTAAGTCGAGGTTATACTCAATACCTCGATAAAAGAAAAGAAAAGAAAACTTAACAAAGAAATGAATGAAAGATTGAATATTGGATATTGTTAAATACGTATATATGTGTGTAAGTATATATATATATATATATATATATATATATATTCTTTGTTATGAAGATATTATTTAATGAATAATGAGTATTCTTAAATAATAAATGAAAATTATTACGTTTCTTGGAGTAGAAGAAACGTCTGGTTTCTATATAAACTAAAGGTTTATAAATTACTTTTAAACTAAAGGTTTTTAAGTAAAAAAAAATGAACTAAAAGTTCATCGAGGTATAAAACAAGACTAAAGGTCTTAAGCCGGATCGTGTATCCGACTAACAAATGTTTATACTCGTACTATAAGATTATTTTTCACCACTATTACACAGTTACAAAATTTTAGGATATGGGCCGGGTTGGGCACATATGCTAGTTAAAGGTTCTAACAAATTAAGTTGAAACGAGCTTAAACATGAGTTTGAGTCTAAAACCAAAATCGTTTAGTAAATGAGCTCGGTCTTCTATATCAAGCTTAACTGGGTCTTATTTGATATGATGAATATATATAACTAAAAATATATGTACATAAATATAAAATATATAATAAACAAGCTTCATAATTTCTAAATGAGTCATTTGTATTTATTGGATACTTATTATACGTTATAACAATACAACAAATTAATAATAAATGTTACACTTGGTTGTTTTGACATTTTAGACTATGATACTGTAAAATCTATATAAAAAAAGGTGATATCACGTAGACGACATTTGTTGGTTTCACATTTCATACAAAAGAAATGTGTTTACTGTTTAGATAGGTGAAATGTGGTGACGTGACTGAATCTGTCAACAAGTAGATTCAAACCAAAAGTCACAAAAATCATGATTCTTATATCCTTATAATCTTTAATCATCAAGGAACATTTTTATATAATCAAATCTCATGTCTTTCATTATCATACAAATTTATAAAATAATATTTATGTACAAAAGGTTTCCATTTTTTATTTTATAACAAAACACAACATTTCTTTTAACAATCAACCTTGATTCATTTTCATAAGACTGATATTTGGATACTAGGTTTCATGAATCAAAAATCAAAATATAAGCAAGAACATATACTAAACTATACTTACTTATTGCTTGATTCAAAAATCCAATACTCTTTCTTCCAAATTCACCAAGTTGTTTATGATTTTTGAAAGAGATTTTTAGAAAATACAAAGTGTGTGTGTGTGTGTGAAATGGATGGCCAAAGGGGAGGAAGAAAGAAAAGATTATAACTCCCCTTATCATTTACACACTCATTAAGTCACAATCAGTTTAATCAAACTTTAGATAACTTCATCTTATTTAATTTGTGTGTAATATCGTGAAAATTTCGAGTTCAAAATGTCAATTTTTCAAAGTTCAAGGACTGAAAATGCCAAATTTCAAACCTTAGGGTTTAAAATGAAAATTCTGATTTTCTGACCCATTGCGCTACGCGATGGATCATCAGAGAGACCCATCGCGATACGCGATGGGGCTTCTGACACAGAGTGACACGTGTGCCACGTGGCACACGGTGGCACTATGTGCTGCCACGTGTCACCACGTGGCAACACTGCTGCCACGTGTCGCCACGTGGCGCGGCGCCAGCCACGTGTCAACACGTGGCAGGTCTACACGGTGAGTCATCAGACCTATATCGCGATACGCGATAGGTCTGCCCAGGGACCCATCGCGTACCGCGATGAGATCCAAATTTTTGCCTATAAATAGCGGCCAAGGGTAGCTTATTTCTACACACCAAATCTGCACTCACTTCTCTCTAAGATCTCTCTAGCCATACCTCGATAAGCGTACCATACTTCCTCGATTAGCGTGTCCCAATTCCTTGTTTGTATATCAACATTTCCTCGTAGTTCGTGCCACCCTCCACCCACATTTGACCAAGATGGTGTTTGTTCTCGAAGTACGTGCCAACGTATGTTGAAGATTGGCGTTCGTCGACTTGCGTATCGAGAAAAGAATTTATCAAGAAAAGAAGCGGCGGAGTGCTGCTCAAGTCCCTAGGGTTTCTAAACGCCAACGAGGTTGGCGTAACGAAAAATTCAATATAATTCAATATTATATTAAAGGCTTAAGCCTTAAGTCGAGGTTATACTCAATACCTCGATAAAAGAAAAGAAAAGAAAACTTAACAAAGAAATGAATGAAAGATTGAATATTGGATATTGTTAAATACGTATATATGTGTGTAAGTATATATATATATATATTCTTTGTTATGAAGATATTATTTAATGAATAATGAGTATTCTTAAATAATAAATGAAAATGATTACGTTTCTTGGAGTAGAAGAAACGTCTGGTTTCTATATAAACTAAAGGTTTATAAATTACTTTTAAACTAAAGGTTTTTAAGTAAAAGAAAATGAACTAAAAGTTCATCGAGGTATAAAACAAGACTAAAGGTCTTAAGCCGGATCGTGTATCCGACTAACAAATAGGTGCGAGATAAAGAAGGGAAAGACCCTTGGACGGTGAGTGAAGCCGATCCTAAAACGATAAGGTGAATACGCCCCCAAACTTTTATAAACTTGTTTTCAAATGAGTCAAACATGTTATATGAAATATGTGTTCCTAAAACCATTATAAATAAGGGTATGAACCTAGCCCTCAGGCTGTGGTATACGTATGTCTGGATCCTTACATAGGTGGTACTACGCGGTGAATGGGCATGCCGCACCACCCTTGGTCGTAGGACGCTCTCCTGCAGGGAGTACGACCTTATGTGTATATTTACGGGTACTTAACTAAGTCGAACGTTGCGGTGTTTGATGAGGTGACCTAGAGTAGAGACTCATATTTATAATGTGTTATTTGACTTTGTTATTCCTAAGCCACGATGGGCCGAGGCAGGCGTAGTCTCGAGGGGTAATAAAGTAAAAGAAATTATTTTGCGTCAGCGTGTTCACCAGCATTCGTTGCTGACGTATTTTCTTACATTTTGCAGATGAACAAGATTAGCACTTGGAAGTGTCGAAGTGCTATATTAAATCCGATGGCTCGGATCTTTTGTATTAAACATTAAATATATAAATGGTGGTGGTTTTTGTAATGTAAAAACAAGTAATCTTTTGTACTTAAGTTTGGGAATCTTTTAAAATCCCAACTTTTGTTTATGTAAATATTTACAACTTAAATCCACAAGTTTTATAAGTCTTCCGCTAATATAACGAAACTCTGATTTATATACACTTGTGATACCAACTGTTGGTCATACTCCTAGACCTAAGATGGAGGTGTGACATTGTGACATGTTACATTCTTTAAAACATTTTCTGTATATAGGGATAGGTTATTATAAAAAGACATTGTTTCTTAGAAATTACGAGAATAATTGTGGACCATTAGATTAGGGGATCCAAGGATTAAGATCAAAAGTAACCCAAAAAGCCCAATAGTGTCTTGTTTTTGTTATTTCGTTTGAGTACTATAAGGGCAAAAGCGTCCATAGTGTGTTATAACAATATGTAACTGTCATTTCTTTCGTCAAAGTATATCCGATAATGATGGCTATTTCCTAGGCTTTTTTGAATATGTTTGAACATACCATTTATTAAATCTAGCAAACATAATTGTTGTCGAAATCGTGTTTAATTAGTGCTCGTTTAAAAAAGAGGATTAATCTTATTAAACAGGTAACGCATTGAATGGGACAATAAAAAATCTATGAAATTGTCAAGCTATAATATGATGGAACTATAATATTATGAACTACGAAATTATGAAACGAATAGGGCAATAAAAAATTTTATTTTTAGAAACAATATATATAGTTTATGCATATGCATGCATATGCATATACCCTATAAAGCTATGAGCTATTACACTATAAAGTATTTGTGATTTTAAAAAGACTATAATTATCAATAAAAGATGTAATATGAACGTAGAAACTATATATAACTATCACGGCATCACGTTATTTACGAAAATAATAGTGTTAATATTTATGAACGTGCATATGACTGTGAAACTATGATATTGTTAACTATGATATTATTAAACGAATTCATGGTGCTAGTATTTCAATAAAATCATCTGTTAGTTATGAATTGATCTCTTTATTGCGTATTGATTATTTATTATCTGGATTATGATAATATGCATAATAGTTCTAATTGAATAAACTTTTATGTGATAATATGCATACACGATTTTAAAACAGGATTGATAAGTTTGGTGTTTAACATAAAATTAATAATAATACGATTTTTAAAATGTTTAATTATTAACATAATATTATTAATTATCTGGATTCTTAATATTATTATTATTATTATTATTAAGCTTATTGTGTATTGATTATTTATTATAGAGGTTTGTGATAATATGTTAAAGGTTGTTATTTATAACGGTTTAACGGGTTTGAGATGCAATTTAAAAAATAAGTTTAATCAATATATTTTTTTAAGTGACTTTAAATTATAAATGCCATCCTTTAATTTTAATCAATATCTAAAATTAATTTTAATCTGCTCAACTTATTTTTTGGGTCTGTGTTATCTATCTATTCTAATAAAAGCCTACCATTTTTGCTACTTTTCAATACCATA
Organism: Bidens hawaiensis; assembly: GCF_021521415.1. Classification (NCBI taxonomy): domain Eukaryota; kingdom Viridiplantae; phylum Streptophyta; class Magnoliopsida; order Asterales; family Asteraceae; genus Bidens; species Bidens hawaiensis. Next base: position 197,633 of record NW_027493642.1, read on the forward strand.
GCATTCCTCATCTTTTTTTCAACCAATTTTCATATATGGTTCTTATCTTTTAAGTCATATTAATACATGACATTAAAATTAGGTTTATTCCAACTAAATCCATTACTACATATAATAAGTAATCTTCATATGGATTGACAATAGACGATTAGTGAATTTTGAAGTGTTAATTAAAGTGTTTATTATGGTTTATATTCAAAATAATAAACAATAAACATTCGACTCTATGTGGAAACAATCGACTTTGACTAAATCATGATAACGTCAGCGGCTAAGGCTTAGCCTTTAATACCTAAAAATACATATTATTTTAAAACTGAAAATTTTCGGGTTGACCCAAAACCTGGAATTCGGACCCAAGAACCAACCCGAATTACTTCGGTTCAGGTTCGGGTTAGTATTTTCTTGGGTTCGAGTTTATCGGGTCGAGTTAGTTTGGGTTCAGGTACAGGTTTTTTTGGGTTGGATTTCATGTTATAGGTAAACGTGACAGCCATACTTTCAACAATTATAAGTAAGAATCACTACCTTCACTTTATGCAAACTTAAATCTTCTAATATTCTTCTAACTCATAATAATCGCGGTTATTTGAACATGGTTTTAATGTTAGTATGTATTTTTCATTTTCCTGGAAATTACATTCATATGAAATAAACAAATCATTTTGTTACATTTTAGTTTTCGGTTGTTATGTTGCTTGATTATACAATTTTTTATTGTAAAATATAAAGTCAATTAAAAATTTGTCATACACAGAATATTAATGACAACAAATTTATCATGATCAATCAATTTCAAATTGTAAAGATATTAAGGATGATTATATCATCAAAGTTCAGGTATATGGTTTTTGGCAATTAAAAAACATGTATTTTTCATTTTCCTGGAAATTGCATTCGTATGAAATAAACAAATCATTTTGTTATATTTAATTTTCTGTTGTTGTGTTGCTTGATTATGCAATTTTTAATTGTAAAATATAAAGTCAATTAAACATTTGTCATGCACAGAATATTAATGAGAATAACAAATTTATCATGATCAATCAATTTCAAATTATAAAGATACTAATGATGATTATATCATCAAAGTTCAGGTATATGGTTTTTAGGATGATTATGTTTTTTTATATAAATATGAGCAGATGTTCTCAAATGACATCATATTAATTGATTAAAAGCTATGATATTTATATGTATGAATATTTTTTTATTAGTATCATGGATATATATTATCATTTATCTAGAGTTGTATGTACTTTGAGAACCTTTTTTTATCACACGGACAACTATATATGATTATATCAAGAATTATAAGCTGGTCTTAGTTTATTAAGAGTTACAAGCAGACATGAACTAAAGATTTTGATTTTTGATAAATATATATATATATATATATATTTAAGGATTTTTAGAGAGAATTGAATACCTTAGGGCTTAGACTTAACTTATTTAGGTCACATACTATAATGGTATTTCCCTTACATATAATGTAAAATGTATACTTGCTAATACAATCACAAATATAATGTAAAATGAAGTTTTTACCTATTTGTAACACATTTGTGTAATATTAGTTATGTAATTTTAATTTAATTGTAATTGTATTAACAATATATGATCATTTTGTTGAGTGTATTTCACTTAATGGTCAAAGTTTAAAATTTCCAACAATTACACGTGTAATACATGAGCCTCAAATTAGTATTAATAATATAGAACAAATAAGAAGGTCAACGTACAAATAAAATTAACGTGTTAAACGTGAGAATCTAGTAGAGTAATTATATATACAAGTAGAGTAATTATGTAATTACATCATAGAGTAATTACATAATTACTCTACTTGTATTTATAATTACTCTACTTGATTCTCACATTTAGCGCGTTAATTTCATTTGTATATGATCCAAACCCGTATATGATCCAAACCCATAGAACAGGAAATATACTATATTCATTTAAATAAACCTACAAGATACACTAAGGTGCTGTTTGTTTTTGCAGACATAAACTGTCTGCAAGCTGATTTCATCTGTTTTCATGTCTGCAACTGAAGATGTGGTCTGAAGATCTGCAAGCTGAAAATATAAGACTGTTTGTTTTTATAAGCTGATACTGTCTGCATAACTGTCAAACTTATCTCACAAGATAGAAGTCATTTATTCAGATCTGTTTAAAAAAAACCAGTAATCGGCGACACCTAAATTTAAACGACAATAAACAACTCGACCAATCATATCAACTAACAATACAGTTAACAGAATCGAAAATAGACACTAAAAGCAAATTTCATCAGCAAATACACACCTCAAATAGCTGAATAAACACTAGAAGCCTAATTTACCAGAAACAAAATTAATAATCAGTGACATCTAACTTTCATCGGCGATAATCAAATCAACTAATAATCAGATCGACTAAAATACAGTTAACAGGATCCAAAACTAGACACTATAAGCTAATTTAATCATCAAACACACTTCAAATAGCTACATAAACACTAGAAACTGAATCACAAACCTAATTAATCATTAACAAAATAAACTAATTAGATCAATATAAGAAACAGTTAATAATAATAATATGAGATGAGTTGAGTTGAATTACCAAGGCGCGTAGAACTCAACGAGAACGCCGCGATCTTGACCGACTTCCTTCTCGAAGTTATCTTCGGTTAAAACGACGACGAGGTCGGCAACGGCCGGTGAGAATAAGAAGACGAGAGCTAGGGTTGCTGCTAGTGTCAAACAGATCGATGATCTCAAAGACATGATGATTGATAATGATATTATTATTTTGTTGAAATGACATGAAATGAATCGTGACGGGTTTAGATCAGATTTAAAGTTGGGCGTGGGTTGGTTGGGTGACTGATGTTGTGTGCGTACCTGGTCGGAGGAGAAGAGGGAGTAGGGTTTTGTGAAGATGTTATAAGAAAGAGATATGTGTCTTATTTTTGAAGAGGAAATAAGATGTGTTCAGATCTGTTTAAAAAAAAAACAAACAGTCTTCAAGGGTGACGTCTGCGCGCCTGCAGACATAAGCTCCCTTGAAGATGTTTGAAGAAAAAACAAACACCCCCTAAGTAAACTAGTTAAAAATACAAGTCACTATTATTACATTCTAAAGTTCAAACCAAGTTTAAACCCTTGGGTTTGAAGAAACATGCTAACTCAAAAAGCCCTTGAACCCAAGTCATACCTTCTTTCGCTTTCTCCTCAAGTTAGGCATAGCAGAAAAGTAACTAACAGGCCTAATCCCATCATCATCCTCTTCATTGTTTTGACTTTGACCCACCGCTAACCGTTGCATCATCTTGGCTAGTTAATGCTTCTGACCCTCTGCGGTCAGAGTCTGGTTCATTAAACGGTTCGGTTGAAGGGCTGCAACCAGATTCTCCGAGCTCCTTGTTATCCTCATCGTCTTCCAAGCAAAACCCACCTCCTATATGAAGGTAATCTTTCGATAATTCACCCTCCGGGTCATCTTTATCATTTTGACACCAGTCTTTACTCATATCCACCACATCAGCATCAACTCTGCTTCCATGATCCCCATTGACACCGGTCTCCAAACTAGTGCCAAGCGTCACCTCATGATCTTGTGTTGTAGGTTCATCGGTTTCAGAGTCTTCGTTGTATGAAGATATCACTGAATTTTTAACACGTTTTGACTGATAATAACAGTAAGTTAAATCCAAAAGTAATAAAAAACATATAACTGTTTTCCGAATCTAATGTGTGTGTTTACCTTTCGTGGTCCGAGTGTATGTTCATCATGCACTTGTTGCACATGGTCACTCTGGTTTTCTTCAAGAAAGTTTATGATTATTATTCTTCTTTTTTCTTCTTCCTCTTCCAACTGATTTACCTGTTCCTTTAACACTTGAACCTCTTTTGGTCTTTTTACTTTGTCTCTCTTGAACCGACAATTCTGACTTTTCTACATAATTATTATCTTCTGCATGCTTTACTTTCTTTCTCTTGTTCCCATTGGATGCATTTGGCTGCTCGTTGTCATCCATTAACTCCGAGCTTTTACTCCCTGCCATTCCTTTCACGGCTTTGCTTATCCTCTTGCTACGAATTTTAGCAAACCTCTCGTTAAAAGTGTAAAACGCTTCCATTCGCAATTGAGTCTGCACCAAATCAAAATGTAAAAATCAAACATTTTTCTCCTAAACTTATTAAATCAAATAAAAATTGGGATGATGAAGATGGAGCACCACATGTTTGTTGTACTCCTTTAGAACGGGTTGTAGTAACTCATCAGCCTTCTGTGCACCCCAACCAAACTTCTCAAAACACAATCTTTAGAAAACAAAGATCGACAAAAGTTAGAAACCGAGTAATGAAGTTACATTATGTATGAAAATATTTCAAAAAAAAAAAAGCTCACTTGCAAAGAACAAATAGATCTGGCTTTCCCCATGAAAAAGGTTCTGTTGACTTGTCTACTTGTGGAGACGCGTATGCAGAAACCACTGCATCACTTGGAAAAGTGGACGGAATATGCCAGTTTTTGCTCACATTTCTCTGAAAATTAAATATATTCAAAGTGAGATCAAAGATGAAGAGATCATCATGGAAATAATAATAAGAACAAGAAACAAGTTTATTTTACATGTGTGTCATGAAAATTTGCTTCAGGTCATCAACACTGGCATTTGACCCTCTTTTCCTTGTATTTGACGAGTCAACTTTACCAAGGATACTTGGATCGGGAGATTCAATCCACTCACGAAATTTATGTAGCCCGTCTTCCTCGGGAAAAGCATTTATTTCTTCAACAGAGATAAACTTGGTAAATGATTGTATATTGATTGTATATTCAATTGAGATACAATATGGTCATATATATAGATCTATACAAGACATCATTAGGGCCGGCTATTAGTGTCTAGGGATTGGCCCATGTTATACAAGTGATATCGATCAATACTCCCCCTCAAGCTAAGGCCGGGGACCAATTCTTAGCTTGGACTTCAAAAAGAGAAAACGTTCTGATGGTAGTGGCTTTGTGAAAATGTCAGCAATCTGATCATGTGTGGAAATAAACTGAACAAATAACTTCCTTTGAGCAACCTTCTCTCGAACAAAATGAAAGTCTACTTCCACATGCTTTGTTCTGGCATGGAAGACTGGATTGGCAGATAGGTATGTGGCTCCTAGATTATCACACCATAGGATTGGAGCAATCTGCATTGGGACACGTAGTTCTCTCAACAATGTTTCAAGCCAAGTTAATTCAGCAACCGTGTCAGCCAAGGCCTTGTATTCAGATTCCGTGGATGACCGAGATACAGTTTTTTGTTTTCTAGCTGACCATGAGATTAGATTCGACCCAAGATATATTGCATATCCCCCCGTGGATCGACGGTCATCCGGACACCCAGCCCAGTCGGCATCAGAAAATGCAGTTAAATTTTGAGCGTCTGTATAGGCATGTAGAACAGGAGAAGATCTGCTAGAGAGTAAAAGACCATGATCTGCTGTCCCGTGTAGATAGCGTAAGATACGTTTAACAGCGGACCAATGATTTTCAGTGGGGGAATGCATGAACTGACAAACTTTGTTAACCGCAAAGGTGATGTCAGGTCGTGATAGGGTGACATACTGTAATGCCCCAACCATTTGTCTATACTTAACAGGATCATCAAACGGAGAACTGTCACCAAGATGAAGAGAAGCATTGGTGGTGCAAGGTGACGGCACCGGTTTGGATTGTGATAATTTTGCACGTTCCAACAATTCAGTAATGTATTTCCTTTGAGAAAGGATGATATCAGACCCTGATCGGACCACTTCAATGCCCAAAAAATAAGATAGAGGACCCATATCTTGTATAGCAAATGATTGACTAAGACGGTGCACAATGTGATCAATGGCCTGGGTGTTATTGCCTGTCAAAATAATGTCATCAACATATACCAACATATATAGTATCGTCCCATTTTGTGAATATATAAATAAAGACGGATCGGTTTTAGATCCCTTGAAACCGAGAGCAATCAAGGCAGAAGAGAGACGTTCGAACCATGCTCTAGGTGCCTGTTTGAGACCATACAAGGATTTATGTAATAGACACACGTGATTCGGTTTACCGGGGTCGATGAATCCTTGTGGTTGTTTCAGATAGACTGTTTCTTTTAGATCCCCATGTAAAAATGCATTTTGAACATCAAGTTGTCGGAGAGTCCACCGGTTTGTAACGGCTAAGGAAAGAACAACTCTGATGGTGGTGGGTTTCACCACTGGGCTAAAGGTTTCAGTGTAGTCAATGCCAGCTTGCTGATGGAAACCTTTTGCAACTAGACGCGCCTTGTATCGCTTAACTGCCCCATGTTTATCGCGTTTTACTTTATAAACCCATTTGCAATCAACCACATTAGTGTTTGGAACACGGGGAACCAAAGACCATGTACCATTACGGAGAAGTGCGGAGTATTCATCCGCCATAGCCTTACGCCAGTGAGCCTCTTTATTGGCAACGGCAAAGGAGGTGGGTTCGATGTTAGGTGGACTAGTGGAGGTATGGTATGAGGTGGGATTAAAGTATTGGTTTTGTTTGGGGTTAGGTCTTAGGTTAGCTGGTCGTTGGCGAGGTGGAGTGGGTGGAGTAGGTACGGTGGGAGTGGCAGAAGGATATGTGGTGCTGGTCTGTTGTGATGATTGTGGTTGTTGAGATGGGGTAGAGTAACGGTCGAAGGCAGAGATTGGAGTGGTTTGTGGGGCTGTACGACGAGAATAGGTATTAGTGGGCTGAGTAGTGGTGGTTTGGTCTGGTTGTGAGGATGTATCATTGGTTGTGTGAGAGGTTGGAATTTGGGCTGAAGGTGATGGTATGGTATGGGCCGGTTCTGGTGAGATAGTGGTGGCAGATTCGGGTGGGTCGGTGTGGACTGGTTCTGGTGGAATGGTGTGTGCCGGTTGTGAAGTGGTATGGTCTGCTGGTGTATCAGTTGGCATAGGAAAGGGACCGGTTGGATAAGAGGAAACATAGGGATTGATAGGTGTAGGGGGTGACTGGTCGGTAGAATTAAGTAGAAAAGGGAAGGTGTTTTCATGGAACCGAACATGACGGGCAATGTAAATGCGTTCGGAGACGGGGTCAAAACAACGATAACCATGATGAGAAGTGTTATATCCAAGGAAAACACACGGTGAAGAGCGGAAATCCATTTTATGTGGATTATAAGGACGAAGATATGGAAAGCATTGGCAGCCAAAGACACGAAGGAAGGAGAAATCAGGTGGGTGTTTGAACAAGTGCTCGAAAGGAGATATTGTGGAGTTTGTGCGAGAAGGCATGCGATTTATCAAGTAGACGGCTGTTTCAAAGGCAAAATGCCAAAAACGTTGAGGGACGGAGGCCTGTGACATTAATGTTAGACCGGTTTCAACAACGTGCCGGTGACGTCGCTCAACAATACCGTTTTGTTCGCTAGTATGGGGACAAGAGAGACGATGAGTAATGCCTATTGTGGCAAAGAAAGAGGAGAGATTTCGGAATTCTCCTCCCCAATCAGACTGTACAGTTTTAAGTTTAGTAGAAAATTGTCGTTCAGCCATAGTCACAAATTGTTTAAAAACTGCAAAGACATCAGATTTGCGTTTCAAGGGAAACAACCACATGAATTTGGAGAAATGATCAACACATAATAGAAAATAATTGTGGCCATCAAAGGAAGGTACAGGGGCTGGCCCCCAAACATCACAAAATACTAAATCCAAAACACACGTACTTTTATAATCAGAAGATAATAAATGTAGTTTGGAAGATTTTCCAACTGAACATGGATTACAATGAAAATCAAAAGTCTTAGCAGAAACAGGTAAATGATATTTAGAAAGCATTGTCTTGAATAATTGAGAATGTGGATGTCCCAATCGTTGATGCCAGGTGGTTGTTGAAGCACGAGTTGTGGAAAAAGCAACTTTTGGAATTGGCTGGTTTATTGGAAGTTTAAGAGAGTAGAGTCCACCGTCACTTGGACCCGTGAGGAGGGTAATGTGTGTAGACTTGTCCTTCACAGAAAAAAAAGTAGCATGAAATTCAAAATAGACATGATTATCTTCACAGAATTTTTGTACAGAAAGAAGGTTTTTCTTGAGGGCGGGAACATGAAGAATGTTGTTCAGGTAAAAGGTTTTGTTAGGAGAGGAAAATTTTTTTGAACCAATATGTAGAATAGGGAGGGCCGTACCGTTACCAACTTGTAGGTTATCATCACCAAAGTAAGGCTCAGCAGAGTCAAACCCTGACATATCTAATGCTCCATGGCCATTGGAACCTGTGTCTGGAAGCCAGTTTGTGTAAGCTTGTGAGCGATGGTCTGCATAGTTAGCAGACGGTTGTCGTGACCGGATGGTAGATGGGTCTCTGTTTGGGCATTGAGATGGGACATGTCCTATCCCGCACCTGTTACAAGTTCCATACACAGTATTTTGATTAGATGCCCAACTAAACTGACCTGAGTTTCGAGTTCCCTGGCTGCGATTGTAGTTGTTGATGTTTCGACCACCACGGCCACCACGGGTACCACGGCCGCGTGAGTAATGTGACTGTCCAGCCCTGTTTGTATAAAAGGCTTGAGGTGTGGAGGTTTGTGAGGAACCCGGGGCTGGTTGAAGTTGAAAACCGAGACGGGCAACCATCTGCTGAATGGCCTGAACAGTGTCAGGAGGAGCCGAGGCAGAACTTGCTGCAGTGGCAGCCGTGAAGGCTTGTACAGGGGCAACTTCAGAGGTTGGTTTCCTGATTAGAAACTCATGGTCAGCAATGAGACTGGGAAGCTCAGAGAACACAGCCCGAAAGTCTCTGGCCAGGAGGCCTTGTTTGACTCCATTATACTCTTCACGAAGACCTGCAACAACTAACATAACAACATCTTTGTCAGGCATTGGATGTCCAATATTCGCAAGGGCATTTGCGTATTCTTGTGCCCGAGCGAGATATGCAGCAGAGGTTTCATCTCCTTTCATTTGAATTTTCAGTAGCTGCGTTTTCAGTGTGAATTCTCTTGAAGAAGTATGGGGGGCATAAGCACGTTCAAGAGTAAGCCACACATCACGGGAAGTATCACCTTGAACATGCTGAAAAGAAGCTTCTGAGATGGTTGAGGTGAGTATCATGAGGACGTGGGCATCATTAGATAACCAAGCTGTGTGGTTGGGATTAGGGATGGGAACAACAGCAGCAACATCCTTGTCTGATGTTCCCTGTGATGATGAAATTGTGGATGGAGGGCAGGGAATACTCCCATCAATATAACCGAAGAGTCCATTGGTAACAAGAAGCGGCTTGATCATAGCCTTCCAATGTCCATAGTTTGTAGGAGACAAAGTGAAGGCAAACTTGTGAGAGTTGTGTGAGGTTTTCTCGGTAGTAGAGAAGGCTGCGAGGAGGGCCATTGTGTAGCCGAAAAGAAGGGATCAAGGCTTGGAAAAAGAAGAAATTGGCGGCTGATGAACAGTGACGATGAACAGTGTCACGGCTAGGGTTAGGTTGCAGGCAATTGTAATTGCTGGAAGGTGGCGGCTGATTAGGGTTAGGCTCTGATACCAAGATAAACTTGGTAAATGATTGTATATTGATTGTATATTCAATTGAGATACAATATGGTCCTATATATAGATCTATACAAGACATCATTAGGGCCGGCTATTAGTGTCTAGGGATTGGCCCATGTTATACAAGTGATATCGATCAATAAACAGCATTCACAATGCCAATTCCACTACACAATATTGCATTATATTCAGATAATCCAAAAAATATTTTGTTTCAAACTGATAACAAAGATCGTCTTACCTGATACCTTCGGTGTAATCACTCCCCAAAAGCATTGCCATACGAATTAACTTTTCTCTTGTTAAGCCAAGCTCCGTTTCAATGTCCTAAAACCATATTAATATGCAACAGATACAATAAGATTCAACTAAATTTAAATTTTACAAAAATACACTAGTTATATTTGATACATACCTTCATAAAGTATGTTTCTACATATTTTCTATCATCAAATATGTTTTTGTAAACACTTCGTGCCCCAAACAACAACACATCAGAGTCATCCGTGACAACTCCATCAACAAGCTTTTCAAGTTCCATGCATGCGCATTGAGCTTCCGCTTCCATTGGAGCAATGATATACGGCAATCCAAACATTTGAAGAAGCTCCTGAAACATATATAAACAAAATTAACTTCCTTTCTATTAGCATTTGTATCATTTGGGCTCTAAAGATGCTAAAAGACTGCTTGTGCTTACCTGGCATTCGGTAAACATATCACCACTTACAGACTCTGCATTCCGTTCAAGCCTTCTTTGTTCATCACCAAGATCGATGCTTTCCTTGTTTAAATTTGCCATTTCTTCCTCTATATTAGCCTTAGCGATTTCAACCTGCTCATCGCTCAGATCATTGATAACAAATCTGTTGGCATCTTCTTGTCTTTGCACATGAGCTGTGTTACTGTCGCGTTCCTCTGCAACCTTCTGCACAGTATCAGATTCGGATTGTGACTTGTTAGAAGAAGTTCCTTTAGGTTCTAGTGGCTCGGAAACATGGTCAACCATCTGGTCTTTAACCTCACTTTGCTGAGGCCCAGTGAGATTAACATCATGTGAACTAGAAATATGGGTTCGAGTACTAGATATATTATCAGAACTTGTGATAATGTCAGCCTTCTCTCCAAGGTTATCTTCACTAACTCTTTCTTCTTCCGTTGTTTCCACATGTCTCTCCTTGAGAATTATGATCATCACTTGCGGCTTTAACTAAATCATGGTGGTGCATTTGATCGCTTTGATACGAGGTTTCCATCTGTACTTCCATTAAATCTGGATCATTTAAAGTAGTTGCATCCACCTCAACAGATGATTTCTTTGGAAGAGCAATCTCTGAGGATAATGTTGGAATATCAATATCTTTACACGCATCAGGTGCAGATGATGCATCGATATCTATCTGGGACCTCACATCAACCCGTCTTCGTCTAATTGCTTCCTGAAAATCCATTTACTAACTCGTATTCAAATTCAAAACCACTTTCCGAACACAAATTTACGAATCTAATGACATTCTCTTAATAAATGTTAGATTGACCAATTTCTATCAAAATCCATGTAGTCGGATTTAAATCCTGATAACAACATGAAAAGAAATCTTTACATAACCAACAATTTTTAGAATCTTATTAAACTTAGCCCCCGTCCACCCAAGTAGACCCTCGAGCCGTCAACACCATACCAACATTACCAAACTCTCAATCTTCTTTCACCAAAAACCAAAACACCTTCACAAATCAAAACCACGACAGACCGAAAAACACAGTATCATTAACACCCATTTCCGAAAACAACCAAAAACCACAAAGACTTCACTACAATTTCCAACTTTATATTTTATATAATTTCCATTTCTTATTATAGACATATATATACACATATATATCTGGTTTTATTACTCCCATTAATATTATTTCTCTCTCACCTGCAAATAAATATTCATTCATATAATCGTAACTCGTTACTGATCTGAACAACCACGGATCACACCACCAATCGGCCACCGGTTCACTCTAAAGTACACTCATCTCACCGGTTCAATTGTTTCTCACTCTAAACCCTAGTTATAATAAAAATTCAAAATAATGAAAGTTAAAGTAGAGTCCATAATTAATTAATTACATAATCATTAAATATTGAAAATTGTCGATAATTAACTAAACAGTCATTAATTGAAATTTAATATAAACTTCTAAGCTACCCTATCAGCTAACAATACTTATAAGTACCTTTATCACATGAGCCTCCTTTAATGTTAATCTCAAATTTCCCGGGAATGCTTATGGCTCCACTGAAACCCAGCTTACACTTAAAAGGCAATACGTTCTTCACCACAGCCCCCCTTCCCTTGTGACGAAAGAAAGGTGAAATTTCCAGCCACCGTCACAAACGCTTGCGGTTGCAGCAAAATGGTGTTCACCTCCAAACTGGACAAGGGGGTGGAGGTTAAAGGGAAAGCCTCACAGATCCCTTGACCTGTGACGTTGACCTCATCCAATTTGATTGAGGGCAACACTCCGGTATTGAGGCTTAGCTTTAGAATCGCTTGATCTGGTTCGTACTCGAGGATGAGTGACGAAGGTAACTAGATTGTCACGTTGATTAGGTAGTCCGGGTAGATCTCTTTATATCCTGACGACGGTGAGAGTTAAAGACCCAGTGTGGTGTTAGTGTGGTGTTGCGACGTGCGGCGAGTGAGAGAGAGAGAGCGTTGTCTCTCTCTCTCACTCGCCGCACGTCGCAGCACCACACCGGGTCTACACCAATGCCATATGCTTGCATCATCAGTTTGCCATTGTCATGTGTATTCAAACTTTTGATCCAAGGCCTTGATGTAGATGATCTTAGTAAGAGCGTCCACAACGGGGTGGGTTGCCCGAGGTCCGGATACAGTTGGCAAGCGACGGACTAAGATCCACCAGACGTCACCGTTGTAGCACCAAAGTCCGCTGAAGAAGTCTGGCTCTGCAAACGCGAGAAGAACCAATAGATGTTGGCCCCTTTATATAATATTATTAATTAATAAAAATCGATTTCAACTTCCATGAACGAGATTTGGATCTGATCCATTTGAAGGAGACTAACCGCTATTGTTGCAGAAGACGGACGGTTTTTGAAGCTCCGACGAGTGGGTATCCTTTTTCAGATCTAAAATGAAAAACAGGGAAAGGGAAGTGGTGGGGATGTGGTGGGGATCAGTTTTTTTGAAAACTGATGTGACGTTCTGTGAAAGTTTGTTGTTGTGGATGCTCTAAGTGGCATACACTGATGAGACAGATTTCTCTCTCTCTCTCTCTTCGCTGATGATTCGTTTTATAGGTGTGTGACAGATTTTCAATCCCCAAAATGGCCATATATATAGCGTGCTCTCTCTCTCTCTCTCTCTCCCTCCCTCCCTCCTTCCCAAAATTACCGGGTGAGTTATTCCATGAAGCTTTTACCAGGTATAAGGATATGATCAGAAAATGCCCACATCACAATATCGAACTGTGGGAACTGGTAAAGTGCTTTGTTGATGGTTTGACGTAAGAGGACCGAAAGCATCTTAAGGCCTCGTGTAATAGTCAGTTGTTGAATCAGCCGGAGGAAGATGATTGGGAATATTTAGAGTTCATGTGTGAAGATTCCAAGGCAGAAGCAGGGGCTGAAAGAAGAAGACGGGGTAATTCGTCCAGATCGGTTAAGTCAGTCACGAGTGAGTCTGAAAGAATCGCTGAATTAGAACGTGAACTGGCTGGGTACAGAAAGGGTAAGAAGAAAGAAGTCGGTAAAGTTGGAGTGAAATTCCCGGTTTGTGAAGACTGTGGTGAACTCGGGCATAAGGCAGAAAATTGCCCCGAGTATTATGATGATGAGGAGGATGACACCGAGGAAGTTAATTATGCTTACGGGGATTCCAAAGGCCAAGGGCTCAATTCTAACACATATCACTCGGGCCTGAGGAACCACCCGAATTTTCGTTAGGGGAACGCGTCTTCTCACTTGAACCAGAACTTTCAGGGATCGAGTCAGAACAAATCGCAGGGTAATTACCGCCCGAGCGGTTATCAGCAAAGCTCGAGTAATCAGAATCGGGGGTATAACAGAGACGGTAACCGGGGGGAAAATATTCGGGTAATCAGGATCAGCATAAACGGTCCTCGGGAAATTCGGACGAGTCAGTACACTCGAAGTTGGATGTATTATTGAAAGCCATGACTGATCAAAAGGCCGAGACGAAACAACAGTTCGAGTTACGGGATAAATCATCGGAAGCAATGATGAAGCAAATTGGTCAGCTCGCTTCAGACATGGCGAAATTACAAAAGAATGCGGGTCAACTTCCGAGTGACACCACAGTCAACCCGAATCATCACAGTTCCAGTTCGAAAAAGCACGTCAACCAGGTAAGTATTTTACATAATGGTAAGAAATATGATAACAAGGTTGGGGGTCCACCACCTTTGGTTGATGGGGTGGTGGAAGAGATTGATGAAAATCTCGTCAGTGATGACGAGCCGAAACCGATTGAATTAAATAAACCTAACAAAAGTGAAACTAAAAATAATAAATCGGTTCCGAAGAATGACACCAACAACTTCAAGGATAAGGAAAAGGTGAAAACTGTTCCATATCCCGATGCTTTGTTGGAGCTATCAAAGGCGAAAATGGCATCAAAACGAGGCCCGCAACAAGAAGAAATGTGGGAAACGTTTAAACATGTCAAAATTAACATTCCTCTTTTAGATGTCATAAAACAAATTCCCGCTTATGCTAATTATTTAAAAGAATTGTGCACACAGAAAAGTAGTCATAAGATTCCTAAACAGATTGATTTTACCGACAATGTGAGTGCAATTCTTTCGGGTGCACTTCCACCCAAGCTACAAGATCCGGGAACACCCATTATACCCATACAATTGGGTGATTTTAAAATGACTCGGGCGCTTCTAGATCTTGGAGCTAGCATCAGTATTCTCCCGGGCAGTTTATACGACCAGTACAATTTTGGCCCGCTTCGTACGGCTGCCACCACGGTTTTCTTGGCCGATCAGACACCGAAACTGCCCCGAGGAATATTGACTGACGTTATTGTCAAGGTGGAAGACTTTTACTTTCCAGTTGACTTTTTAGTCCTCGATTATGTTTCGGGTGAGAGGACTAAACAGCCTACGGTTATCCTCGGTAGACCATTTGGCTACCACAAATGCCAACATTAATTGTAGAAATGGTACCGTTGACATGTCATTCGGTAACCGTAAGCTGAGAATTAATGTTTTCACGCGCGGAGATAACTCTCCGGTCGATGACGAGTGCTTTATGGCCGATGTCATTGACGAGTGCATTCCGCTATACGACTCTGTCGTCAGTTCGGATGGCACAGCGGAGACGTGTTTTTTGTTTGACAGGTCACAGGTGGAAACAGACAAGCTGCTGGAAGAAGAAGAGAAACAAATGGAGATCGCAGCTGTGCGAGGAGACAGTCCACCATGGTCAGTTCAGGTGGAACCGCTTCCCGAGAAGATTGATACTGGGTTGAAACCGTCAATGCTGGAAGCACCGAAAGTCGAGCTGAAAGAGCTCCCAAAGCATTTAAAATATGCTTTTCTTGGTAAGGATAATACATTGCCTGTTATTATAGCTTCTAACCTATCTGTTGAACAGGAAAATGCTTTGATGGAGGTGTTGGTTGCGAATAAAGAAGCAATCGGTTGGACGATAGCGGATTTGAAAGGAATCAGTCCCTCAATTGTGATGCACAAAATTTTAACAGATCCGGCTGTCAAACCCGCACATGATGCTCAGTGGAGGTTGAACCCGAACATGAGGGAAGTGGTGAAGAAGGAGGTGCTAAAATGGTTAGATGCTGGCATTATCTTTGCCATATCAGACAGCATGTGGGTGAGCCCGACACAGACAGTGCCTAAAAAGGCGGGCATCCAAGTCGTCAAGGACGACTCAGGTAACGAGGTCGCCACCCGGCCGGTAACCGGGTGGCGCATTTGTATTGATTATCGTAAACTGAACGCGACAACATCAAAAGATCACTTTCCGCTTCCGTTTATCAATCAAATTGTCGAAAAGCTATCTGGTCAAAAATTTTATTGCTTTTTAGACGGGTATTCCGGGTATAACCAGATAGCTATTCATCCTGAAGATCAGGAAAAGACCACGTTTACGTGCCCGTATGGCACATTCGCGTTTAGACGAATGCCATTTGGGTTATGTAACGCCCCTGCCACCCTTCAGAGGTGCATGATGAGTATCTTTTCAGATATGGTGGGGGAGTCTTTGGAAATTTTCATGGATGATTTTTCAATTTTCGGCACATCTTTCGAGTCATGTTTAAACCAACTCGAAAGAGTTTTGAAAAGACGTGTCGAAACGAACTTGGTTCTTAGTTGGGAAAAGAGCGATTTCATGGTCCAATAGGGAACTGTATTGGGCCATGTTGTTTCGAGTCGAGGGATTGAGGTGGACCGGGCTAAGGTCCAAGTTATTTCCACTTTACCTCATCCCACGAATGTTAAAGGCATTAGATCATTTCTGGGGCATGCCGGGTTTTATAGATGGTTTATTAAGGGTTTTAGTGACATTACCAAACCCTTATGTAATTTATTGCTTAAGGATACCCCGTTTGACTTTAATGATGAATGTGCTAAGGCCTTTGACATTTTGAAATTGAAATTAGTTGAAGCCCCGATCTTGCAATCACCCGATTGGAGTTTACCTTTTGAAATAATGTGTGATGCAAGTGATTATGCGGTCGGGGCTGTTTTGGGTCAACGGGTTGACAAGAAACCCGTTGCTATATACTCTGCAAGTAAAACCCTTTCTGATGCTCAATTGAATTATACCACAACCGAGAAGGAGTTAGTAGCAGTAGTATATGCTCTAGATAAATTCCGGTCTTATATTTGGGGAAGTAAAGTCATTATATATTCTGACCATTCTGCTGTCAGGTACCTCATGAATAAGAAGGACGCGAAACCGCGATTAATCAGGTGAGTTTTGCTGCTTCAGGAGTTTGATCTAGAGATTCGGGACAAGAAAGGTAGTGAAAATGTTGTTGCAGATCACTTGTCCCGAATCATGGTGGAAGATGGAGAAAAAGACGGGCCCATTAACGAGTTATTTCCAGATGAACAAATCATGGCAGTCTCCCAAAACCCCTGGTTTGCACATATTGTTAATTTTAAAGTTTCAGGTGACATACCGGAGCATTGGCAAAGGAGGAAAAAGAAGCACTTGATGTCACAAGCTAAACAGTATCTTTGGGATGACCCGGATTTGTTCAAAATTGGTGCTGATCAGATGATTAGACGATGCATACCCCGAGGAGGATGTCAGATCGGTGTTGGAACACGCACATTCGTCTGCGTGTGGTGGTCATTTTAGTGGCCAGAAAACCGCTCGAAAAGTTTTAACGAGTGGTTTCTTTTTGCCTTCAGTGTTTAAGGACGCTCACGAGTTCGCGACACGTTGTTTAAAGTGTCAACAACTAGGGAGTATTTCTAAGCGGGACGAGATGCCCTTGAACCCGATCCTAGTTGTTGACATTTTTGATGTCTTGGGGATCGATTTCATGGGCCCGTTTCCGAATTCATACGGTAATTTGTATATCCTAGTGGCCGTCGATTACGTTTCTAAATGGGTTGAAGCGATAGCCACTAGGACAAATGATCACATAGTCGTTTGCAATTTTGTTCAAAGTAATATTTTTTCGAGATTTGGAGTCCCCCGAACCATCATAAGTGATGGGGGATCTCATTTTAAAAATTTTAAATTCGGGAAATTGATTAAACGATATGGTGTTGATCATAGGATTGCAACTCCTTACCATCCACAAACGAGTGGACAAGTAGAGGTTTCCAATAGGCAAATAAAACAGATTTTCCAGAAAACTGTTCGGGCGGACCGAAAGGATTGGGCAACTAAGTTGACCGATGCCTTATGGGCCTACCGAACCGCGTATAAAACGCCAATTGGAACCACTCTTTATAGACCTGTGTATGGAAAGGATTGCCATTTACCGGTTGAAATTGCACAAAGAGCGTTTTGGGCTACTAAACAGGTTAATATGGATTATGATGATGCAGGTAAGGCGAGAAAATTGGCTTTGTGCGAGATCGAGGAGTTGAGAGACGAGGCATACGATTGCGCGCCCGCTTACGAGGCAAAGATGAAGAAAGTTCACGATGCGAAGATCCGGTTGAAGAACTTTGAAGTTGGACAAAGAATGTGGTTGTACAACACGAGGATGAAGCTTTTCCCGGGTAAGTTGAAAAGTAAGTGGACGGGCCCGTATTTGATTGTAAGGGTTGGAAATCACGGGCAATACGAGATTGAATATTTTGATGATCATTTGAGGCAAGTGGTAAATGGCTATAGACTGAAGCCATACTTGGAGATGGAGGATATTCATAACATGAGTAAGGAATCGTTGAGTTTCATTGTAACCTCACCGGTTTATGAAGACACTTAATGGTCAATTACATGTATTTCCAGGTTAGTGTATATTTTGTTGTATTTCGAACTTTGTGGGTGTAGTTCGCTATAAACCCTCACGAGACCCCACTCGTCCTCCCGGGCTACCGGGGGGTTTACAGGGCTTGTTGCATACGCTAAATGAAATCGTGATTCCTACGAAAGTGAGTTAGGTCTTTTAACGTTTTTAACTAATTTAACAGAATTTATTATGAAACGAATTAATTTGGCTCGGTAATTGTTTTAATGAAATTAACAATTATTCATTTTCGAAACTCTTAAAAGACCTATGTCTTACACTTGTGAGAAGCTTGCTTCTACACATCTCGAGATTTTGCAGGTTCGATTGTCAGTTTGGTAATTGGATGAGACGAGAGTATACGAGTGTTACGAGAGTTCACGAGCCGACTGGTCCTTCTCCAGTCACGTTGATATCAGGTGATTTCAGTTTCATAGTTTAATTTTGTTTATATTACTTTAAACGTTGAAAGTGTAATTGTATAATTGTTAGTAGAACCGCCACACCTGACCCCCGAAATTTTAAAATTGCTTAATAGTCAAAAAGTCAATTTCAACCCCGTCCCTCAAATGTTCATTAATCGTTCGATCCTTTTTAACTTTGAGGACAATGTTGAGTATTCTTACATTTAGGACAATGTAAACCTCAAGTGTGGGGATGGGGGGAAGTTTGAAAATTTTTAGCCCGATAGTACCTCGAAGAGTGTTCAGAAACAAAAGTTGTTAACTGTTAATTATTGCCTTTAATGCCAAGTCATAGGTTTCTGGTCATGGTTGGTTTTTCAGCGTCTCATTAGTCTTACTCACAAATGTTTTTATAACAAGAAGTTGAAAATGGGGTCGTTTAGGCGGGGATAACGAGTCATGGGGACATGTATACATGTTTATATCGTCAACCCTATTCCTCCGGTACGTGTGTGAGTTGACCCAAATATATATAATACACATATAATATATAGTACACACATGTCATTTGAGTGCTTTCACTGATGTTCATGGATTACGGGATCACAATTGGCAAAATGCAAAAGTGATAGAGGCAACTAGGTTAAGCCTCGTCTGGATGAGTGCGAGTGTGGGTACTGGGGGGTTGGGGCCTCATTATTACACATATGAGGTGAGGTTAATGTGAGGGGCGGGGGGTTGGGTCCTTTATAATACCTTTCTTGGACTTATTTTTCAATTGTTTAACCCCGACATTATGTTACGAGACGATCCGACTTACTAGGTTTATTTGTAATTGTATTTGTTCCATATTTAAGCATCACGTTATTATGCTTAAAAAAAATCTTGTGAAAAAGGCCAAAAAGATGTCTGTTTATATTCAATTATGTATTCAGTAGTTCGTTTATGTTAAAAAAAAAGAAAAAAAAGAAAAAAAAATATGAAATTAGTATGTATGTTAGCTCTCTTATTTAGAGGTTTTATAATAAGTCAGTCAGTTTGTATAGCAGTTTCATTTATTTAGATGTTTTGTAATAAGCCGGGTCAGATCGTTTGAGCTACTTAAATATTTCCCTTCCATACCCTTACACCTGGCCCCGTTACAACCCTTTTAAAGACCTCTTGATTTGCATTTGTGTCAAAGCATCTTGATGGATGAATATTTGATTATGAGTGATATTGAGAGCAGAGTGATACTAGCACATCTTTTGCTAGTCCAGATATTAAACCGAGAGGAGAGATGTTATATTATGAGGGGTATGAGCATGTGTGTCTTAACCGGAAACAAAGTACACTTGTCTGGGCGGTCCTATTATTTTTATTATAGCACTTAACCTTATTTGTGAGATGTCAATCTATAAAAAGTGTCAGTCTGGGAAACTGGGCATGACCTTAAACCTTACTAGTATTAATGGCGATAATTGACATAACTATGATGGAGGTCATTGTTTACTTTAGAGTTTGCTTGAGGGCAAGCAAAAGATAAGTGTGGGTATGTGATGGTCAGGTATTTTGTATATATATTAGTGTATTAATTATGTAGTTTTATTGAGTATTTTGTTAGAACTTTGGTACTTCATACGAGCTTATGTTTTACAGGTCATCGATTGATAATGATGCTAATTTGGGACCTATATGAGCACGGAGCGGAGGAAAAAGCAAAACGTTACAGCAGCCTAGAGCGGAGGAATAGGAGCAGAGAAATAGACTGGAGGAAAAGGACCGGATGGTAATAGGAGCAGAGAAATAGACCGGAGGAAAAGGACCGGATGGTGATAGGAGCAGAGAAATAGACCGGAGGAAAAGGACCGGATGGTGATAGGAGCAGAGAAATAGACCGGAGGAAAAGGACCGGATGATGAAGAGACAAAAGAAGAGCGGATGATGAAGAACATGGGTATCCGAAAGGTTCAAGACCCTTCAAGTTTGGCTTTATACCATGCATAAGTTCATAACATGTTTTATTTAATCTTTTAACAGTTAAAACACGTTTAAGGATATAACAGGCTGTAGCAACAGCCTCAGCCCAGAACACCACGGGAAGTTTAGCATCTGCCAACATGGTTCTGGCTCCTTCGATTAGCGTTCTATTCTTCCTCTCAGCTACTCCATTTTGTTGCGGAGTATACGGGGCGCTAAACTGATGTTCTATCCCTTTCTGTAAGCAGAACATCTCCATCTGATAGTTCTTGAACTCTGTACCATTATCACTCCTGATGTACTTAACCTTTCTCCCAACACTATTTTCAACCTTGGTAATCAAGTTAATTACCAACTTAACTGTTTCATCTTTTGCCTTCAGAAAGTATACCCAAGAGTATCGAGAGTAATCATCGGTTACAACCAGGCAATATGACGTTCCACCTAGACTCTTTACATTTACAGGACCAAAAAGATCCATGTGTAGTAGGTCTAGGGTGCTGACAATTGAGTTAACCTTCTTGGAGTGATGAGGCTTTTTGTGTTGCTTTCCTTTCTTGCAAGACAAGCATTGATCTTCAAAGTTAAAATTCTTCAAGGGAACCCCAAATACCGGCCCATTCTTGACAATGTAATTCATTTTGCGAAGATGTATATGTCTCATTCTTCGATGCCATAACTCTGACTCAGACTCAGTTGCCTTTGACAGAAGACATGACTCTTCTGTTGTCATCTCAGTTGACCTCATATCTCAGTTGACCTCATCATAACACGTTGAATCGGTAAAGTATAACACACGGAGAGAAGAACACGTATGTGATGGATATGAGATCAACCGAGATAACCATAAAAGAGTCATGTCTCCTGTCAAAAGTAACAGAATCTGAGTCAGAACTGTGGCACCGAAGAATGGGTCATATTCATCTTCGCAAGATGAATTACATTGTCAAGAACGGGCTGGTACTTGGGGTTCCCTTGAAGAATTTTAACTTTGAAGATAAATGCATGTTGTGCAAGAAAGGAAAGCAACACAAAAAGCCTCATCACTCCAAGAAGGTTAACTCAATTATCAGCACCTTAGACCTACTTCACATGGATCTCTTTGGTCCTGTGAATGTAAAGAGTCTAGGAGGAACTTCATACTGTCTGGTTGTGACCGATGATTACTCTCGATACTCTTGGGTATATTTTCTGAAGGCAAAAGATGAGACAGTTCAATTGGTAATTAATTTGATTACCAAGGTAGAAAATATTGTTGGGAGGAAGGTTAAGTACATCAGGAGTGATAATGGTACAGAATTCAAGAACTATCAGATGGAGATGTTTTGTTTACAGAAAGGGATAGAGCATCAGTACAGTGCCCCATATACTCCACAGCAAAATGGAGTAGCTGAAAGGAAGAATAGAGCTCTAATCGAAGGCGCCAGGACCATGCTGGCAGATGCTAAACTTCCCGTGGTGTTCTGGGCTGAGGCTGTTGCTACAGCCTGTTATATCCTTAATCGTGTTTTAACTATTAAAATATTACATAAAACATGTTATGAACTTATGCATGGTAGAAAGCCAAACTTGAAGGGTCTTGAACCTTTCGGGTCCCCTTGTTCGATATTAAAGACTAACTCTAAATTTGGTGAGAAAGCTGACGAAGGTATCTTAGTTGGCTATGTTGTTGGGACACCAAACAGAAGAGTCTTTAATCTATCGAACAACAAGGTTGAGGTGGTCTGTAACACTGACATTACTAGTTACAAATCACCAAGGCCTAGCATGGGACCGATAAAAGCTTTCGACTATGATAAGCTATTCAAATCTTTTAATATGCCCTACTTGAATTTTGCAGACATTGATGAGAGAATGGCATCACAGATACTGTATGACGAAGAGGAGACCATTGTGCAACATCCACAATATGATGAAAATCAACCAACCTCGTCAAGTGCGGTTGAAACTCCTGTTGTCTCGAATGAAGATGAATTCTACAATCCATTTCACACTCAACCTCAGTCTCACACTGATGAACTTTCTTCAAATCTTGAGAATGATCTGGAAGTCGGTCCGGTACAGTCCACCAAAATTAACAAGAATCATCCTTTAGAGAATGTGCTCGGTAATCCTTCTGATGGTGTACGTACTAGAAGAAGTTTGGATGAACACACGTGTGTTTATGCAAGCATTAAAGACACGGGTATTATAAATGAATGCTTGTACACCTGCTTCGTCAGCCAGATTGAACCAAAGAATTATTAAATGGCACTGAAGGATAGCTCGTGGGTTGAAGCCATGAAGGAAGAACTGGCACAGTTTGAGAAGATGGAAGTATGGCAATTAGTTGAAAAACCGCAAGAAGTGAACGCTATCGGTACAAAGTGGGTTTTTAAATGTAAGAGAGATGAGAAGGGGATAATCATACGCAACAAGGCAATATTGGTAGTGAAAGGGTTTAATCAGCAGGAAGGAATCAATTACAATGAAGTGTTTGCTCCTGTGGCGAGATTGGAGGCAATTCGACTATTTTTGGCATTTGATGCACACAAAGAGATGAAAGTGTTCCAGTTAGATGTGAAAAGTGCCTTTCTTAATGGTAAAGTCGATGATGTGGTATATGTTGAACAACCTCTGGGTTTCCCTGACCCAGATTTTCCTGATCGTGTGTACAAACTGAGCAAAGCATTATATGGGTTACATCAGGCACCTCGTGCCTGGTACGCAACACTTTCAGATTACTTGCTAGAGAATGGGTTCGAGAGAGGAAAGATTGATAGTATGTTGTTTGTCAAGAGAAAAGGGGGAGATTTTCTACTCGTTCAGGTTTATTTGGACGACATCATTTTTTCTGCCTCAAGAGTTACTATATGTCAGGAATTTGAAGCGGTCATGAAGAAGAGGTTTGAGATGAGCGCCATGGGCGAATTAACTTTCTTTTTGGGATTGCAGGTAGATCAGAAGAAAGATGGCATGTTTATTCATCAAATGAAATATGTCCATGATGTGCTCAAACGCTTCAAGATGGATGATAGTACCCCATTTGACACTCCAATCTGCGACAACCACAAACTGGGTTCTGATTCCGACAGTGATGAAGATGTGGATCCCACTCAATATCGGGCAATCATAGGTTCTTTAATGTATCTAACTGCATCTAGACCTGACATTATGTTTGCAGTTTGTCTTTGTGCTCCTTTTCAGGCAAACCCAAAGGAATCACACATGAAGGGAGTGAAGAGAATCTTGCGGTATCTTAAAGGAAAGCCTAAATTGGGACTATGGTACATGAAAGGGGGAAAACTGGATTTGGTAGCTTACACCGATTCTGACTATGGAGATTGCAATCAGCACAGGAAGTCAACCACCGGTGGATGTCAGTTTCTCGGAGGAAGATTGGTGTCGTGGCAGTGCAAGAAGCAAACCTCTGTAGCCATTTCCACCTGCGAAGCAGAGTACATGGCAGCATCAAACTGCTGCTCCCAGGTTTTATGGATACAATAACAAATGCGCGATTATGGTCTGGATTTTACTCAAACTCCTATTTGCATTGATAATATTGCTGCTATCTCAGTAACTAACAATCCCGTTAAACACAGTAAAACTAAACATATTGACATTCGTCATCATTTTATACGGGATTGTGCTGAGAAGAAATTAATTGTGCTTGAAAAGGTTGATTCACTGGATAATTTTGCCAATCTTTTTACTAAAGCATTTGACCGATCCCGTTTTCAAAATCTTGTTGAGCTTAATGGGATGATCAATCCCGAGTAACCTTGTTTTCAGTTTTGTCTTAAAAAAAATCACTATCGCTTAAAATTATGTCGGTTGCTTAAGTTTGAAGGACATATCCTAGGATATGTTTGGTCCTTACTTCTACGTGTAGATTATATGGATAGCCATTAACCAGATGACTGAAAGTGACCGGGGCGGTTTATGATGGGTTTTTATTCTTTCGCTTAAAATTAGTCGTTCATACTTAGTTAGAAGGACACATAATTGTATGTGGTCGGTCCGGCTGATCCATTGGATTTTCAGGATAGCCATTTACCTAAAGACTTTGACTTGATCAGGGCGCTAGAATTTAAATTTTTTTTAGGGACATGATATAATTTTTCAAGTCTATAACTTCGTAAGAAGTTTCAATACGGTGTTTAAAAGAAAATTGATCCAACCTTGGAAAGTGATAGAAAAACTAATTTTGTGTGCTTAACTGGTGAAGTTATTAGGCCTAAAAGACTCTAGAATAGTCTCCGGGGTGACTTGGGGAAAACTAAATACGCTTTGAGAATAGATAGGAGGCATCACAATCTCTCATGTGATGTCCATCTAAACTTTGAGCTTAATAGAACCTAATACGTATCACAGAAGCGATGAAAGCTATACTAAGTTTTATACCTGCCTACAACCTGTTTCTTTATGTCATAATATCGCTGAACATGGATCTATGTGACAGCCACTTCATTAGTATGATTCCTGTTCGGATCTTTTCTAAAATATGCAGGTTCTCGTCAAGACTGAAATTTGATCCCGTTTATTCTATTATTCAATTAAGCGTTATGTATTTGGTATTATGTTTAGACTTTTATTCTTTTGGTTACTTGGTTCTTTGATCGTTAAGTTTAAATCTTTTTCGGATAATTTTAAAGCAAAGTTGACCTTTGGTCAACTTTATGTGTTTCTGTTTATAAGTTATAACGGGCGAACTTAACTAAACGGCGAAGTTAATTGGTGAGCGATGTTGCCTGTGGAGAAGTTATCAAAGTAGGCGAAGTTGACCTTGCGTTGACTGAGCGAAGTTTATTTCGGCGAAGTTAAACCCAACTTCGCCTCTGGGGTTTTTAAAAACTATATAAAGTGAAGCGGTGGTCAATTGGTCAATTTATTTTCAAACTCCAACCCTTGGCGAACTTAATCCTCTGAATCAAAACCTGAAAAAACCTGTTTTCCATCCGTGTTCAAGGTTTGTAAGATCCTCGTGACTCATAATTTGTTTTGGGTGTTGCTAATCTGTTTCTCAATGATCGTTTTGTAATCACTTCGCAACAAACCCTTGGCCCGCTTTTATCAATCCGTTTTGAAACTGTTTTGGTGAAAATAAGTGTATCTGGATCTTAATCGGAACTATCTCATTCATGCTTTTACTCTTTGATCAGCCATTCCTAACCCTAATAGGGTGTGAAGTGTGCGCCGTTCAAATAGCGAAGTTATTCATCTTGTTGCGGTGAATAGGCGAAGTTGTAGCGTTAGCGAAGTTAAGGGAGTGGCGAACTTGTTAAGTTCGCCACTCCCTTAACTTCGCTAACGCTACAACTTCGCCTGCTCCATGCAGGGCGAAGTTGTAACCTGCTATCATACTGAACTGATCTGGCTCGTTTGCTTTGCAGATATGGCTGCTGTGGCAGGTGCTGGTGGTGCTGGTGGTGATGAAGGAGGAGATATAACAGACAATTCTTTTCGGGTCACAACATGTATATTACTTTGGATCCGGATGCTCGGGGAATAGACGATTATCGTGAAATCATTTCTTTTCTCATTCGCTCACGTATTTTTCACGCCATTACTACTACTCTACCCATTTCACTACCAAATATTGAAGACTTTTGGAGAACCGTCGAATATGATTGTAGGGTTGATCCTCCGGTTATGCGTGCTACAGTTAACAATCAAGTGGTACAGTTCTCGGCCGATCAAATAAGGGTAGCTTTGCATTTTGGGGTTGAGACTACTGACGATCCTACTGAATTTTCGGCCACTTTCCGTAATGGTGCATTCGTTCGTATGGGGTATTTAGGACCTTTGGCGGACTCTCATAGAAGGAAGGGGTTTTTGTTAGATTAGTGGAGGTTTCTGATGCACGTGATGATAGTGTACATGTCGGGTCGTAAAGCTGGTACAGACGGTATGGGTGCAACAATGCAATCGGCCATGACTGCTTTAACCTACAACAAGCCCTATAGTTTCAGCCAGATGATATTTTATGAGATTGATCGTCAGAGGCGTGCAGTGGCTCGGGAAAGGTTTTTGATGTATCCGAGATTCTTACAGATGATTCTCAATCATGTAGAAAGTGTTTCCAAGAGAATTTTTGCTCAATGTAAGTCTTTGAGTGCACGTAGCAGGGAAGCGTTACGGCCGAGGCACACGGCCTTGTTTGGTTACTTAGTGAATCCTGCTTATGTTGCTCCTCCAGAATATGAATTTCTTGATCCGGTACCGCAACAGGCTGATATTCCTCAACCACCTCCTGTGGTTCAACCACCACCCGTGGTACAGCAAGCACCGCCTGCTGATCATGTTGCAGCTCCAGAAGAACAGGTTGATCTTGAAGTTGCCTTTGGAGGGCAAGGGTTCTTTGACATGGAACGTGTTAACCCAGCTGCTGAAGTTCAAGCCTCAGTAGCTGAGGCGTCTGGGGTAAATGTTTCCTTGGTCACTACATCTGTGGCGGATTCTAAGAGAACTGACTCTGACTCCTCTACAGATGATATCATTGAAGCCCAACAAATTCTTGCCAGACAAGAAAGGATTCATAGCAAGCGAAAGAAAGATTTAGATGATAGTGAATCTGATTATGAGGAGGATTTATATCGGATGGTACGAATATCAAAGAAGGCAAGGGTTGGTGAAAGTTCAAGAGTTGGTGAAAGTTCGAGAGTTGTTCGTTTTTCTCCACCATCCTTGTCTGGTATGACTATGTTACCTGCTACTTCAACTGTCACACTGCCGATATCCTCAAGTGTTACTTTGGTTACCACGTCGTCATCTTTTGGTGTACCTCCAACCACGTTTCAGTTTACTGCTCCGGAGATTGTTTCATTACCGCCTCCGACTCTTACTCCATCGGAGGTTGTTGCTAGATTTGTTGACTCGACGTTGGTTGCCACTGCGGGGTTACCTGTCTCAATACCACCCCCGGTTACTTTTCAGTCTACCTCTGATATTCCAGCTAGTTTGGGAATTCCACCGCCATATGCTCAAGATATTCCTCACATGTGTTTTGACTTTGATTCTACTCTGTCTGACTCCGAGAGAATTACGGCTCTTGAACGGGTAGTTGCTGAGCAATCACGGATCAATCTTATTCAGACGCAAGCTATTCAGAGACTGGTGGCTGAAAATCAGATACAATCATCACTTCTCGTTGAACACGGTAAACTCTTTGATGCTCTTAAACAGTTCTTAGCATCTCAGGGGGAGACAAGCTGCAAGGGTGATGAGTTGAGAATTAAGAAGAGGCAAGACAGAGACGATGATCCCAATGCATCGAAAGGTGCAGGTGGTGAGTTGCCAAGAACTGAACAAACTCTTGGGACTTCCACATCTCAGGGGAGTCTGTTGGTCCGTCAGGCAGTACAGGTGGTGAGAATGTAGTGGTTGTAGATGATGAGGAAGTTTTGGGAAATGATGATGATGAGATAGGTGATGAAGAGTCAGCTGATGATGTGTTAACGGCTGATGAGATTGGAAAGATTGGGGAACATATAGAGATTGATAGTGACTTAGAAGAAGGGGAGATTGTTGATGATAATGTAGAGCATGATATTCCGAATGTGGATAAGGTGAACTTGAGTCAAGATGCAAATGTGTCAGATGAGTCTGAGTGGGAAGAACAGCCGTGATGGAAAGAAGGATGTGCTTAGTGGTTCTTCAAGATAAAGAAGCCTGCGGTACCGACAATGTTTAAGAAGAGTTACAATATCAAGGGCTACGCTGAGTCAAAGAAAGGTATCATTTGCTGGTTGTATGACGAACAGTTGAAGTTGTTTGTGATAAAGCGTTATGATGGGATTCAGTACTTTAAGAAGGCTTTGAGATCGCTCAACACCTTGCCTGAGTGTGAGGTGAAAGATTTGGCTCGATTGAGATTGATTAATAGGAGTGATGACGATATTGCTAGAATAATTGGAAAGATAGTATGGAAAGAAGCTATTAAGGAGAAAAAGTTTGAACTTCTAAAGCCTTAGAAAGGAAAGTTGGTTGAAGATAAGGAACGGGGAATGCGGGCTGATGGTAAGCCTTGGATGGTGATGAAGTACAAGCCGATTCGATGCTTGAAAGAGGTTCCGATGAAGATGATGCCCAAGGATGTATTAAAGGATCTCAAGTGGTGGTACGTTAACTGTCAGACTGCTGAGGCTGTTATGGAAGATGAGGATGAACATGAGATTCTAAGAGTGTATGATCCCATGCACTTGGTTAATTTGTCTCAAGCTTATTTGCAGGTACTCAATGATAAGAAGATATTCTACATTCCTGCGTGGAAGGATGAAGCTAAGAAGTACCAGAGGGTGGTCTCTGTCTGTGTAAGGCAGGGCGTTCATGCTTGAAGACGAGAGGTACGAGATTTTTGGATTACAAGACACGAGAAAGAAGATAGAGATATGAAGCTACTGCCAAGGGGGAGTCTGTTGGTGCATGATGTCAGTAGTTCAGTATCTGGTGTTTATTTGTGTCTGTAATCGTTTAGATTGTTTGATTTGTGTTGAGTATTGTTACTTGTATGTTCTCCGTGTGTCAAGCGAACTTGAAGGCCAGCGAAGTTATGACAACTTCGCCTACTATGTTAGGCGAAGTTGTCGAGCTTTATAAACTCATAAGTTCGGCCAGTTTAGATAAGTTTTTGGAACAATTGGTTTTGGTGATCTTTGGTATCACGTGTTGGCTCTTGCAATATATCAAGTTTTACAGTATACTCTCGTGTGTTTACCTACATATTCAACATATAAATCGTCTCGACACTCGTATCGTATACGTGGGGATTCCGCACCCTTGTGTTACGAGATACTCCTGTGTAGATCCGGCGGGGAACCTACCAAAAGACTAAAGATCTCAATAGAATGAGCATGACTAAAATGATTGCCACCATTAAAGCATGCGATATGGATGATAAACAACGGGCAATAAATCATGCGAGTTCTTATAGTGCTGCTGGTTATAACGTTGCTTCTAATAGTGCCCTCATGTCTCAAGATAGCTTTTCAATGTTCAAACCTACTCAACAACCACCACAGGGAAACTTTCAGATGTTTTCGTCCACCCTTGGTCAATCGTCATCATCACTTTCACCTAATCCAGCTCCAGTATTTTTCACCAAATCTGCTCAGTCTACAAATGATTTTGTCAATACCACTTCGAGTCCAAACCCCAGTCAGATTCCCTCTATACCTAAGGAAACTCAAGAGAATATCGCTCTAATGGCGGGTTTTATGAATTGCTACCACGCTTTTCTGGCCGGAGACTTGGTTCAACCGGTGGTTATTGCTGAACTAGATCAAATTCATCCCGATGATGTTGAAGAAATGGACATCTCGTGGCAAATTTCCATGGCAGTTTTCCGTGCAAAGAAGTTTACAAAGAGGACGGGTAGAAATAACCGGAACATGCCAAATAATCAAAAGGTGGGTTTTAACAAAGAGACCCTCAGATGCTACAACGGTCACGAGCCGGGTCATTTTGCTCGTGAATGCACTAATCCAGCTAAGGATGGAAATACGGAAAGGGCTTTGGTTCCAGCTGGGAATGCTCGGGGTGAAGCTGGAGGTATTTCAGGTAATGGTGAAAGAGGTATGGTTGCTCAAACGTTCTCATAGGAAGGTCAGATGGTTGCGCTGAACATTGGAAATCAAACTGCTAATTTCGCAACAGTTGAGGAATCTGAAGAGGAAAACACTGCTGAGGAGAAGGTTAAGGAGCTCCAATTTGCATACATGGCGTTCACTTCTCCGGATTCATCTGAGGTACGTTTTCAACCACGTTCTTTAAATTGTGGTGATAAAATTGAGATGTATCAACTTCATAATGACAGTCTAATTAGAGACATGGAAAGAATAAAATCAGAGAGTTTTAAACTTAAGAAAAATGAAAAAGGGTTTTTAGACAAAATTGAATCTCTCAACAAAGATATTAAGAAACTTAAGTCTGATTTTAGTATTAAGAGCTGTCACTATCTTGATGCTAAACAAGAAATCGCTGAGTTGACTGCTAAACTGGAAACTGCCAAATTTGAAATTTTAAATTTGACTAGCAAGTTTGAAAAGGCTGAACTTGATTTTAAGAAATTCGATGGGTCCAGTAAAGTTGTCAACTCAATGATTGAAAATCAGTTGTGGTGGAAGGAAAATGAAGGTGAGGGGATAGGATTCAGTCAAGTTCCCCCACCTTACAACCACAACTATGTTCCTACTCCTGTCACTAAAGAACAGGAAGAAAAGATAAAGGACATGAAATATGGTAAACAAGATAAGGGTGATGGGACCGGCTCTGCGAATACTGGTCCATCTACCTCAAGTATGGACGATTCTAATGTGTCTACTTCATGTGCAGAAAAAGTAATTGTGAAGGAGTGGACTGATGAGGATGACGACCCTAGATTTGATTTTGATAATAATTTTATTTCTAATGTTTCCTTAGAACTTCCTGTTTTGAATTCTGTTATTCCGACTGTTTGTGTGGGCTCTGTTTTAAAGAGCAAGGATACTTGTGTGATTGATTCGGTTGAAACCTCAAATTCTAATAATGTGATTTCAAATAAAAACAAAATTTCAAAAAGTTCAAAAACATCAGAAAAATATGTTGCACCTAAGTTTGTCAAGGAGGGATGCTCTAACGACAAACAAAGTGATAAGTTCAAAAGGGAAAATGTGAATTCTCGCAAATCTAAACAGACTGGTCCACACAACCAGTCCAGACAAGGAACTAACCAGAGTGAATTTTTCATAAAACGTCAGATATGTTTTAATTGTGACACTCTTGGTCATATTGCCAGAAACTGTCCACATCGTCCGTACATTCCATACTATGGATTTTATCAGAGGAATATGCCATATGTGCCACATAATGCATATAGGCAAATATTTAGACATTATTTGGCTAGTTCCTTTGACGATGATTGGAATCGAAACAAATCTGGCAGGTTTAGTCCTCATCAGACCAAACCCAACATGATCAAAAGAGGGGTTAGTAAGGGTGTTTCAAGTTCAAAATCTCATATAAACAATAACACTAGACCTAAACAGGATAAGAAGACAGTTTCATCCAATCATTCTACGTCTAAAGCACCGGAGATCATGACAACCATTCGTACATATAATTCCAAATCTTCCAGACATAAATGGTTGCCTAAGTCTCCGGCGAAAGCATCAAATCATTCTATTTTTGATGATCAAAAGAATATGTCATGGCAGTCAGTATCGACCATAGATAAGTCAGGGTCACCCAGTGTAAGCATGGACTGGGTACCAAAATCTTATTAATCCCGAGCTTCGTGCAGGAACAACTATGGAGGAATATCATCAGACCTTGGTATGTTGATAGTGGTTGTTCCAGGCACATGACTGGGGACATCACCCAGCTACACGACCTTCATACTTTTAATGGTGGGTATGTGTCCTTTGCGGGAGGAGAGAAAGGAAATATCACTCAAAAGGGTATTGTAAGTAACGGTGTGTTGAAGTTTGAAAATGTTAATTTTGTTCCAGAATTGAAGCACAGTCTTTTAAGCGTGTCGCAAATTTGTGACAAAGATTTTTCAACTCATTTTACTAAAAAGGAGTGCTTGATTCTGAAACCTGGTATAATCATACCAGAAGAATGGATTCTTGTTCGATCACAATGAAAAGATAATGCTTATGTGATCGACATGAACCAAAATGTTCCTGACAAAATAACATGCTTGTTTTCAAAAGTATCAGAACATAATGCGATGCTTTGGCATCGTCGGCTTGGTCATGCTAATATTAAAAATCTAAATCGTCTTGCTAAGAACAATTTAGTGCGTGGTTTACCAATCAAAGATTTTGTGACCGTTGAAAAATGTGTGGCTTGCGCTTTGGGAAAACATCATCGAAAATCTCACAAGCCTAAGTTAATTAATTCCATCTCATCAGTTTTCCAGTTACTTCATATGGACCTCTTTGGACCCGTCCATGTTCTAAGTTTGTCTCGTAGTTCTTACTGTCTTGTAATTACTGATGACTACTCACGTTTTACCTGGGTATTTTTCTTGTCAAATAAAAGTGAAACTGCAGATCTGATCAAGAAGTTTGTGGTATTAATGGAGAATCAACTGGATTTAAAGCTGAAAGGTATCCGGTGTGATAATGGTACGGAATTCAAGAATGCAGTTCTGAATCATTTTTGTTCCGAAAAGGGGTGCTTCGTCAATTTAGCGCTCCGAGGACACCGCAACAAAATGGTGTCGCTGAAAGAAGAAACAGAACTTTAATTGAGGCAGCACAAACGATGTTATGAGACTCCAAACTTCCTTTGTTTTTCTGGGTAGAAGCCATCAATACAGCGTGTTATGTTAAGAACAAGGTGATAATCAATAAGTCCAAGATGAAGACTCTATATGAGATCGTTTATGGTCATCAACCCACTGTCGCGCATTTCAGAGCTTTCGGGTGTCCATGCACATTACTAAATCTAGAAACCACTCCTAAATTTGGGGCCGCAGTGGATGAGTGTTTCTTCGTTGGATATGGGGGAAATACAACATATCGGGTCTACAACAAGTCAACTAAGCAGATTCTAGAGTCTTATGAAGTTCGTTGGCTAGAAGAAAATGAGACTGACGCCCGTGTCGGTCCCGATTGGTTATTCGACTACAATGAGTTCTTCAAGCCATTCAATGTGTTTCCAGTCATCATCATAGACTCTCAAGGTGGTTCCTCAGTGGAGATCACTCAAGACAGTTCTCACTCACTGTCTCATATTTCTCCGTCACTGGATGATGAGGTTATTGAGATGACTAGTGCTTTGACCACAACCGATAATCGGCCCATCCAATCTTCAGAGACCAATCACTCACAACCAATCTCGTCTGAGAATACTGCAAATGTTGAGGGGGAGAGTTCCGTTCGTCAGATATTCGGGAGCACACTATTTCCCAACGCCATTCCAGATGAATACGTTGCCGGCACCTCGTACTCTCACAGTACAGCAACGTCTGGATGGAAAAATCCTCTTACTGATTCTGGGGAGAATATAACTAATCTTCAACCTAACAGTGATGTTTCTGATCATTCGATTCCCTCAAGAATCCAAAAGAATCACCCGATTGAGAACATCATAGGCCCCATTGAAGCGGGTGTGTCCACCAGAAGTCAGACCGGACACATAAACAGCTGTATGTTTTCCTGTTTCATATCTCAGATTGAACCAAAGAATGTTGAGATGGCCCTTCAAGAACCTAGTTGGGTTGATGCTATGCATGAAGAACTGAATCAGTTTGATAAGTTGAAGGTATAAAGATTGGTTAAACTGCCGGAAGGAAAGAAAGCTCTTGATACAAGATGGGTATTCAGGAACAAGCAAGATGACACCGGGGTTATTGTTCGTAATAAGGCTCGACTGGTAGTTCACGGGTTTCGCCAGGTAGAAGGGTTAGATTACACAGAAGTCTATGCTCCAGTTGCTAGACTTGAGGCAATTAGAATTTTTCTGGCATATGCGTCGTATATGGGTTTCAAAATATATCATATGGATGTTAAAACTGCGTTTTTGTACGAGGAGGTCAAAGAAGAAATTTATGTTGATCAGCCACCGGGTTTCGTTGACTCTAAGAAGCCAAATCATGTTTACAAGTTAGACAAGGCTCTGTACGGGTTACATCAGGCTCCATGGGCGTGGTATGCTACACTGACCGCACACATACTTGACCACGGCTACAAGCGGGGAACGATTGATCAAACATTGTTCCGAAAAACAGTCAGAAAGGATTTGATTCTGGTCCAGATTTATATTGATGACATCTTCGGTTCCACCAGTGCTGACTTGTGCAAAGAATTTGAAGGCGATATGAAGAAAAGATTTGAGATGAGCTCGTTGGGTGAAATAACAATATTTCTGGGGTTACAGGTTCGGCAAAGTCCAATGGGAATTCTGTTACATCAAGGAAAATATGTTGAAGATATGCTGGCTAAGTTTGAAATTCAAGATTCAAAGAGTGCTGACACTCCAATGGCAGAAAGACCACTATTGTCGTCTGATCCTGAAGGGAGTCCCGTAGATCAAACATACTATCGATCGATGATCAGGTCTCCGATGTATCTCACAGCCAGTCGTCCCGACATAATGTTCGCTGTCTGCCAATGTGCTCGCTTCCAGGCTAATCCTAAACTCTCTCATTTAATTGCTGTTAAACGTATTTTTAGATATCTGAAGGGACAACCGAAGTTAGGTCTTTGGTATCCCAAACAATCAGAATTTGATCTTTATGCTTTTGCTGATAGCAATTATGGTGGAGATGACATTGACAGGAAATCCACGTCAGTTGGCTACCAGTTTCTCAGAGATCGGCTCATTTCATGGCAGTGTAAGAAACAACAAACAGTGTCTACCTCGACCGCAGAAACAGAGTATGTTGCTGCATCCGCTTGCTGCTCTCAGGTTATCTGGATGCAAAATCAGTTGCTGGATTACGGTTTGGAATTTCTTGACACTCCTATTTTCTGTGATAATGATGCAGCCATTGCTATTGTGAAAAACCCAGTCCAACATTCCAAAACCAAGCACATCGATATTAAAATTCATTTTATTCGTGACTGTTTTGATCGAAAATTGATTTATCTTGAACAGGTCCACACAGATAATAACGTGGCGGACCTATTTACAAAACCGGTCGGAACATCAAAATTTAATGTGCTTGTGAGCTTTCTTAAAATGCTACGTTTCGAGGATTGAGTCTTTTTGGGAGTGAATTTGTACTTGTTTTGTTTAATTTTTACACAAATTTAGGGGGAGAAAAATCAAAAAGACATAAATAGTGTGTGTGCGTTGTTTTTATTTAAAAAAAAAATTAACATCCATTTTTGCTTAAAATTATGTCGGTTGCTCAAGTTTGAAGGACATATACTTGTATATGGTTGGTCCGGTGTTCTACCTGTAATTTCGTAGGATAGCCATTTACCTAATGACTGAAAGCACCCGGGGCGATTATGATATGTTGTTTGTGTTTCGTGTTCTTTTACTTAAAATTATGTCGGTAACTCTGAGTTGGAAGGACATGTGTTTTCATGCATGTTTGGTCCGGTTAACCACTTGTGGTTACAATGGATAGCCATTAACCTGAAAGCTTAAAGTGACCGGGGTGACTGAATGCTTAACACGTGTGTTTTACTTAACTCTCCGGGAAGTGATATTATTATTCAGTTAACGGCTTTTTAGAAGCTTTAAAATATTTTCAAATGGAAATTGATCCAACCTTTGGAAAGTGATAGATAAATTGTTTCTGTGTGCCTAACGGATGAAGTTAATTAAGCTTAAAAGGCTCTAGAACAATCATTGATGTGTATGGTACTTTCCATGATGCGTAAAAGTTAAAGTGATATAAACTAAATTTGCTAAACTTAATGTGGAGAGTCATTTTGAAGACAGGTGCATGTCTCCAGATACATCTCTCCGAATGATAGGCAGAAAAACAATTACCCAGTCATACACGAGCCCGTTAGTGTCTTGATCACCAAAATATTGTATAGTCAAGCTATTGCTACTATTACTATTAAAAATAAAATAAAATTTGTGATTGAAGTAATTTATGTCTATTAAAGTTATCTCATTATCAAGGCTTAAAGGTTCAAACTAGAACTACAGAGATGGGGGCACACAAGTAAGTCCTGTCATGTTTCGAATGAAAGGCCTGTCAGTTTACTGGCACTAAGTCCAACGTTCAACCTTAAAACTAAGCCATGCTTTGTATAAAATTATTTTGATCAAGCACTAGGGGGTTGGAGTCAAATTGGGGTGATTTGGGAAAACCAAATACGCTTTGAGAAGAAATAGGAGGCATCACAGGTCCATGAGTGATGTCCATCTAAGCTTTATGCCTAACTGAACCTTAATCATATCACTGATGCGATGAAAGATCATGCTAAGTATGGGATACACGCTATCAATTTGTTTCTTAGATGTCATAATAATGCTGAACATGAATCCTTGTGACAGCCTCTTAAACAATATGATTCCATGTTCGGATCTTTTCATAGAAGTGCGGCAGCTTTACGAAGAACTGAAATTTGATCCCGAAGCTAAAATAAAGGGAGTTGTCTTACTTGTGCATATAAAAAAATTATTTCTGTTTTATTTGATTTTATCTTATTTTATTTTTTTTCTTTCCTGTCTTGGCAAATTTTATCTTTCTTCGAAATTACTCTCCTCGAAACGTTTGTGTAAATGGTGTTTTTCTTAAAACTTCGGTTTTGAAAGATTTGGATATCATCTAATGGATCTTGAGTCCAGTTGGGCTGGTTTTTGGGTGTTCGGCTTACTTTGAGCCCACAAAGAGTTTTCGGCCCGCTGAGTTTGATATAAATATATTAAGAGTCTCTCTTTTCCACTTTTATTATCTTTTCAATCTCAAAACCCTCTAAGCCGAGATCCTCTTCTATAATATTTCTTGCCGAGTTCAAAACCTTTTCACTAATCAAAGCT
Organism: Bidens hawaiensis; assembly: GCF_021521415.1. Classification (NCBI taxonomy): domain Eukaryota; kingdom Viridiplantae; phylum Streptophyta; class Magnoliopsida; order Asterales; family Asteraceae; genus Bidens; species Bidens hawaiensis. Next base: position 234,473 of record NW_027493642.1, read on the forward strand.
TCAAGTGTGTTTTGTGATTAGCAGGTACTGGATATAATTACATAAGGTTTACATGTCACTAAGACCTATCGTTGTGGCCTCACAAACTGTCTTTACGGATGACTTGATGAACTCTGATCATTGGTGTTATGAGTAATTGGGTTGTTGATGGATTTATTAGTGGGTGATTAAGGGTTTTCGGTTGATTATGTGTGAGATGTTGCAGGTTTAATGGAGGTTTTAGGGATCTCGGTGGGTTGAAGACGATTACTCGTTTCTCGAGGTGGAATCCAAAGGGGTTTTCTGTCCACAACTGTCAAGGAGTTCTCAGTTGACTTTCGTTGACCAAGAACCCCCTTTCTTGACAGAAAACTTCGTTCTCGGCCAAATCTTGACCTAGAACCCCTTTTCTCGGTTAAATGCTGACCGAGAACCCTCTATCATGACAGAAAACTTTGTTCTCGGTCAAATATTGACCGAGAACCCTTGTTCCCGGTTAAATGCTAACCGAGAACCTCAGTTCTTGGCCAATTCTTATTAATTTCAGTTGATCGAAAACTCTCTTACTTGACCGAGATCCCCCCCTGTCAGGCCCAATTTTCACTGTTTGGGCCCAGATCCTCTTTTTGGTATAATTTTGGGCCACTCCAAGTTAGCCTGGACTGTCATAATTTCATTTAAGCCCTTCCATGCTTAATAATCCAAGTGTTTCTTAATTTATGGTTCAAATATCCATTACCGCTATCTAACTTGTTAAGTTTGGTGCAGATATGGCTGATCAAAATCCGTTAAAGTTTGTAGATACTCATAACATAGTTGGTCACCCGTATGACCCGCCACTGGCTCACAAGGAGTTCAAGCCGATGATTGTTGGACTCAATACTTGCAGGATCTCTCATGCTCTTCGTGAGAATCCTATCATTTGCAAGAAGATGGTTACTGATTTCTGGAAGAATGCAAAGATCAATTCTCAAGGGGAAAATGGAGTGATTTCAATTGACTCCAAGATACAGATGAAGCCTGTTACTGTTACTGAAGCCATTATCAGAGAGGTACTTCTGTTTGGGGATCAACCCGACTACCCAACAGAGTATTCTACAGCCGAGGTTACTGAAGTAATTACTAGAATGGGGTATGAAGGCACTTATCCACCGGCAATCAAGAAGTTGTTTCACCCCTACTGGAGATACATATTGCACACGTTCTTCACATGCATCTCGAGAAGAAAGGGGGGTTCAGATGAGATCAGTCACACTCAAATGTCTGTCGTTGCTGCTCTGATCATGGGTTGGAATTACAACTATTCCAAATTCGTCTTCAATGAAATGATGAGCAATCTCAGGGCAAAAAAGAAGGAGATGTTCTTGATGTACCAGAGGTTTTTGCAGATGATTTTTGACTCTCATTACACAGACTTGCTTAAAACTGTTGAGACTTTAGACATGAAAACTATGGGACCCAATTCTTTTGGGTTAATGAAGCAGTCAAGAAAAGGAGCCAAAACAGTTTACAGGGGATTGAGACCCCTGGAAAAGTTCGCTCATTTTGCTGAGACCGAAGCTGAGCCTGTCATAGCTCAGATTGCTGACGAACACGTGGTACCCCGCTCAACCACGTGCTGCCACATTTGAGATCTCCGATGATGAAGATGATGAAGAAGAGCTCCGTCAGCCAAGCACTCTTAAAGATGATGAAATATTAAAAGCCCTCGAAGCTGCTAAAGTTCTATTTCAGTCAACTGCTCGGAAGCCTCCTCTGACAGTTACTGAAGATGCTGAGGAAGACTATGTTGTAGAGCCAACTGCTGATCTCATTCATCGTAAAAGAAAGAAGGATGATTTGATCAAGCGAGTTGGCCAGTGAAGTCGAAACAACCAAAGCTACACCAACACCAACTATCACACCAGCACCAGAATCAACCTCCAGCCCTCAACAAATCACCGATCAACCAGAATCACAAACTGAACCAGTTGCATCTACTGCTGAGCCAACATTTATGGAGCTACTGACCAATGATTTCGGTGATGATTTTGATTTTGATTTTGAAGCAGAGATTCCACACACTGATACTGAAGATATTCCCTCTGGTTCAGCCGACCATTTTGATCAAGGTCAGTCAAGTTCTGGTGTTTCTAAAAAGGTTGCTCAAATTCTGGCCAATGCAGGAAACCTATCTTCAGAACAAGGGAAAAAGAGTGGTTCTCGAGAATGCTCCTGTGGATGTCCAGGCGCTACAACGTGGAGTCTTTGAACTCGAACAGGATTCAGTGATTAAAGACGTCCGTATCCAGGAACTTGAGGCTAGCAACTCGGATAAAGATTCCAAGATTAAAGATTTGCAGTCTGGCATGGGAGGTTTGACAACTATGTATCTTGATCTCCAACAAAAGCTGTTTCAGAAATTTGGAGATGAGTTCAAGTGTAATGAAGATATGACATATCAAACTTCAACTGCTAATCAAAACAAGGATTCTGATGATCATCCAGATGATAACACTGGTGTCAGTCGACAAGAAGAATCAGAGTCTCTAAACCAGTATTTGAATGAACCATCTGTTACAAAAGAAAAGTCTGACAGAATTAAGAAGAAACTACTTGAGAAGGGAAAGAAGAAGCTGCTGGTAATGAAGAACTCAGATCAGAATGTTGTGTCTTCAGATCACCCAGAGAGATATGTTGTTACACTTCAAAAGGGATTCTATGACAAATACGGTGATCGATCTGGAGTTCTATCCTGGGGTTTTGATGCTAATAAGAACATGTGGTGGGTCAAGAGAAACTCAGGAACAATGGAGTACTATAAAAAGATGAAAGACTTTGGTTCCTGGACTAAAGTTGATTTGAGTGACCTAATAAATGCTCCATTTTCAAATCCATCACACGACAAACGGGGCACAGATTTCTGGAACTTTCTCAAGCGTCAAGTTGATAAAGGCTTTCCAAATATGCCAACCGCTGAATCTTTCCTGAAGAAAGCCAAAGAAGTCTTGGATCCACGAACTGGGAAAACGATGGTAAATGTGATGTGGCCTCCTACAAAGAAAGCTACTTATATTCCCGTACAAGGTGCCATTCCCGATGGTACATTAGATAACATGAGATTCTGGTTCTTTGATCATGTTACTGCCACAGCTGTTGTCAAACTACAAAAGGGAAAAGGTCAATACCGCTTTGTTGACCCTAAGGATCTGTTGAAATTTCATGAGAAGGATATCAAGACACTCAGCATGCATCAGATTGTTGCAGATGGTATTTTTGAAACAGCCGCCAAAGAATACACAAGAATGGTGGCATCTATCATCAATAACAAGTTTTGGGCTGGAGGACTGAAAGATGCGGATATTGACTACATGGTGGAAGAGTAAAAATAAAGCTACAAACCAAGGGGGAGATTGTTGGGCCTAGTTTTGTGGTTTGAGCTTGTTTGTACTTAGTTCTAGCCATTGGGCTTTGGTTTTATGGGTGCACATGTAAACCGAGAACACATGAGCTTTTGGTGTTTGGGCCGGTCTATTGGTTGTTTTCCTATATATATAGATGTAATGTATAAGGTTAAAGGTTGTTCATTATTATTATTCTCAAGTATTGTAAGTGCTTAAGCACCCGACGTATTTAATAATATACGTGTGTTTTGAAGCAATCGTGTGTTAATTTACTTGTTATTATTCGTGTTCTTGAATCACCGAGTGTTGGTATTCCGCACCAATACTCGTTCAGTTGATATCATATTGTAGTGATCCAGATTTGAGACTTACATAATCATTCAATGGGCTTAATTTCAAAGACTCAATGTGGGTATAATTTTTCAAATGGATCTAAGAAATTGGTTCCTGAAGTGTACATATACAAAAACAAAAATTATATATGGTCGGGCGTCCGACGGTTGACCTCTCACCTTTCCCATGGGCGGAGCCCTGATGAAGCAGCAACAACAAGAGACACGACGACTTGAGCTACAAGTGCGATGACAGGAGCTACGACTATGGCGGCACAACAAGAACATGAGAAAAGTTAATAATAAAAGACCTAATGTATGTGTTTGTGAAAACCACTTTTGAACAATAAATTTTCGTTCTTATTTTTTTCTTTCATTTTATATGTTATTAATAATTGTCAAACACAAATAATGTATGTGTAGTTCGCGAAAGTACATATATATATAGCTCGTAATCTACACACATATACCTCGTATGAGATACACGTATGTAGCTTGCACATATATGAACATTCGCAAACTACATATATACTTTCACGAGTTACAACTTTTTTTTTGTTTCTTTTAGGTTTTGGAAAATATTAATAACATATTAAAAGAACAAAAAATAAAATAAAATTATTATTGTGTAAAAGTGTTTTCTACGAGTTTTAGTTGAAAACGTGTTTAATATGTTGGTAGTATAAAGGAAACAAACGGATAATAATAATATGTTTGACAAAACTAACATTATTATGACTGACCATATAATATTGAAATCAAAGTCCATAAGGTAGGAAATTCAAACCATAAAGCATGAAATTGAGATTCGTGGAGAATTAGACCACCAGAGTCGGCAAAAGAATATTATTAAGTACTTCCATTCTGGTTTAAATAAGTTGCATCATATTTTTATTCAAATTTATGTGAAAGAATTTTAACGTGCAAAAAATATAAAGTTGTTGGTCTTTTATGGTATTTGTCTTTATTTAAATTACCGAGTATATTAATAATATAGAACAAAGGGGAATGTTAACGTACAAATAAAATTAACATGTTAAACGTGATAATAAGGTAGAGTAATTATATATAAAAGTAGAGTAATTATGTAATTACATCATAGAGTAATTATCATAGAGTAATTACATAATCACTCTAATTGTATTTATAATTACTCTACTTGATTCTCACATTTAGCACGTTAATTTCATTTATATTTGATCCAAACCCAAAGAAGAAATATACTATATTCGTTTAAATAGACCTATCAGATACACAAACTAAACTAGTTAAAAATACAAGTCACTATTATTACATTCTAAAGTTCAAACCAAGTTTAAACCCTTGGGTTTGAAGAAACATGCTAACTCAAAAAGCCCTTGAAGCCAAGTCATACCTTTTTTCGCTTTCTCCTCAAGTTAGGCATAGCAGAAAAGTAACTAACATGCCTAATCCTTTCATCATCCTCTTCATTGTTTTGACTTTGACCCACTGCTAACCCGGTTGCATCATCTTGGCTAGGTAATGCTTCCGCATCCCCTGACCCTCTACGGTCAGAGTCTGGTTCCTTTAACGGTTCGATTGAAGGGTTGCAACCAGGTCCTCCTCCTCCTGACTCCTTGTTTTCCTCATCTTCTTCCAAGCAAAACCCACCCCCCATTTGAAGGTACTCTTTTGATAATTCCGCCTCCGGGTCATCTTCGTCATTTTGACACCAATCTTTACCCACATCCGCCACATCAGCATCGACGACACCGGTCTCCAAACTAGTGTCAAGTGTCACCTCATGTTCTTGTGTTTGTAGGCTCATCGGTTTCAGAGTCTTCATTGTATGTGGATATCACTGAGTTTTTAACACGTTTTAACTGATAATAACAGTAAGTTAATCAAAAAGTGATAAAAGACATATAACAGTTTTTTTTCTGAATTTAAAGCGTGTGTTTACCTTCCGTGGTCCGAGTTTATGTTCATCATGCACATGTTGCACATGGTCACTCTGGTTTTCTTCATTAGAACTTGTTCCAGAAAGTTCGAGATTATTCTTCTTTTTTCTTCTTCCTCTTCCAACTCGTTTAACACTCAAACCTTTTTTGGTCTTTTAACTTTGTCTCTCTTGAACCGACAATTCTGACTTTTCTACATCATTATTATCTTCTGCATGCTTAACTTTCTTTCTCTTGTTCCCATTGGATGCATTTGCCTGCTCGTTGTAATCCATTAGACCATGTGTAGTCATAACTCTCCACATCCAGGCATTATGCGCCACGTGGCGCCCAGTCAGAGTTATGGTTTTTTACAAAAACAGGATGTAGTCATAACTCTCCACCCTCAGGCATTATGCGCCACGTGGCGCCCAGTCACGTTTACACTTTTTTGCACCCACCACCGGATCCAATTATTCCGGCCACCACGAAACCCATCGGATCTAATTATTCCGGCCAACATGAAAACCCACGAAACCCACTTGTACACTTTTTTGTTTGTTTTTTTACAATACAATCACAAAACTTATGTATATAAAATACTTTTAAACCTCAAATCACAATCACAACACGATCCCACCGTCAATCCCCATCTCAAATTCCTCCGGCGATGAAGCAAATCGGAAGATCGAGAACGGAAAATACGAAGCCGGGAAAAACCGCCACCGTCAATCCCCACCCAATCTCAAATCCCTCAGGCGATGAAGCAAATCAGAAGATCGAGAACGGAAAAAACCGCCACCGTCAATCTCCGGCGATGGATCCTCAGGCTCACAAACACAAACCTCCACTGTCAGGTAATATAACGGATTTCTTTTTTGATTTTTGAGCCATTCTTGCATTATAAAGAAAACGCCGGTAAAAAAAAATCCCAAAACGCAGGGGGGCGGTATACCCCCGCGTTATCCTCCACAACGCCGATCAAAACGTTCCATTACGGATGGTCTTAACTCTGAGCTTTTACTCCATGCCATTCCTTTCACGGCTTTGCTTATCCTCTTGCTACGAATTTTAGCAAACCTCTCGTTAAAAGTGTAAAACGCTTCCAAGCGCAATTGAGTCTGCACAAATCAAATTGGCATTTTTCATGAACTTAATAAAAAAAATTGGGATGATGAAGATTGAAGATGGAGCACCTCGTGTTTGTTGTACTCCTTTAGAACAGGTTTGTAGATGTAGGGTACAAAAAAGACCTAAATACCCTTAAATATCACCCGCGGGGCACAGAGAATCCTTTTACAAGCCACCCGCGGGATACATAGATCACCCGCATATCATGATAGAGGAGGAACGTCCTCACAATACGCGCGGAAGCATCCGGGCATCCTCAGAAGTCGTCCGCAAGATAAGATATCTGTCCCCATAATAGCTGGAGGACAGTGTCTACAGGACAGCTGTCACCATTAATATACTTTCTAGAAGAAGGCTCATGATTCTTACTTGGGGAATACGTGACATACTAACCAATGAACAAAGGACCCCTGGCCAGGTTGTTATAACCGTGCACATGGCCAAGGTGTGATCCGCCCTATCAATTGGCGACATGTGTCTAGGTTGTTATGCTCCTGCACATGAGACGTATAGCTCAACCTATGTAACACCCCGTAACCGCAGCGGAAACGTAAACGGGATGCAACAGACACCTCTGATATCAACCACATTGTTTATAAAGAAAACTGAATACATTAATATACTTCAAATTACATTATCTCGTATTTCATCACCTTCTAGGTGATACACACATCATACAATATGATACATAATTCTATTTAATATAATGTATCCTAACATCCCACACGCAAATCTTACACACATCAAGCACTTAGCACGTAAGCAATCACTTCATCTTAATTGTACCTGAAAAGCATGTGAGAAAACGGGTCAACTACGAATAGTTGGTGAGTTTCACAATTTGAGTAAACCATGATAAATCCATATCATAATATAATATTATCGTTGTAATTATGCTGAGCCCACAAGTGAAACCTCTGTTAACCCAGTACTGTACCCGTTCCGGGGGCAATGTTAACCCAGAAACACTTCTAGGGACATCTAGGGACACTGTTAACCCAGTACAGTACCCATTCCGGGGGCAATGTTAACCCAGAAACACTTCTAGGGACCTCTGGGGACACTGTTAACCCAGTACAGTACCCATTCCGGGGGCAATGTTAACCCAGAAACACTTCTAGGGACATCTGGGGACACTGTTAACCCAGTACTGTACCCATTCCGTACGATTCCCGTACAATCAAATATTTATAAATACACGCAAATCCATGCGTTCAGTATGTACTTAAACATTTCAATAGTAACATGCTTTCCGCCCCGGGAAAATATTTAAAAACAATTCAGAAAAAGGGGCTCGTGAAACTCACCTTAGCACATGCAAGCAGGTAACAACAATCATTATCAGTTAACACGTCCAATCTGTAATATGATCCCTACGATCGTTACTATACACTCATTATTAATATAACTTTAACCGTGTTAACCGGTACATCTGGGGACACTGTTAACCCAGTACTGTACTCGTTCCGGGGGCAATGTTAACCCAGAACACTTCTCCGGACTCAGATTGTGTTTTCGTTTAGAGTTCATTAGTCAAAATTAATATTAGTTCGTTTCCCCCGTTTAGCGTGCCTAGCACGGCTATCCGTTTTTACGTTTCAAAAATGAGTTTGGTCACACATGACCCGAAAATAGTGGTTGACTGATAATTTAATTAGAGTTGTGAAATTAGAGCTCGGTTTAGACGCCCCGATTGGCCGCGGGACCCGTTTCCGTCTTTAGTGCACCGGAAACTGTTAAATCGTTTAAAATTACCCAAATCATCCGAATTATTTTCGGATGATTTATTTTTACTTGCTTAACTCAGTTATATGAAAATAGTTCATTTTTAGGGTTTTTATACACCAGTCAGTTCGTCTACCCGAACTTTGCTGGTTTACGCGTTTTATATTATAAAAGTTCACTTTTATTCCAAATAAATATCCGTTCATCCTCGGATCTTGAGATTTTGCACAAATAACATTTTGACAGTGGGGAAATTTATAAAAATATTTCCAGAATTAATTTTCATATTTAAAATTTATTTATCTATTTTTAAACACCATTTAAACACTAAATATGTCGTAAATACCAAACGAACTTAGAAAAATCCCAAATTTTTCCTGGATGACCCCTGCCATCTCCATAGTTCCCTGTAATTTTTCCAGAGCCGAAATCTTTTTTTACATGCCATTTTCACTAAAACCGAGCTAGAAACTAGAACTCGTTTAACCGAAAAGCCTACTTAGACTTCTCCAACTGACCTAAAATTTTGTGTGTGACTTTTACATGTTATAAAAACCTTATCTGAAATTTTCCAGAATTTTTCATGATATTTGACTATTTTTCACCGTTTTTAGCCAAAACCGAGCATTAAATTCACCAAATATTCATCCTTTGTCCAAAAATTACCAAAAATTCACAGAACTCATATTTTCATGTATTTAACACCTATGTAAAATTTCATGACCTAACTCTAAACCATCCACAATCTGTTCAAAAATCCATAACCGAACATAAACCGAATATACCTTTTGTTTTCCGCCACTACAAGCTACACACTCGTCTTTCCGCCTTATCTACCACTAAATACAGAACCTACAACCAACATACCACAATACCAAGCAAGTTACACTCACGATCAAGCCTCTTACACTATAGTTTCGGTTATTGTTTCAAAACTAAAGTTTATACCATAAAAATTCGTTTTTGGTTCGTTTAACTCCTTTCTTGGACCAAGATCCCTTGTATAACCCGTATACATCACTTGATCATGCAAGAATCGGTTTTCATCTTTGAAACCTCATTTTCTTGCAAATAAACTCAAGAAACGAAGATAAACACGTAATTAACTCGGTATTTACCTCGGTTTTCTTGCTCCAAATATCGGTTTTGAGTTCATGAAAGTGGAGAGACTTGAAGATTGTTGAATGGTTGGATGAAAAAAAAAAGAAATGAGGGCTAGGGGAATAACCCCCAATCCGATCGGCATATCAAGAGGGGTGGGGTGGGACCCACTTCTCCAATTCTAGCCACATGTTTGGATTCTCGTAATCCGGATAATGTTTTGGATAATCTGGTTCAGTTCGTTTTTCGGTTAAATGTCTAATTCGGCTTAAAACGAGGCTAAAACGGTCGTTTTCGGCTTAAAAATGAAATTTATATAAAACCACTTTAAAAACTTTAAAAACTTAAACCATGACTTCCATTAACTTAAAACACCATGTCATTAATATTTGCGCATCCTTTTCGGCTTGATCGATTGTCTCTTGCTCGGTTTGGTATTAAATGTTTCGTTTAATGTACCGACGTACCATTAAATCGAAATTCTTTTTATGTGCCGTATTTTACTTATCCCGAAGCATTAATGCTCCGTAAAATCACTAAATATTATAGATATCGTCTATAATTGAACCCTCGATTCGTTCGGGTTTCAATAACTATCGATCGATCAATCGCATATTCAATACAATGAATTATATATTCACGTACAATCAATACAGTGAACCATGTATTCTCGTATAATTACTATGGTAATTCATGTACCCGACATTAAATATAACGTAACTATTGTCTACCGGTTAGGGTATGCCTGGTTTCGTCGGAATCGTTACAACCTATCACACGAGGACACGTGTCTAGGCGGTTATCAAAGATCTTCTAGAAGAGGACAGCTGCCCCTATCATCTTCCATCATCCTTCGGCTATAAATACCTTGTCAAACGGTATGAGGTATTCATTCACTCACCTATATTCGGACTACACTTAGTCTTTGTACTTCAGTACTTTCTTCATTACGAACGTTACTGATTCTCACGCCGGAGGGTGGTTACAGGAAGACCCCCCCTCTTGTCCTTCCTGTAACGAGACTCACGGTGTTTGTTTTGCAGGTTCCAGTCACTGGACTTTAGGGAGCTTTACTCATATCGTGGTAGTAGTTATCGTATTATACCCTGTGGACTCACTGGATCCAGGACCCATACCTGGGGAGTGGATCCGTGTTTCTTCATTGGTGCCATCCGTGGTTTGTGTTAGAACAACAATAGTTTTCGTTGGTTTTTTGGTTCGTTTGATATGAGTAAACTTCCTGAAGGGCCGACGGGAACCCCTGCAACTGATCACGTGTAACTAACACAGAAGCACCTCCGGGTCTTAATGTTTTTGCACGCATCACGACTCCAAGTGGCCGTACTCTTGAGCGAGTCACAGCTCCAGGGTCACGGAACATTGACGTAACACCTGGGGGTTTTACATTAGAGAACGTCACAGCACCAACCGGTACCCCCCCAGATATGGGACGGGCCTCGGCACCGGAAGGTTCTAATTTGGGTAATCTCAGACGGATTACGTAAGAAACTCGCCGAAAGCGGTCAGTGTTGGATCTAGAAAATGATTCAGGTGACTCTGACGTGGCGAGATCTCATAGACGTAATTCCAGATCCAGAGGAGCCTTGACTCCTGAAGAGTGGCTCCATGTGCAACAACAAAGTTTGGTGGCTGAATACGAGTGTAGAAAAAGTAACGAGCAACTTCACTCCCGCACTTTGGATTATGAGGAATCCCCTAGGGGATCTCCTTCTCCTCCACCAACAGTGCGAGGAAGTCAAACCCGTTACAGTCAACAGACGGAGCTAGAGTTTGGCGAACTTCCGAGGCTACGTCCTCGTCCTCGCATAAATATGCGGATGCCATCTTATTTAGATGATTTTGACGGTTACGATTCATCCAACCACCCGGGAGATTACAGTATGTATACCGGAGACAGTAGAATGAGTTCTCAGGCAAAAAGCAGTCGTCCGCATGACATAGTCCGCCATACCGAATACCATAGCAATGCGGAACGAGACTTTACTAAACCATACCACCCCGCGGCCTTCGCTGAAAAATCAAAGTTCATAGCAAGTATTGCCACAACACCCTTTCCCGTTAATGCTAAGATACCTACATCGGTGGGTAAGTATAATGGTATGACTGATCCAAGTGATCATCTCCAGAACTTTATTGCGGTAGGTGGTGTTAGTGGTTGGACGCTTCCTTATTGGTGTCACATGTTCGCATTGACACTAACAGGGGAAGCAAGAGAATGGTTTGAAAAGTTACCTAACGGTGAAATTTCTAGTTGGGACGATCTGGTGAAAAAATTTTCCCAACACTTCAGTCAACAGAAAAAACATACGCGAGACCAATCAGAAATTTTGGATGTTGTCCGCCGCGATAACGAGTCCATAGAAGATTTTATCACCAGGTTCAATAACGAAAGTTTGAACATCGGTGGAATCAGTAAAGACATGCTTCGTGGTGCCTTCCGCAAAAACGTCAAATGTGACGATTTAGTCCGCACGCTTACGGGCAGATATGGAATGCCAAAAGAGTGGGACGACCTAATGACTGCGGCAAAGGTGTATGCTAACACTGAGAAAACATTGAGGAATGGTAACACGAAACAAAAATTTAAAGTTGAGTTTCAGAATCCGAGACCTAATAGACAGGCGAAAGGCCCTATATGGTCAAGGCTTCAGCCAAGTGCGGAAGCGTCAAAACCGTTTGATGCAAGATCCCTCATAGGCAACAAGAACAAAGCGGGACCTGTAAACCGAGGTCCCAACAATTGGACTCCTCTTTCAAAGACTCCTGCCGAAATTCTCACCACAGAGAATATAAAATTTAGAAAGCCACAACCATTAACAAGAAGATCATTCTTGGATGCTACTAAGCACTGTTCGTATCATGACGACATTGGTCATAATACGAATGAATGTAGAACATTGAAAAATGAAATTGAGACGGCTGTGAAATCTGGAAAGCTCAAACACTTGGTAAAAAATGGAAAACCGGACAATGGAAAAATACCTGTTCGGGACATCCAAGGCCCGAGTAAGAAACAAATTAAAGATTTGAATGTTCATATGATACAAGGAGAGTTCCATACAGGGAATAAGAGAAAAGAATCTGATGATGAAGAGTGGGAGAATGAACCAGTGATCTTCCCTCGAATTAAAGGAGGCCTGAACAATAAGAACCCCCTGATCATCACTGCTCTCTTCGGACACTATCGTTCTCATTACGTCTTCTTCGACACCGGCAGCACATCAGATATCTTGTATGAACAATGCTTTGATCAGCTTGACGAAGAAGATAAAGAAAGATTGAAACCCATCCACGCTCCAGTGTCGGGATTCGGAGGAGAAATAATGTATCCGCGGGGTGTAATTTCATTTCCAGTCACCCTGAGCGATGGAATTCATTCGAGGACCGAGGAGGTCGAATTTCTGGTTTTGCCGGCAACATCAAAACATGACATTATCCTTTGGCGAGAAGCGATTGGTGATTTCAATGCTCATCCGTCCACGGCACACAGTGCAGTGGGAGTCCCAACTTGTACTGGCATCGCAATAATTCATGTTAATAGGCACTGCTTTGCAACCGAGAGCTCAAAGCCCAGCAAGATCCCAAAACAAACTTTGAGAACTGAACCGGAAAAGTGGGTCTTGAACAAAGATTTCCCTGATCAAACTGTAACAATTGGACCTGCTATCTACGAGATAGTGCGGACTTTCTTGAAATAGTTATTATCAAAGAATGTCGATGTTTTCGCATGGCAACCTGCGGACATGACGGGTGTCCCGCGGAACATTGAGGAACACAAACTAAGGGTAAACCCGTTGTTTACGCCAATTGTTCAAAAACAACGTAAGATGGGTCCAGAACAAACAAAAGCAATGAATGAACAAGTCCAGGACCTCTTGCAGTCAAGGATTATTCGTCCAATCCGTTACCAAACGTGGGTCGCCAACCCAGTCATCGTCCCTAAAAGCAATGGGGCATGGCAGATGTGTATCGATTTCAAATACCTAAATAAAGCATGTCCCAAGGATTGTTATCCTTTACCTGAAATAGACCTCAAGGTTGATGTTGTAGCACCGTTCAAATTTAAGTGCTTCCTGGATGCCTACAAAGGCTACCATCAGATCCGCATGGCAGCGGGTGATGAGGATAAAACAGCATTTCGTACCGATCAAGGCACCTTTTGTTACAAAATGATGCCTTTCGAACTAAAAAATGCGGGAGCCACATATCAACGATTGATGGACATAGCGTTTAAAAGTCAAATCGGTCGAAATCTAGAGGTGTATATGGATGATCTCGTAATCAAAAGCGTTGAGGAAGATCAAATGTTGAGAGATATCGAAGAGACATTCGACACTTTGAAGAGTATCAACATGAAATTGAATCCAGCCAAGTGTTCATTTGGAATGGAAGAAGGAAAATTTCTGGGAGTGATTGTCATGGATGCGGGCTTCAAAGCTAATCCATACAAAGTTCAAGCTATAGCCCGCATGCCTTCCCCGTCCTCCCTCAAGGAAGTTCAGACACTCAATGGGCGTTTGGTTGCTTTGAATCGATTCTTGGCAAACCATGCAGCCAAATCTCACCCATTTATCTCAACACTAAGAAATTGCCTTAAGAAAGCACATTTCAATTGGACTGCGGAAGCAGAACAAGCTTTTTTGGAGGTTAAAAAATGTTTGATGGAGCTGCCCACGTTAACAGCACCCTGTGCGGGGGAACCTTTAACGTTATACCTATCAGCGTCATATATTGCCATTGGGGCCGTCCTCCTGACAGATCGAAAGAATATTCAAACACCGATCTACTACGTCAGCAGAAAATTATCGGACCCGGAAACAAGATACTCCATGCTTGAAAAACTTGTTTTAGCACTGGTCTATGCTGCCCGACGCCTCCGCATGTACTTTCAAGGGCACCCCATCAATGTTTTAACCGGATACAAGCTCAAAAATGTTCTCAGTAAGCCCGAATTATCTGGCCGATTGGCCAAATGGGCCATCGAACTAGGTGAACATGCAATAGAATACAAACCTAGGCCAGCAATCAAAGGGCAGGTGTTGGCGGACTTCATGACAGAAGTTCCGCATCACAAAGAAAAAGAATGTTTAATCGAGCAACAACCCCAAGCACCGCCGGAATTAGGACAAATTTGGCCCTTATTCAAGGATGGAGCTTCAAGCAATGAGGGATGTGGCGCAGGCCTCAGGCTGGTCAATCCCGAAGGCCATGAGTTTACATATGCCATAAAGCTGGACTTCAAAAGTACCAACAACGAGGCAGAATATGAAGCTTTCTTGGTAGGCTTGCGGATAGCCAAAAAGCTCGGGGTAAAACATTTAAAAGCCCGAGTGGATTCCATGTTGATTGCGGGACAGATCAATGGTACATATGAAGCAAAAAACGATATCATGGCTTCATATGTGTCACATGCAAAGGATTTGATGCTTCAGTTCTCTTCTTGCAGTCATTCATATACAGAGAAGTAAAAACAAATCAGCGGATGCTCTCAGTAAATTGGCTTCAACGAACTTCAAACATTTCGCCAAGGACATCTGCATTGAAGTATTAGATCGCCCGTCTGTTCCGCAACATCAGGTTTTAGTGATCCAAACAGAAGTAGAATCCTGGATGACACCCATTATGGCATACTTGTCATCTGGAGCACTTCCGGAAGGAAAAGCAGCGGCCCGGAAAATAAAGCACAAAGCCTTGAACTATCAGATTCTTGATGGTATTTTGTACCGACGTTCTTTCCTCGGACCACTATTTCGATGTGTGGATGCCGAGGACGCGAATTACTTAATCAGAGAGGTTCATAAAGGCATTTTTAGTCTTCACGCGGATCCGCGGATGGTTGTAGCAAAGATAATGAATGTTGGGTATTACTGGCCGGGGATGCATATGGATGCTGTACATGAAATCAGAAAGTGTGATTCATGTCAACACCATGCTCCTAACACGCTTCGACCAAAAAACGAGTTAGTCCCATTCACTTCAGCTTGGCCATTCCAGAAATGGGCAGTTGACATAATGGGACCTTTCCCTGAAGCCCCCAGACGTATCAAGTTCCTAATAGTAGCCATCGACTACTTTACAAAATGGGTGGAGGCCAAACCAGTTGCTTCTATAACAGCAGGGAGTGTTAAAAAATTCTTGTGGGAATTAATTATATGCCGTTTTGGCCTCCCTCTAGAGCTCGTTAGTGACAACGGGACACAATTCGCGGACAGTGGGTTGCAAGAATGGTTAAAAGAGTTACACATTTCTCAAATCTTCACCTCTGTAGCCCACCCGCAAGCGAATGGTCAAGTCGAAAGAACAAATCGGACGATCAAAGAAGGAATCAAAATGAGGCTGGGAACAAAACGAATGGGATGGGTGGACGAATTGCCCCATGTACTATGGGCCTTCTGCACTCAAAGGAATTCCAGCAATTCTAAAACCCCCTTCAGTTTAACATATGGCACAGAAGCCATGATTCCCGCCGAGATTGGTATCCCATCCGCCAGTGTCCTTATGATTGAAGATAATGATCATGAGCTCCAGATGAACCTCGACCTCCTCGAGGAAAGGAGGGAAATGGCATCGATCCACGAGCATAATTACAAACGACAGTTGCAAAAGTATTATGACTCGCGGGTTCAAAGATGGGAATTCGATGCGGGAGATTATGTCTTCCGCAGTAACGAAGCCTCAGGGCAAGAGCCTCCGGGCAAGTTGGCCCCTACATTGGAAGGACCTTATAGAATCCAGAAAGTTCTGTCTAAAGGTGCCTATAAACTAGAAAGGTTGGACGGGACAGAGGTCCCTAGAACTTGGAATGGGGCCCAACTGAGGAAACGCTACATTTAGTATGTTTATCTTTTGACTTGCGTGCCTAACTAGAAGTTCACAACATATGTAATTTCATTTCTTGTATTTTGGCTTATGCCTCAGTTATGAAAATTTTCATTTCAGTCATTTGAGACTTGTATCATTAGGTAATCCTTTATTGGCGTACAAAGAAGATCCTACTAAGCACTTATATTATGACAAAATAAACAAAGTGTAACGGATGCAAAATTCAAACTTCAATATATACACAAATGGGATTACAACAAAAGATCAAGTTACAAGAAAAAAGAAAATTCTATCTATGGCGCAGCATCATCGTGTTCCGCATCGTTACCTCCAGCATCTTCAGCATGGTCTTCTTCTTCTTCTTCTTCGTTACTTCTATCAAGTTCAAGAAGATTCTTTAGTCGCTGAATGCTATCCTCCTCGTCAGCAAGTTCGGATATCTGTTCCGCCAAAGAAAATTTCAAAGAATCAAAGTCCTTTGATTTCTGTTTAAGGATGGCAACAGTATCCTGACCAGCCAAAACGTACTCCTCAGGAAACTTGGAAGTGGAACCAAACTGATAACCTTCTTTAAAGCCCAGTTGGCGACCAGCTTGCTTCGAAGCTTTGAGGAGGACAACAACACAATTCCCAAGCTCATCACTAGCCCGTACATCGGCAATGACCTGATAAGACAGTTACACATAAGTAACTCTAAAAATACTGGGAATATTTATGATAAGAATGAGACACATACCTTAGGAATAGCCTCCGCCAACAGCCATTTTTGATCTGCCTTGGCCTGAATAAGTTCCATTTTGTGTTTGGCACATTCTAAGGCTTGATCACGGTTTCTGGCATTAAGGTCAGCCAAACGCTTGTCTTTGGCCGCCGACTCAGCCCCGAAGGGTCTCCAACAACTTGGCTTGTTCAGCCATCATCTTAGACTGTTCATCAAGTTGTTTCTGGAGAGTGACCTTGGCTTCCTCGGCAACAGACCGAGCAGTTTCTTCCGCCTTCAGGTCCCGGCCGGCTTCCCTAGCTTCATTCATGGCTTTAAGGGCTTCTTCTTTGGCATCAGAAGCGGAGGCCGCTAGCTCGTCCCATTGCTCATTCATCGTCAACTAGTCCCTGGTTATTTCATGGGTGGTGGAAATAGTGTTCGCCAAATAGTAAGAATGAGAGTTCAACAACTCTTGGCGAACACTAAGACGACGCCTCTCCTTTTCACCATGCTGGAGACACTCCCCCAGAAATTCAAAACATGTGTCCACGTTACGGAATGTCGAATCCCGACGTAAGGACCAGTTAGGTTGATGAGGGGTGGGGTCCTCCTCCTCAGGAGTAGGAGAGGTTGGGGAAGAATAGGGGAACGTGCTTATGCCCCCTGATCCCTGAAGTGGTGTACATTGTACAAAGGTGACACCTTGGCGTGAACAGCGGTGTTCGCCTCCTTATTCTTCAACGGAGAGTCGTCTGTCACAACAACCGGGTCCTCAGCAGTATTAGGAGGCGGGGGCGGACGAAGAAGTGAACTTTTCAATCCGGAAATACCCTAGGAAAGATTATCCAGGTTCACTGAAAAACACTAACAATGATTTAACATCACAATAAACAAAGAGAAAAGGGAAGTAGGAACTTTGCATACCCGACGAAGGGTCCTCTGCATCAAGTTGTTCCAATCGTGCTTCCAAGGTGGAAGGTTTGGTCTTTTTTGACTTCTTATTCTTGGGAACATCCTTTACAGGATGAATTTTTCGCTTGCCCGCCGCCTTGGAGGCGCCCGCATCAACGGCCGGGCGTTTACCCTCAGAAGTAATATCATCAGGTCCCGGACCCTCAACTTCTGCAGTGGTGTCAGCGTCATCATGGCTCGTTGCTTGAGCAGTCACGGCTCGTTGACGAGTGAGACCTGCAGTTGAGTCCACAGCCTTATTAGCATCAGTTGAATAAACTTCTTCACAGAGTGACGACTCTTCGCTAGATGAAAAGAGTACAATCACTCCGCCAGAAGTAATGGCAGTTAAAGGCCAGGGTTGTAGAATGCCCTCACATTTAAGTATGGCCTCTTCAACATGCTTCTCACCTTTGGCATACATCGGTTCAGAGACCACGGGTTCCGGACGAAGGGCAACAGGGAACAGAAAGTTATCGCTCGTCCGATCCAGAAATGGACCATCTTTTGGGTCAATCGGACGTCGCACCATCATGCCCCCTTCTTTGTCCAACAAAGTACTTAAGGCAGAACCTTCACCTACACAAATATACGAAAGTCAGAAGTTATTCATATCAAAGGCGGAGGCCATAAACAAAGCTCACTCTTATCAGTCTTCTCGTAATATGGTTCCAATTCAGGGAATGGCCATAAATGGCTCATTTTCGTGTTCACCATCGCCCCCTCATGAATGGGACGCATGGGAGTAGGAGTTGAGGTTAGAGTCATGAACCATGGAAGATCCTCATGAGCGGAAGCAGGAACCATGGGCATAGGAGACTCCGCCTTACGTTTCGTCATTGAAAACGGAATAACATCCTCTCTGATCCAGAAAAATTTTGGTTTCCAGCCATGAAGACTACGGATCCACTCCGTACCAACATTCTTCTTCTTATAAATAGATGCAAGACTATACCATCCGTCACGGAAGGTCATTTTGTAAAATACGACAAACATGCCAACAGAGAGATCAAAAGTTTGAAGCAAAATTCGAAATGTCGAATTCTCAACATCCCAAAGGGATGGATCTGTGAGAGATGAATTCCATATGTCGTCAAGATCGACCGGACGAACTGCGTCACCGGAATCCGGAAATTCCCCGTTGTAAAATGGTCTATATACACAGCCATCTTCTTTGCAGGCGGACTAGTGGCAATAGAACCACTAGCCGGACGTTCTGGTTCCCACTCCGGCGCCAGTCCATATACATTGACAACATCGTTAAATTCTTCTTCTTTAAGGCAAACCTCAACTTCAGTAATAGTAGGGGTACCCTTCTTCTCTTTAGCCATTTCAACTCCACAAAGATCAAGAAAATCACAGAAAAAGGAAGAAATATCAAAGAAAAATGAAAAACTTCAAACGTTTGAAAGAAAAGAAATCTGAAAGTGATAAAGAGCAAATAGAAGATACAAGGGCCATATTTATACTCATCGCAATTAATGCGATCCATAAAGCGCCAGAGGAGAGAGAAACCGCGGACCGACAGATGACTGACACGTCAGGCGGGAAATTCAAGATAATGAAAACAGACTGTCGGCAGCGTCATATACGTCCTGTCAGTTACCCTCAAAAAGTTTCTCTCTCCGCCACGTCACTATAGTTATCCAAAACTTTCAAATATTTCAACAAATTAAAGGATTCAGAAAATTCATCTCAGAAGGTATTAAAAGCAGTAAAAAGATCACAAGAAGTCAAAAGAAATATTCTTCATTAATGATCCAAAAAACATTACAAGAAGGAAAGAAAATTTTTTACAAGTTATAGAAACAGAAAATCTATCCTAAGGGTTTGAAGCGGACGGGTCTTCCGGGGCCTTCATAGACGTGTCTTCTGAAGAATCATCTACAGAGTCTTCCCCAAGATAGGTCTTCAAAAGTTGTAGACCATTATCTGCGGATGCAAACTTCGGAAGTATTTGCTGAAGCGGAAACACTAGGTCGTCATGTTCTTTTACCCGCATAACTCGGGCTTGCTTGACATCAACTCCATGAAGAGGATGATCTTTGAATGTGCGGCTGCTCTGAGCATACCTCATCCCTTCATGAAAACCCACAACACGCCCAAGTGAGGAAGAAGCAGACATCGCATTGGCAAAGCTGTCATTTAGCTCCTTACCTCCTTTGATATGACGAACAACCTGTTAAGACTGAAACATAAGTTCTCAGCATCAAAAAAGTAAAAGTAAAATGCCGAGTAATAAAGAATAACTTACAGCATCAACGCCCCCGAGTAAGGAACCGAGTAAAGAATAACTTAAGGCGAGCCGGGGTGGAAGAAGACTGTTGAGGAAGAGGTTGACGTGGAGCTCGCCAGTCTGAATATGCTCCTCCTCAGCAGTAGGATTGTCTTGCTGATAACCACTACCACCCCCACCTTGAAACAAATAGTCAAAACGGGTATCACGGCCGGACTGATCGTCCGGACCTCCCGTTGAAACATCAGTTGGAGTATTCGGCATCCTCTCGTCTGCAGTATCCTCAACCAAAGGGGAGGTTGGACGATCCTCCACGTTAGCAGCATCAGGCGGAGTAGATGGTTTATCCTCCGCCCCTCCCCTTGAAAAAGGGGATGATGGCTTTTCAGTGTGAGGAGTTGGTGTGGATAACTTCTCCGATATATTCTCACTGAAGATCAACGGATCTATACAAAAATATTTATACTTAGCAAAATACTAATAAAAAGAATACAGTATTTAAAGGCTGGCATGTACCTTCAACAGTGTCAAGACGGTCAGCAAGGCTATACTGTGGATTCTTGGGACGGTGTATTTTCCGTTTTTTCTTTGACGGTCCCGCCTCAGTGTCCGCAGCCTTCTCGTTCGTACGACCCATCTAGGAGGTTAAGAAAACTCTCCTTTGCTCCAATTCTGCCAATAAATGTGAGACAGAGGAAGGTTCAGAAGTATCGAAATCCTCTTCCTCTTCGGAGGCAGAAGACATAGAAACGTTACCACCGTCATCACTTGATGATAAGATGGCAACTATCCCGTCCGAAGTAACGGCAGTAAGAGGAGGAGGGTTTAGAATATACGCACCTGTTTCAAAGGTGGCATTTGAGATTACAGATTCAGCCCGAACTTTCTTCGGAAACAGAAATTGAGATTTAGTTTTGTCAAAAATGGGTTGGTCCCCTGCCTCGCGGATACTCTTGCGGACACAACCCCTATCCCCAAAAAGAAAACATGGGACTCTGACTTGAGGAAATAAAAACTTAATCATTCAACGATTCAGAATAAAGAAGAAACAAGTATACAAGGGAACTTACGCTCATGCAAGTCTACAAAAATAGGCTCCATGAATTCCGTCGACCACGGACGACTCATGCCTGCCCACACCAATGCCTCTTCCGGCAAGGCACGCATAGGTGAGGGCTCCATGGTAAGCATGCGATACCATTCACGACCCTCATGAGCAACTGTCACTACCTCCGGGAGAGCAGACTTCACAGGGCGGCGAACCATGGTTAGAGGCACCACGTCCTCGGATATCCAGAAAAACTTGTTACGCCAGTCTGCGGACAACCTTTCAACCTCATTCCCAAGGCTCCGATCGGAAAATCCTTGGCACGTATACCAGCCATTATGGTTAGCAAGGCGATAGAAAACCGGGAATCGATCTATGTGGGGAACCATATCATGTGCTATACATACAAATTCATAATGACGAATTCACATCATAGCACGCGGGTGTAGCTGAGATAGATGGATCCCATAAGCAGTCAAAATCCTCTCGAGAAATTTCGTTATAGGAAGACGAAAATTCCCATGAACGTAATAATCGGCATACAAAGCCATTTTCCCAGGCGGTGGAAAACTGGCTATTGAACCGATAGATGGAAACTCTGGTTCCCACTCGGGTGGAATACCATACGTTTCCAATAATTTTTCATACTCCGAGTAGTCCCATGCCACTTCTATCTCGTCAACCTCAGTTTGAACATTCGACATTATAGAAGGATTTGATGAAAGAATATAAGAAGATTCAATGTTTTCTAAGAGAGAAAATTAAGAGGATAATCAAAGAAAAGGAACGATAAAACTTCGAAAAGAAGAAGTTTATCCCTATTTATACCCATCGCAATTAATGCGATGGGATATGAACAGTAGAGAGAGAAGTTCATGACCCAACCAGTGATTGCCACGTCACGCGGGAAATTCGAAAAAGAGAAAAAGTTGTACAGTCGGGTACAGTGACAGCCTTAAAAAACGTTCCATCATCTGTTCACGCGCCTGCGAGTGGTCAACTTGTCCTTTTTCATGATTATCCATACCAACATAAGATATTTTCTACCTAACTTCGAAAAACAAAAATCCCCAAAATACATTAAGTCCAGAATTTCACCCGCATAAAGACTTCACACGGAAGAAACACTGGACTGAGGGGACTTGTAGAGGTAGGGTACTAAAAAGACCCAAATACCCTTAAATATCACCCGCGGGGCACAGAGAATCCTTTTACAAGCCACCCGCGGGACACATGGATCACCCGTATATCATGATAGAGGAGGAACGTCCTCACAATACGCGCGGAAGCATCCGGGCATCCTCAGAAGTCATCCGCAAGACAAGATATCTGTCCCCATAATAGTTGGAGGACAGTGTCTACAGGACAGCTGTCACCATTCAAATACTTTCAAGAAGAAGGCTCATGATTCTTGGGGAATACGTTACATACTAACCAATGAACAAAGGACACCTGGCCAGGTTGTTATAACCGTGCACATGGCCAAGGTGTGATCCGCCCTATCAATTGGCGACACGTGTCCAGGTTGTTATGCTCCTACACATGAGACGTATAGCTCAACCTATCATACGAGGACACGTGTCTAGGCGGTTATCAAAGATCTTCTAGAAGAGGACAGCTGCCCCTATCATCTTCCATCATCCTTCGGCTATAAATACCTTGTCAAACGGTATGAGGTATTCATTCACTCACCTATATTCAGACTACACTTAGTCTTTGTACTTCAGTACTTTCTTCATTACGAACGTTACTGATTCTCACGCCGGAGGGTGGTTACAGGAAGACCCCCCCCCCTCTTATCCTTCCTGTAACGAGACTCACGGTGTTTGTTTTGCAGGTTCCGGTCACTGGACTTTAGGGAGCTTTACTCATATCGTGGTAGTAGTTATCGTATTATACCCTGTGGACTCACTGGATCCAGGACCCATACCTGGGGAATGGATCCGTGTTTCTTCAAGGTTGTAGTAACTCATCCGCCTTCTGTGCACCCCAACCAAACTTCTCAAAACACAATCTTTATAAAACAAAGATCAACAAACATTAGAAACCGAGTAACTAAGTTACATTATGTGTAAAAAACGTACTTGCGAGAAATATTTAGACCACATGTACTTACACTACTATTTTGATTAATTGGTTAGACACTCTTGTCAAGTTCAATGTCACTCTTACGTGTAGTGGGGTAGATTAAAAGCTGTGCTGAATAGATTAAAAGTTCTAACTTTCATCTGTTTGACATTTTCTAACTTTCATCCGTTTGACATGTTTAAAGTTCTAACTTTCATCCGTTTGACATTTTCTAGTCAACACTTCTTTGAACCCTTAACAAATTTAGCGATTAATCTATTTGTATTCTCAAACTTTTAAAAATACTTAGATATTCCAATTTTGAACCGTAATAAATGGTTTGTTAATTTGTAGATTTCATCAAGTATTTTTGGAATATATAGTAAAATAATATATTAATATATATTTTGAAATAGAATGTAAAAGGAAAGTGAATATGACATATATTAGGGTCAATTAAGATATTGGTTTGAGAGGGAAAAATGTTGTGAGGTTTAACCATAAACTGACATGTGTCATAATTATTTTCTTTTATTAAAATAAGTAGATTCATTGTAATTTATACATTAATGTATCTCGTGTAATACACGGGTTTCTAAAGCTAGTTTCATTATAATACAAAAAATGCTCTCTTTAAATCCGCGCTTCTGTATATAGTAATTTTATCTTTACAAATTTCATCATTCTGTAATTACACCATTGATGGTCCCTAGAAATATTTGGACCACATGTACTTACACTACTATTTTGATTAAAATGTTAGATGCTCTTGTCAAGTTAAATGTCACTCTTACGTGTAGTGGGGTAGATTAAAAGCTGTGCTGAATAGATTAAAAGCTGTGTTGAATAAAAGTTGTATTGAATGCGATTTTAATGATGGTGCCTCGGTATAATTGATTAAAAGTTATGCTGAATAGATTAAAAGTTGTGTTGAATGCGATTTTAATGATGGTGCCTCGGTATGAATTCCCGATTCATCATAATGTCTCTAACCTAGAAAATCATAGAATCATAGATACTTAAAAAACTTCAATAGCCAATTAAAAATCTTAATTTAAATTCATGATAAAGTCTTAATCAAGGTTTCGTGTACGGAAAAAAACAAATATCACGTCGCAACGTCACATATAGTCTAGATTGAAATTTCGTTGAAGATATTAAACATTAAACGAATATTATATTCGAATATCATGAGTATGAGTATATCAATTAAAAAATTAATTGTTATCTAGGTAGGTGTATGTCTATACTTATTTTCTCTCCGAATTTAGAGTGGTGCGTTGAAAAACATTTGTTTTTAATTCTTAAAAGTATCATTATACCAATTTAATAAGACTTTTAAACAAAATCATAATCCTTTTAATCATAGTTAATATCCACTTTGGTCACGTTGTCATACCTTTTTTTTAAACAATCTAACTCTTTTTTATTTTGGAACGACCAATTAAATAACGTCGGGTACTCCGTACACGTCCTCCATTGGCTAAAGGTAGCCCAAGTTACAAAAGATATTCATGAACTTTTGGTGTTTCCTGTAATCAAATTATTCGGTCGTTATATTCAAACATCTTTTTCGTGGTGTGTTAACAACTCTATACGCTTCGAATATGAGCTATACGTATCACATGATTAACTAATGTACAAATAACAACTTTTCCAGTCTATACGGGTCGTGTAGCTTCAAACATCTGACACTCTCCATCACAAAAGGACAAAATTTTACACTTATACGAGCCGTATAGACGCATATATATGGTATTCAATAACTTATATGATGTGTAAATAACCTATGACATATTAAATATATTAAGTTTTTAATTTAATAAAAACTCGAAAATGAAGTGATATCAAAGGACAAAACTCAAAGGCAAAACTTGGATGTTTTTTGCTTTTTACTTTTTAATTTTTATCTTGTGAACTTATAAACCCAAAACCTAGTAACTACAAACCAAAACTCGTTTATGTTATCTTCTTCCTTTTGTAAGTATAGATTGCCAGAAAAAAATGAAATCCGATCAAACCTTTTCACTTTATCTCCTTTTATATTCAAGGGTATCCTAATTCATAAAAGGAAAAGGAAAAATATTTATTTAGCACTAACTTTACACTTTGTCGTGAAAGTTAAGGGGTAACCCGTATATCCGCCCCTGCACAAAAATATGAGGAACTTAATCTATGTGGTTATCTTATTATATCCCTATGTATCATGTTATGTTATGTTATGTTATGTTATGTTATGTGTTATATACTCTTATAAACAAGGAGAACGTGGGAAAATATAGCCATATAAGTATATAACAAACATATTAAGGTCGTGGGTAATTAATGGGGTGAAGGAAGGGGCGTGGTTCAAGTGGCGGCCTAGGTGGTTCGCGATCACCACTACACCCATCAAGTGATCAGGGGCACGGACAAGCCCTGCGGCCTAGGTGGTTCGCGATCACCACTACACCCATCAAGTGATCAGGGGCATGGACAAGCCCCGTGGCCGGGACCGCAGGGCAATAACTAGCCGTTGGCTAGTTGGAGGTTAAAAAAATAGTCGTTGGCTATTTAAATGTTATTTTTTACAAACCTACTATAAATAATTACCCCATTTTATAACAATAACACACCATTCTCACTACATTTCTCTCTAAGTAGCTCAAATTAAAAACCATGTCGGGGTCGGGTTACGGTAATATCAAAATCAACGACACTCAATTTCCCGAGGGATTGAACTACATGGACGACAATCGTTTCAAGGGTTCATGGATATGTCACAACCCGATTATTCGGTCCCGGAACACAACCGGAACCGGCACCGGAGAATGCGTTTTAAACGTTTCAACGCTATTTATGTATTTTTTATTTTCCTTTAGATTTTCCTTTTTATTTATGTTGTAATGAAGTATTTTAATTTATAACTATGTGCATAACAAAAAAATAAAAAATCAATCAAGCCCCGGATCACCTGGACCACTACACCCTCTGAAGCTTGGTTGAGGAGCTTGATCCAGGGCCATGTCATCGCCTACGTGTCGGGTTTTGATTAGATCACTTGGGGCTCAACCAAGCTCCATTACCCTTAGCCTAAGTATATATGAAATGACAATCCTTATGAATATCTAAATTTGTGTAGAAATTAAAACTTGATTAATAAGTTTTATGTGTATAATGTTTTCCAAGTTTTCGAAATAACAAATTAAATTGTTCGATGTCTTTAAAAATATTTCTATCTTCTAAAGCGATAGGATTAAGGGTTTATATGATTGATGACATGATTGTTTAAATATCTATATATAAAACAATTACGTTCTTTCTTTCATTTACTTTTAATCCATTTAAATCACTTTTAAAGTTTTATCGAGGGTGGTGTTTGTGTATTGATCAAATAATGTATATCTAAAAGATTGTTCTTATCCAGCTCATCAGCGACGGCGAAATTTTGTTTAATTGACAAATCTACCTATACTAATAAAAGAAAATAATTCTGACACATTGCATTATGAGGTTAACTCTCACTATCAAATTTCCGCCAAAATCATTTCTCTTCTATTGATGGAAAAGAAAAAAAATTGGTTCTAAATATAGTATTGATTATAAATTCAACATACGGTATTAATTGGTCAATCTCCATTGATTGAATTATTAATACCATAAATTATATTCTAAACATAATTAATATAAAAAAATATTAATATAATAATTACGTGTCTAATATATTTTCTTTAAAATTGAAATGTATATAAAAGAGTTTATGTTTAAAAAGTATATTAACATTAAATTTTTTGAGACATCTTCATATTAAAGAAAACTATAATAATTTTTTAACAAATATTAAGTCTTAAAAATCATAGACAAATTTTCCATTATTTATATTTATTATAAGACTATTGTAATAGTTGAACAATACTGTGTTTATAAGGACAAAATGAAAGTTGTTTAAAAAAAATATATTGTCTTTTTTGTCTATGAACGGGTATGAAATGTATAACATTTTTGCAAAAAAACTTATCTACATCTATCACATCGAAATTACTCATTATTTTAAATGTTGCTTCCAGTGGCATTGCTTCATTATTGTATACTGATGATAGAACAACCCATTTTCGATTTAAAATTCAAATATATTTGATGATATAAAACGACTATATTTGTAATACATTTTTTATATAATATAAAGAGACTTAATTATCTTTTTTTTATTTGTATTAAATTATTCATTGTAATTTAGTGTAACTCACGGGATTATCCAAATTATAAAATTACAAATAAATTAAATAATTACGTAGCGTATATGAATATAAACTTGAAATCCGAATCATGTTTAAAGTTCTAACTTTCATCCGTTTGACATTTTCTAGTCAACACTTCTTTGAACCCTTAACAAATTTAGCAATAAATCTATTTGTATTCTCAAACTTTTAAAAATACTTAGATATTCCAATTTTGAACCGTAATAAATGGTTTGTTAATTTGTAGATTTCATCAAGTATTTTTGGAATATATAGTAAAATAATATATTAATATATATTTTGAAATAGAATGTAAAAGGAAAGTGAATATGACATATATTAGGGTCAATTAAGATATTGGTTTGAGAGGGAAAAATGTTGTGAGGTTTAACCATAAACTGACATGTGTCATAGTTATTTTCTTTTATTAAAATAAGTAGATTCATTGTAATTTATACATTAATGTATCTCGTGTAATACACGGGTTTCTAAAGCTAGTTTCATTATAATACAAAAAATGCTCTCTTTAAATCCGCGCTTCTATATATAGTAATTTTATCTTTACAAATTTCATCATTCTGTAATTACACCATTGATGGTCCCTAGAAATATTTGGACCACATGTACTTACACTACTATTTTGATTAAAATGTTAGACGCTCTTGTCAAGTTAAATGTCACTCTTACGTGTAGTGGGGTAGATTAAAAGCTGTGCTGAATAGATTAAAAGCTGTGTTGAATAAAAGTTGTATTGAATGCGATTTTAATGATGGTGCCTCGGTATAATTGATTAAAAGTTATGCTGAATAGATTAAAAGTTGTGTTGAATGCGATTTTAATGATGGTGCCTCAGTATGAATTCCCGATTCATCATAATGTCTCTAACCTAGAAAATCATAGAATCATAGATACTTAAAAAACTTCAATAGCCAATTAAAAATCTTAATTTAAATTCATGATAAAGTCTTAATCAAGGTTTCGTGTACCGAAAAAAACAAATATCACGTCGCAACGTCACATATAGTCTAGATTGAAATTTCGTTGAAGATATTAAACATTAAACGAATATTATATTCGAATATCATGAGTATGAGTATATCAATTAAAAAATTAATTGTTATCTAGGTAGGTATATGTCTATACTTATTTTCTCTCCGAATTTAGAGTGGTGCGTTGAAAAACATTTGTTTTTAATTCTTAAAAGTATCATTATACCAATTTAATAAGACTTTTAAACAAAATCATAATCCTTTTAATCATAGTTAATATCCACTTTGGTCACGTCATACCTTTTTTTTAAACAATCTAACTCTTTTTTATTTTGGAACGACCAATTAAATAACGTCGGGTACTCCGTACACGTCCTCCATTGGCTAAAGGTAGCCCAAGCCGGCCACGAGTACTGACGGACGGAGCCCCTAACGGTCCATCTATTGAGGGATTCCCCGCATAAAACCCGACTCTCACGCCCGCCAAAACGGCACGACAACGAGGAGCCGGTAAAATCGGGTGAGATCAGGACTCGAACCCTGACAAGCCTGGGTCATCCCTCATATCTCCCATATAAATTGGTGATAGTGAGGTTTGATCCCTCATATCTCCCATATAAATTGCCAAAGATTTTGATTTTTGATAAAAAAAAAATATATACTTGCTAATACAATTACAAATTTAGTGTAAAAGGAAGTTTTTACCTATTTGTAACATATTTGTGTAATATTAGTTATGTAATTTCTGTAATTTTAGTTTAATTGTAATTGTATTAACAATATATGATCAATTTGTTGACTGTATTTCACTTAATGGTCAAAGTTTAAAATTTTCAACAGTTACCCGTGTAATACACGGGCCTCAAACTAGTATTAATAATATAGAACAAATGGGAAGGTTAACGTACAAACGAAATTAGCATGCTAAACGTGAGAATCAAGTAGAGTAATTATATATACAAGTAGAGTAACTATGTAATTACATCATAGAGTAATTACATAATTACTCTACTTGTATTTATAATTACTCTACTTGATTATCACATTTAGCGCGTTAATTTCATTTGTATTTGATCCAAACCCATAGAACAGGAAATATACTATATTCGTTTAAATAAACCTATCAGATACACACACTAAACTGGTTAAAAATACAAGTCACTATTATTACATTCTAAAGTTCAAACCAAGTTTAAACCCTTGGGTTTGAAGAAACATGCTAACTCAAAAAGCCCTTGAGCCCAAGTCATACCTTCTTTCGCTTTCTCCTCAAGTTAGGCATAGCAGAAAAGTAACTAACAGGCCTAATCCCATCATCATCCTCTTCATTATTTTGACTTTGACCCGCCGCTAACCCGTTGCATCATCTTGGCTAGTTAATGCTTCTGACCCTCTGCAGTCAGAGTCTGGTTCATTCAGTGGTTCGGTTGAAGGGCTGCAACCAGGTCCTCCTGCCTCCTTGTTTTCCTCATCTTCTTCCAAGCAAAACCCGCCCCCTATATGAAGGTATTCTTTTGATAATTCCGCCTCAGGGTCATCTTTATCATTTTGACACCAATCTTTACCCATATCCGCCACATCAGCATCTACTCTGCTTTCATGATCCCCACTGAATGCAGTCTACAAAGAGTCCAAACTAGGGTCAAGCGTCACCCCATGATCTTGTGTCGTAGGTTCATCAGTTTCAAAGTCTTCGTTGTATGAAGATATCACCGACTTTTTAACACGTTTTGACTGATAATAACAGTAAGTTGATCAGAAAGTGATAAAAGACATATAACTGTTTTCCGAATCTAATGCGTGTGTTTACCTTTCGTGGTCCGAGTGTATGCTCATCATGCACTTGTTGCACATGGTCACTCTGGCTTTCTTCATCAGAACTTGTTCCAGAAAGTTCGAGATTATTCTTCTTTTTCCTTCTTCCTCTTCCAACTGATTTACCTGTTCCTTTAACACTTGAGCCTCTTTTGGTCTTTTTACTTTGTGTCTCTTGAACCGACAATTCCGACTTTTCTACATCATTATTATCTTCTGCATGCTTAACTTTCTTTCTCTTGTTCCCATTTGATGCATTTGGCTGCTCGTTGTCATCCATTAACTCCGAGCTTTTACTCCCTGCCATTCCTTTCACGGCTTTGCTTATCCTCTTGCTACGAATTTTAGCAAACCTCTCGTTAAAAGTGTAAAACGCTTCCAGTCGTAATTGAGTCTGCACAAAACAAAAGGTCAAAACCAGACATTTTTCCTGAACTTTTTAAATTAATTAAAAATTAGGATGATGAAGATGGAGCACCTCATGTTTGTTGTACTCCTTTAAAACAGGTTGTAGTAACTCATCCGCCTTCTGTGCACCCCAACCAAACTTCTCAAAACACAATCTTTACAAAAACAAAGATTAAGAAACATTACAAACCGAGTAACAAAGTTATATTATGTACGGAAAAAAATATTTTTAAAAAAACGCTCACTTGCGAAGAACAAATAGATCTGGCTTTCCCCATGAAAAAGGTTCTGTTGACTTGTCTACTTGTGGAGACGTGTATGCAGAAACCACTGCATCACTTGGAAAAGTGGACGGAATATGCCAGTTTTTGCTCACATTTCTCTGTATAAAAAATATATTCAAACTAAGATCAAAGATGAAGAAATCATTTTAAAAATAATGATAAGAACGAGAAACAAGTTTATTTTACATGTGTGTCCATGAAAATCTGCTTCAGGTCATCAACACTGGCATTTGACCCTCTTTTCCTTGTATTTGACGAGTCAACTTTACCAAGGATACTTGGATCAGGAGATTCAATCCACTCACGAAATTTATGTAGCCCGTCTTCCTCGGGAAAAGCATTTATTACTTCTACTGCATTCACAATGCCAATTCCACTACACGATATTGCATAATAATCAGATAACCCAAAAAAATATTTTGTTTCAAAACAAAATAAAACTAATGACAAAGATTGTCGTACCTGATACCTTCGGTGTAATCACTCCCCAAAAGCATTGCCATACGGATTAACTTTTCTCTCGTTAAGCCAAGCTCCGTTTCGATGTCCTAAAAACCATACCAATACTCATCAGATAAAATCAGATTCGACTATTTAAAAATTCTACAAAAGCTCCATGAATATTGCATTTAGTAATGGGGCTGATATATTTGATACATACCTTCATAAAGTATGTCTCTACATATTTTCTATCATCAAATATGTTTTTGTAAACACTTCTTGCCCCAAACAACAACACATCAGAGTCGTCAGTGACAACTCCATCAACAAGCTTTTCAAGTTCCATGTACGCACATTGAGCTTCCGCTTCCATTGGAGCAATGATATATGGCAATCCAAACATTTGAAGAAGCTCCTGAAACATATATAAACAGAATTAACTTCTTTTCTATTAGCATTTGTATCATGTGGACTCTAAAGATGCTAAAAGACTGCTTGTGCTTACCTGGCATTCGGTAAACATGTCACCACTTACAGACTCTGCATTCCGTTCAAGCCTTCTTTGTTCATCACCCAGATCGATGCTTTCCTTGTTTAAATTTGCCATTTCTTCCTCTATATTAGCCTTAGCGATTTCAACCTGTTCATCGCTCAGATCATTGATAACAAATCTGTTGGCATCTTCTTGTATTTGCACGTGAGCTGCATTACTGTCGCGTTCCTCTGCAACCTTCTGCACAATATCAGATTCGGATTGTGACTTGTTAGAAGAAGTTCCTTTAGGTTCTAGTGGCTCGGAAACATGGTCAACCATCTGATCTTTGACCTCACTTTGTTGAGGCTCAGTGAAATTAACATCAGGTGAATTAGAAATATGAGTTCGAGTAGTAGATATATTATCAGAACTTGTGACATTCTCAGCCTTCTCTCCACAATTATCTTCACTAACTCTTTCTTCTTCAGTTGTTTCCACACGTCTCTCTCCTTGAGAATTACCATCATCACTTGCAGCTTTAACTAAATCATGGTGGTGTATCTGATCGCTTTGATACGAGGTTTCCATCCGCACTTCCATTAAATCTGGATCATTTAAAATAGTTGCATCCACATCAACAGATGATTTGTTTGAAAGAGCAATCTCTGAGGATAATCTTGGAGTATCAATATCTTTATCCGCTTCAGGTGCAGATGATGCATCGATATCTATCTGGGACCTCACATCCACCATACTTCGTCTAATTGCTTCCTGAAAATCCATTTCTTCCAGTAAATCACCTTTTGAAGCAGGCTCCTTTTGCTCTAACTCATGTGCAGAGCCTAAATCAAGTTTATTATCAGAAGGTCCTTCCTCCCACTCCACTTCACTTTCATCACCTTTAACTTCTCCGGGCATTCCCTCTTCCCATCCACAATCAGAAAGGTTAATAACGGACTGCTTCTCAGATAACGTATCATGAGGAGTCACTAACTGAACAAATATATCATCATCACTTTCTGCAAACTGCTTCTCATTATCATCATCAAATGACACCTCTATCAATGTTCCATTAACCGGAGTAGATTCCTGATTTGTTTCGATACTGTCTGCAAATTGCTTCTCAATATCATCAAATGACACCTCTATCGATGTTCCGTTAACCGGGGTAGGTATCTGATTTGTTTTGGTGGAGAAACCGAATTGATCCTGATATGAAGTCTTATTCGAATCAATCTTATTCTTTTCAACCTCTTTCATTAGATCCAGGTTCCTTTGTAGGTCACAAGTCATACGAATTCCCATAGCTCTCACCTTGCTGACCCGTACACGTCCCTTTCATCTCTGTATGTCTCAACATCTTCAGTAAATGTCTTTTTTGGTCCATTTATGATAGACTCAACTGCTCCGTTTGACTTAATGGTTGATCCGACACTAATAGAACCAATAGATGATTGCCTTGTTGCTATCTGGCTTTGCATGTTGCTAGTTGTCTCAACTCCAGCAGATGTAAGGGATCTACACAGTGAAGCTTGTTACTAAACAAGTGAACCACAAGGGCGCTGTAAAAGTGTAAATTATTAACGGAATACATACTGTCTGTCTCCGGTAAAAGAAGTTGAAAAGATAAACTCTCTGTTAGCTTCAGATGCTATCCGTGAAGTCTGGACCCCACCAACCTGCCACCAGCTACTTTCTGCACTTCGTTAATCTCCCGACGGAAAGCAACTGTTTTGAGATAAGCCTCTATTTGCAGTTCAGAAAATTTTGCAGGGGCCTGCAAACACAGAAACATGTAACGCAGAAGATCTTGCAAGGGCAATAAACATAAGTTAAAAAACAAATACCTTCTTGACTTTTTGATACTTTTGCCGATTCTCTGCCATCAACCGTTCTCTCATCTATAAAGAACCGTATATTAGAAATACACCAAAGAAAGCTGTTGAAACTCACAGAAGACGTGAATGATGTTAATATTTGTACTTACTTGCACTAAAAGATCAAGTTGCATAGACGGTGGTAAAGAAGCTAAAACAGCAGGATCAATCTTTCCTTCCAGCGTTGGCTGAATAATTAATCAAGTAGACTTAACATTAAAAAAATGAACCACCAGAAACATAGTAACTGCATTTTTCTGTGGCTTTTACAAGCTAAACATCACAAGAGTAGCATACTGATTCTACTTCAACATCAAGGACATGTTAAGTTTTATACATCTAGTTGCTAATCTATGTTCTCGTCGCACGAGTAACTTTTTGATCAATAGAACTTAAGTCTTAACATTTTTAAATGTTTGTTAAAATCATATTCCAACTTTTTGACATTACTTACAAGTAGCATCTCCTTGTCATCTTCTTCATCTTCATCTTCCGCAAGAACTCCAGCACCAGACGTAGACGCCTCACCTATAAAACCTTCACCTTCCTCCGCCTCAATCGACGCTGCCAACCTATAAAACAAAACTCACATCATCCAAATCCATTCCATAACAAATATCAATACAAAAAATGATAAACGTTCTTAGCTCTTACATTGCATCTAAAGCTTCTTGATCCAAAACTTTACCATCCGGTGGATTCGCTTTCGCACTACTCCCGGAACAATCAACATTATCCGTAACCACCGTTTTACCCTTATTATCCCGATTACTCTTCCTCTGATTCTCCAAAGCATTCGCCAAATCTTTCAACCTCATCGCCTTAAGCTATACAACCAATTATCACCAACACAATAACATTAACTTCTCATTTCTCAAAAACCCCTAATTTAATAACATAATTACATAAACAAACTACTAACATGATTAAGCAGCAATTTTTCGTCGGTTTTCCGAATCTTGGCTTGCGCATTCTCGCGCTGCCGCCTACGCGCGATCACCGTCCTCCGCTTCAACGCAGGCGTGGCGCCGTCGAAAACAAACATGGGTTTGGTCCGTAAAAACAAGAGCTTGCAAATTCGACGAAAGAACCCTAGAATATGAGCGTTTCTCACCATTTCTCCTTGTTCGTCACGCATGGCCTTCATAAACTGAACCATCCATATGCTGGCATCTGTAAAACAAATTCAATACCATTTCAACATATACTAATTGAGCTGGAATTAACTGGTAGTGGCGAATTATTAAATTGATGAATTGTTGTACCGATTGCGAGTCGTTTGCCGGCGAGGGTTTCGACGGAGACACGGCGGCCGACAGGGGATAGCAGGTCCCACAGACCGTGGACACCCATGTTTGTGTTGTCTGATTTAGGTTAACAGTTCTGTTAATTGTTGCCGCCAATTTTTGTGAATTTGGGGGTAAAAGAAGGCCGTGGGGTTGACTATCTAAACGACACCGTCATACAACTTGTATTAAG
Organism: Bidens hawaiensis; assembly: GCF_021521415.1. NCBI lineage: Eukaryota > Viridiplantae > Streptophyta > Magnoliopsida > Asterales > Asteraceae > Bidens > Bidens hawaiensis. Next base: position 269,858 of record NW_027493642.1, read on the forward strand.
TGCCTTTCTTTTAATATATTTGCTGTTCAAAAAAAAATACAACTTATTTAAGGTTATTTTCACTAGTGATTCCATGTTCAAAAGAATTTACTCTCACAAAATCAAGTCGTTCGAACTTTGAATCATCATTTCAAGCTAAGTTTTACTTCAATTGATTTGTATCTTTATCTCAATAAAAAAACCCTAAAATCAATTTGAAATTTAAAAAAAAATAAAAATTAACGTCATTAGTTTTTCTTTTTTTTAATGGAGGACAAGTGAGAGTAAATTATTTAAAAAATTTGGGACCACCAGTTGAGATTTATTTAGATGAGATTGTTATAAGCTAATAGCATTTACTTGGGATTATTAAAATCCAATAAACCATTTTTATTTACGAAAGTATATAATAACTAATTAAGTTTGGGCTTTGGTTAATATGTTTGACATAACTAAATATATGGGTTGTATTTCGGGCTCACTAATTTCAGCACACCACTTCAATAAGATATTCCCGTATAATTATTTTCACTCTAATATTTGTGGCGTCTATAATCTATGAAACATTTCTCACCCTCTATATATCCATAAATGGAATCGTTTGAGTGAATTACTTACCGGCTTACCGCAGTCAAAGCCAATAAGAAAAGTCAGGCCAAGAGAGAGTCGTTCCGGTTTGAGCCTAAAATTTGGTGTAAGCATACAAGTATTTTTAGCTTATTGGTAAAATATGAACAAATCATTCATGTTCAGCTCCTTTAAGACCAAGTGTAGTAAACGGGGTTAGTTAATTAAAATACTATCACGTCATATTATTATCACGTAGACAGAGAACGTTAACTAATCCATATGTCATGTGCATAGGATGGGCTTTAGCTACCATCCCCATCATCTTAGAAACTTCAACCTCCAAGGCTCTCTCTCTTTAAACACTTGATTTAAACGTATCTAGAGAATTATAGATGGTCCCATGATTCATAATTGCTTGAGCCCAATTCGTTTGTTTGTGGGAGGATCATTTAATAGTGGGCTGGGCTACCTATTCCACCATACCAAATTACCAATTTAGTGGTTTGATTTGTATGAAATGAAAGTTAGATGAGTGATTTATGCATGCATTGCAAGCTTACGAGTTTATGACCTGTTTCTTCCCGTACTCACATAACCAATAAGGCTAGTAAGACCTCTGGAGCCGATACGGCTGGTAGGACCTCTAGAGCCAATACGACCGGTATAACTCATTTTAAATTTATTATTACACGAGAACGTCCACCCCCTCTCCTCATATTAAGATAAAAAATCAGTTCTAAACTTATAAATCTGATTAAATTTATTAACCACATAATTATGCTTTCTCTGTTCCAAATTCAAGCCATTCTTCCTTTTAAATTATCCGAACCATCATTTCTACATTAATGGCATCAATAACAATCTATTCCAACGCCAATGAAGAATTACCATCCCAGAGAGGTTGTTGTTTCCGGATGCCATGCCGGTGCTGGTCTAAGGGATTATCACCGTTAAAGGAGTGGTCGCAGCTTGTTGCCATTCCCAAATTGAAAACGTTTATCCGTCAGTTTAACACACAACGCTTTAGGCACGGTAAATTCCAATATGATCCAACGAGTTATATGCTAAATTTTGACGATGGTCTAGGGAATTTGGAAGATGATGATCAGTCCGTTCCAAATTTCTCCATGAGGTACTCGTTGATTCTGGTCCCCGGGTCAATGGATTCAGATGAGGATATTCAGCATGTGTTCACCAACCAACTAGGCAAGAATTGATGGCTTTCGCAGCGCCAAAAGGATTATTAGAATTGAATTTTGTACATTGTGTATAAATCCTATATTGTTGATCCAAAATATTTTACAAGCCATAACTAGAAGGGTCCAGGGCCTGTTGATAATCCACAACCAACATAGCTTTTCCTATCGATAGGGGCATCAAATGTTATCAATTTCATAGTTTGTTCATTGAACGTGTCGCCTTTAAAGTAGTTGAAGCGAATGTAAAATCCTTTTTCTTCATGTTATTGTTTGTATGCCACATTATTAGACTTTGTTGTTGGTTCTACAGTTTCACTTAAGACGTGTTTCTACGAATGTAAAATTATAAAACGAGTTGAAACGACTTGCATCAAGTGTTCGGACACAAAGTTAAATGGCAATAAGGCATATATATCTTTCTTCCAAGGCATGACTTTCAAAGTAGAATAAAGTTCATACCCAAAAGTTCAAAACAAGGTCACATTGATAGAAATAACAGTTTACATGACTCACACCATCCCCACCATGACCAATTTTGGAATCATGAAAAAAGCAATAAATCATCCTTTCCTTCATATGAAAGAAAAAAAGATTCTTCATGATGCTCAGGCTTGCCTCCATGGATTACACACACCTCTATACAAAAAGATGTCTTAAAAAGAGGCAGTAGAAACAACCAAACTACCAAAGACATGATAAAAAGTAAAAGAGAATTTGCAATTGCAAAAGCAAAAGCAAAAGATAAAGCAAAGTTTTCTCCTCCATTACACTTAAATTATTCTCTTAAACAGTCATAATCTTAATCATCAAGACACTATAGTTTTACATATGTTTCTTCTTGAACTCTATAACAAAAAAAAAAGTTTGGTTTTTTATTATCATTATCAGTAGTTAATATGTAAGCCATAATACTATAAAGTTTTAATCTTTATCAGTAATAATTTAAGACCACAAGAAAGTTTGAATCTTTAAAATCATGTATTACTTCATTTAAAGTATTGATCAGGTTTTGCACATATAAGCCACTCTCAACTACAAAGTTATCATTTTGAAAGCAGGAAACCGCATATTATTGCTCTATACCGATAAAACTCTCATTTGTAACAAATTCTTGAACAATTAGAAACACCATTTCATGCCAAACCGACGAGATAGTATTATTATTTAGCACTACTAATCAGTAAGAAAAATTATAATTAATAATATTAAAAACAATCAAACTCTTTCATGTACCTTGCCTTCTGCTCATCCAAGGTAATTTCATGTCAACCGAAGATGGATTATGCATTTGATTCTCATCAGAACTTGTACATTTCCCCTTTTTAGACCATAACCATATCTTGGAAACCGAGTAACTGTCGGTTTTAGCACTGATACTAATCTTCTTTCCTTCCATATCATCATTAACTTTTAAATTCTCATCCCCTTCTTCACCTTCTTCGATATTTCCTTCCAAACGGTTTCTTTTATTGTTTAACGCCAGCTTGAGACGCGTATTAACAACCACATACTCGTATGAACCCATTGAATAACACCTTCTTGCATCCAACTTTCTACTACTAGTCTCCCCTGTATCCTTCTCACCTTCGGTCAATTTTCTAAATTTACCAAGCCTAACCATATAAACACCTTTTTCAGCAATCATTTGTTCATGCTCAACAATCTTTTGTCCATCATCCTCGTTTTCCTCCCTCATATCATCAAACTCAAAAATCGGATTATCTAACGAAATCCCAGGGTTAAAAAGGGTATTTCTGCAAAGGGGACACGTCGAATTCGACTGAAGCCATGTATCTATACAACTTATATGAAAAGCATGACTGCAAGTAGGAAGCAATCTCAACTCATCCGACTCAACAAACTCGGACAAACAAACCGCACAGTCAAATGACTCTTTTGCCCCCACAATCTCCTTGTACATGAAAACCGGCAACGAGTCGATAAACGCTTGATCTAAACCGGAATCATGTAAATGAAACAGCTGTTGAAGCTGTCTTTGGAGCGTATCCGAGACGGGACCGGTTGGATACCGACTAGATCGAGTAAAATTCGACGACGAGTGGTACTTATTCAATACTCTCACAAGCAAATGGAGCAAAGCAGATATGAAAAACAAGACAGCTAATATTATAATAATGAAAAGAACAGCTGGACTGATCTTAACACCTGAAGATGATGAAGGGTTTTCTGTATTATGAACAGTAACACTAAATGGAGGTGAAAAAGATGAACCAGAAACAGGGGTTTGTTTCAACCAAGACATTTTAATATGAGTATGACTAGAAACCAATCTTTCTTCTATAAAAACCATACTTTTAACATATAATATGCTAATTACACTAAAAATCTTGTCTTTTTATCTCAAGAACAAGAACCCAACTCAGTAATGATAAACCCTTGATCTAGAATCTAAGAAAGCTATACCCTTTGGCTTGAAACATCACAAGAACACAATGTGTAATGAAAAGAAATGAAATTTGTGACACACCTTAAAATCTTCTGGTTTAATGGCTGAAACCCTAGAATGGAGAGAATCATTAATATCCTTTAATAGGAGAGGGTAAAGTTAAAGATGAGTGATTAAGAAATCTACAAGATGTTGATTTGTAGGTAAAGAAAGAAAGGTTTATTAATATATTGAAGAAGTAAAGCAAAGGAGGATCCAAAGGTGGCAGTCACAGTGACACTATTAAAACATGACTCCAAATTCCAATCGATGAGAAAGGTTCGAGTAAGTGATGATGCCACGTGAATGATGGGAGAGTGACGAGAATCATGTGATACGTGTGATTTTATTTTTCATTTTTATTGTTTGACGTGTTGCGTTTAAAAACTCGATGGTTCACGAGCTCATGTAATTCACACCAAGTATCAAGTATCGTATTTTGATACGTTAGACTCAGTTGTTCTCTAGCAATTTAGTTAATTTTCTTTTTTATGTTTATTATTTATTTATTTATATTATCTTTGCAATTGGTTCTTTGAATGTATGAGAATGGTGGTTGAGGTTTGGGATTGTTACGGTCTAAGTTTTGAAACTTGGTTTAATAGGGTTTTCCCCGCAATGGTTGATGGAATCTTTGATGGTGTTTTTGTGTGAGTTAAACATGTAGCGTCAAAATCAGTATCAACGATTGACATCTCATTTTAGAAAGTTCACTTAGTCATTGTAATTCCTAACGATGTTAAAACAAAAGTCAAACTCATTTTTTGTATATGAGGTTTACCTGCTATTTTTTATATTAATAAATAAGGTTGTGTTTGTTTTTGCTTCAAAGGTCTGCAGAAAGGTTATGTTTGCGGGCGCGCAGACATAAGTTCTTGAAGACGGTTTGTTTAAAAAAAAAGGAAAAAGATCTAAAAACTGTTTATATGGTCTTAAATAATAAGCTAATATCCATCATCTTCAAACTTCTTCGCACTTCTTATTATCCTACCAACATCCAATGTCCATCACCACCACCCACTGTGCGCCACCACCCACCACCACCCACTGTCTGCAACCACCACCACCACCCGCCACCATCATCCACCACCACCCACCACCACCACCGTCCACCACCATCCACCACCACCGTCACCCACTTTCGGCCACAACCACCGTCCACCACCACCACCCGCCGCCGCCGCCACAGTCCACCAGTACCACCCACCACCACTACCCACCATCGGCCACAATCACCGTCCACTACCACCGTCCACCACCCACCACAACCGTCGATCACCAACATTCACCGCCTACCACAATCGTCTACCACCGCCCACTTCCATAGTTCGTACAACACCACCCACTTCCATAGTCCGTACACCACTACCAATTATTTTAGCAGTCTACAAACGTTAAATGACTTCTAACTATTGTTATATATATGATAGGTAACTAATTTTCAGCTTATGCAGACGATATCTAGTTTATAAAACAAACAATATTATATTTTCAGATTACAGACCTTCAGACCACATATTCAGTTGCAGACATAAAATCAGATGAAATCATATTGCAGACAGTTTTTGTCTTTAAAAACAAACAGCACCTAGTGTGCCACTATGCGAGTGTGGAGCTAGCTTAATTGATAGTGTCACTAATCAGGCCCGGCCTTGATCCCATGCAGGGCTCGACCGACGTCTAGGGCACGTTTTCCGTCAGGGGTCACGACTGGGTGACCCTTCGACAACTTGTATTTTCAGTTAATAGAGCATCTAAGGCTGACGGCAGTTGCTGGAAGTTTTTTTGGTGATAAGAAGACATTGAGTGAACACCTGGTTGTCAATGGGCCTTTTCTTATCTTTAAGCCCATTGGTTTTTTCCGGAAAATGAAAAGAAACATAAATAAATGCGCCGTACTTCATTACTCTAGTCCTTAAAATACATAGTGGCAAATATGAAACTAACTTTTAGATTATTTGTCTTATTTAGTTTTTATTTTATTATTTTTTATTCATTGCTTTATTTACTTTTAACGGTTTATTAAATTATTATCCTTTTGTGTAAGTTATTTGTTTCTTTTAAAAATACATAATATAATTATACAAAAAGTTTATATATAAACAAAATAATGGAATTATCGTCGATTTTTTGAAAACTTTTTTATTTAAGGCTCATTTTTCATATTTGATTTGGGCACTCGATATTTCAAAGACGGCCCTATATCACTACTATTTAAAGAGAATATCTCAGGATTAAGTCTGGACAAATATGTAATTTAGTAATTTAGATTTATTAATATAAAACAAAGTATGAGTAACGTGTTTATCGTTAAAAATAGTTAGTTAAATAAACGAGATAGTCAATTATTTGTATTTATTATTATTATTATTATTTGAAAATAACGACTATGATAAATTAATTTGAGGTGAAGGATTATATGGGTTTATCCGATTGTTTTTTATAAATGTGTCAAACATGTTATTAAATATTTTAGGTTCGAGTTAATTTAAGTCTAGCTAAGGATGCAAAACTAAATTCATATGTAAACCCACACCTAATTTCTTAGTCATGTAGTAGCAAGAACTGAATTAATTGTTTATAACCAAAATCGATCAATTATGAAAATATAAAACCTGATGCAATGTTTAGGTTCGTTTCAACCTTAAAAAGAAAACAATGATGTGTCATGTGTGTAGCAACTTGTTGTAACTTGCAATGTTTAGGTTCGTTTCAACCTTAAAAAGAAAACAATGATGTGTCATGTGTGTAGCAACTTGTTGTAACTTGCAATGTTTAGGTTCGTTTCAACCTTAAAAAGAAAACAATGATGTGTCACGTGTGTAGCAACTTGTTGTTGTAACTTGCAAATAGTGGACATGTGCATTTATTAGAAGGATGAATCATGTGAACGTACGAATGCTTTTTGAGTTGAGATCGACAAGCACCATTAGCTACCCATTTAATATTATTAGGTAGAAACTTTGATGGCATTTTAAGATAACTTGTCAAACCAGCAAGAAGCACGTGGCAAATAGCCAAATAGTAGGAGCATATCATTTTGATAACTTAGACATGCCTCACGGTCACAATTAAAGCCAACTTTTTTATAACCTTTATAGTGTTTTATAAAGCTTTGTACATTGAATTGTATGGTATAAAGGAATGCTACTTAGGCCGGTTGTGTGTGGGTTTGTGTTAAAGGGGCGTTAGAGATAAGGTGGTGCACCCACAACGTCGGCTACACCGAGACATGACGTTATGGGGCTAGCGTTATAGGTTTTAGTTAACACAATAACTAGTAATATGGCATGAGAAATGTGGGGTCACCCACTAACAAGTGACAACCGATCAATCTTTCGGTTTTGTTTGTTTTTTGTTATCTCAATCAGCTATAGTTAGTTTGTTAACTCACAAGTCACAAGACCCTAGTTAACAAGTCGGTTAGTTAATGCCTAACCACAACAACTAGCCTTAGAATTTTAACTTTCTCTGTGCAATTCACTTTTCTAATAATAGTATGTGTATAGTGTAGTGGTGGGTTTAAATTAGGATCGCTAATCTTCAATTATAAACTATTTTATTCACTGATCAATAAACGAATACGGTATTAAACTTCATTTTATTTATTTTGAACGATATACCCACAAACAGTCTAAATCTACTCATAAATCTACATCACTTGTCTACTACATGACTAAAACTCACGACTTTTTAGGATTGAAACATCTTATATCACACGCCAAGATATTATTGGGCCAAAGCACTTTGGTACATACGGTCATAAATACATTATAAAATACACAAGATAATGAAGAGAAGTTGGTAAGGTGGATAATTGTGGTTAATCCTTCCATTCGCCTTGCCTGTCAACAATAAACTAATCTATCAATTAGCCTACTGGGTTTATAAACTTTTAAAAACGGGCTTGTTGCACATACCCAAAGCCTTCTCAAAATTAAGCCCGTTTGGTGTAAAGGTCAAAGGTGTTTGTGTTTTATGATTTTATCCACACTTTAAATCATTTATAATTTACGATAGATTGTTGTAAGGGGAAAGTGAATACGATGTTGTTAGACGCCTAAGCTTACACGACAAACCCATCAAAACGACGTAGTTTTGATTAAAAACTAAATTTTATTCAACTTTAGAAAATCTCCAGATTGAGAAAAGGAAAAACCCTAAAACTGATTCCTTCATCCTTCTTCATCGTCACCTGTTGATAATTATCCACATTTTGATTAATCGATCTTAATCCATTCTTGACTTATTCGTTCTTTTTGTTTATTTATCTCCACATTTTGATGAAAAAAAACCCATATATTTCTTAGGAGTAATTGCAATTTTTTCCACGAGTCCTTACAATTATGACTGCTTGGAGATTTATGACAGGAAGCAATAAAATCGTGTATCCATGTGGAGTTATATTCAATATAATTGAATTTCGTTTTTCAAATAACATAAAATTAGTTGGATTAAGTTTGAGGATTAAGCTTATAAGCATGTGATGATGAAGAAGGATGAAGGAATTGGCGATGTGCAGAGCAACGTGGTGTTTTCTTTTTCAGTTTTAGGGTTGTAGATTTTCCTAAGGGGAATAAAATTTAGTTTTTAATCAAAACTACGTCGTTTTGATGGGTTTGTCGTGTAAGCTTAGACGTCTAATTAATTGTTTTCTGCCATAACTCTCCCCAATCTCATTTTTATTGTATAACCAATTTGTTGATCTTATCTAATAATTTAAAGATAAGATTTATCGTGAATGTAAGAATTTAGATTTAATCCTATCGATTTAGGTTTATTACTACTGATTCATGAAAAACCTGATCGATTAATCCAGGAACTATATGATATACCATCACGTTTGAATGATTAATTGCTTTATGCTATCTTCATCTTCATAAATCTTCATTTGGAATTGAGTTGTTAATGTGCAGGGATTCATAAATCTTCATTTGGAAAAGAGTTATTACTTGTTAATGTGCAGGGACGAAGGAAGATACAAAACGAGATTTAGGTGTTTTAAGTTTTTTTAGGGATTTGTTAAACATGAATTATTTAAGTTTTTTATCAAAACTACGTAGTTTTGGTTGGTTTTTCGTGTAAGTTTAGACGGCTTACAGCACCGTATTCACTTTTCCCGTTGTATTAATCATAACATGAATTATTTAGAAATTAGGAGCGTAAGTAAAACAATAAGAAATGCTTGATTTTTTTTGTTTAGTAAACCAAAAAGTTATGCATTATCCATTAACAAATGAATAGTAAAAAAGACGAACAACTAATTTAAAAAAACTCGGATGATATAATTCGTCATCCTATTATATGAGGGATGAATAGCATAACGGAATAAAAAATGTTGAGATTGCGTAAGAAGAATCAGTTTATTCGGGGATTCAAGAGAAGCAGATACATTTCTCAACAATAAGCTTCATTGATACAGTTTGGAGCAATGGTGTTGAAACTGGACTAATCAGTAAGACTAACGATCCAATTCAATACAAATTTGAACTTGAGACCTTCATTTAGGCTAGTGAAGATGTTTGTATGTACTATACTTGCATATTCGTTACTTTTCGCTAAATCTGAGTGTTCATATTCGTTTCCCTCCGAACGCATAAATATTAGTTAGGAAATTAGGGTTTGTAGTTATATTACACTGTATTAAAAAAAATAAAAAATAAAAAGACTTGTTCATGTTAGTTTGTAATTATGTTTACTAGGTTATTGACCCGTGTACAACATTGGTGGAAATATATAAATCGTTAAACAACAACAATTGAAAATTATAATTTCATAAATAACAAAATAACTTTCGTTTTACAATTAACACAAACTTGAAAATTACAATCTCATAAATAACTAAACAGTTCCTTATAAACCACATTTGTAGTTTTATTTGTAACATTACCCTCCTTATCTAATATAAGCATTTTAACACCGGCTCTACTATTCACTCGTGATAAAGCCACATATAGCTTTATAAAATTAAAAATCGTTAATTAAATACACGGCTATAACAAAATAAATGTGATGAATATATATTTCTCATCTATCGAAAAACTAAGGAATATAAATAACTAACCTGTGTTACTGGAGTTTGTGGAGATAAGCCTTCATTAGCTATTGGCGCGTGATTTTCTTCTCCGTCGTAGAATCGATTAACATTAGACGATGTCAATGGACAAGTAACTACATTGGTTTTTGTTATTAGAATAAAATAATGCATAGAATATAATAAAACATAAATAGGTAAAAAAAATCGTTTTATAGTAAAGTTTTTAATATTAAGTTAATTCGTTAATGACTATTACGCAAAAAAATGAATCAAAAGATCCTAAAATATTGAATAAAAATGGACGGTCCTAAAATATTCAAATTTTACAATAATTTAATAGTTTATAAAAAAATTATTACCGTTGGATATGATACGCAATGGTTGTCTAGACGTTGACACTGCACGTTTTGCAAACAAAATTATTATAACATACTATTTATAGAGTAACCTTAAATTAATTACACCAACTCACTAACCATTTGTATTATTCCTTTTATTGGAAGATGATGATTGAGAATTAGTGCGTCTCTTGGATCTTGAAGACATCTAAAATATAAATAAAAAACCATATGATTAACATGTGAAACATATAGAAATATTTTATCATGAAGAGAACATAAAGTTATACAGGATGACGTATAATTATATCGATTATACAAAGTATGTTAATTTTCAAACAAATCGTACATACCTTGAAACTTATAATATCATTCACCTTAAAATGTTATCAACACATCTAAATTATTGAATCTGAGAGTGCATAACCGACCAAGTATTAGGAGTGACAATTTAAGAGTGACATATTGAAATTGTATAACCTCATGTAATCAATATATAGGCTTGAAGTTTAGGTGTGGAAGTTTATAGTAAAAGTACTTTAAGGGAAGATCAAGCTAGTTGGTTGCCATAAATTATGTTTCTTCTATAGAAATATTCATTCATTTGTTAAGAAATGTTTTTTTTATTTGATTTGGCATAAAATAAGTTTGTCGTTACAAAAGATCATTATGATTGTGTAATTTGTTTAACCAAATCAATATAGTATATAGTGTATTTTGTATAATTTTGAGTAGGAATGAAAATTAATTAGAAAATATATTTACTATGAATATCAAAGAATGACCGGTATTTTGGGTAACATTAATATATGAAAAACAAAACCATAGTTGATAATAAATAACCAAAAAATAATTATCATAAAACTTAAATTCAAAACACAATCTATTTTTCATAATGCTAATGTAAAACTTGGGTGAATTTACATTGATTGATGAATTTCTTTCAATTTTAAGTGATTATGAGTTACAAATTATATGTAACTATCAAAATTAAGAAATAGTTAAATTCTTAAATTATATAATAATTTACTACAACAAACTTCCATATGTGAACCTATAAATTGAATAATAATTGACTAACATATACATATAGATATTGACCAAGTAAATTAATAAATGATAACTAACTATTGAATCTTAAATTGAAAGATTAAATATGCTTAAATATAATTTTACTTTTGAAAGTATTAATTTTAATGTTCAACATTCTAAACTAAAATATAGAGATTCCGTTAATAAGTAAATTTTAAATAAAGCAATAAATCATAGGAATATTATGATTAGTTAACGTATGTATGCTAATAATCTTCAAAAATAGTGAATAAGTAAATCACATAGCGTCATGTATTATTAATGTTTATTGTTATGTAACATTAGTACTGCTGTAGTAGTTACATATGTATTTAATTACATGTATATGTATAAAATTGTGAAAGGCAGTATTAGAGTAACCTAATAATAATACCAAAAATAACATTTTGCATTCACCATCAAGATAAAGCATACAAACTTAAGCATACCATATTTAATACATATGCTGTTAAACAGTCTAAAGTTATGTCATTACCAAAACATTGAAATTCATAAACAAAAGTTTAGATAAACGCAAAAGACGATAAAGAAACAGCATAACACCCATGGATGCAAAATGATACTAATTGGCCTTATGTCATCATGTTACATTATTAATACCACAAACAATGTTAGTTATTAAATATATAAAATGAGGAGGAAATTTTTTTTACTAAAAACAAATATAATTTTATAGAATAATACCATCTCGTCTTGTAAAATCATTTCAATGGACCAATCCTCTCCGGTTTTATTGTTGTCCTTCAAACGCCATAGTCTAGGAATACGAACCTTCAGTACACAGTCGTTGTTGGAAACATCCAAATCCTTGAACATGGTAATGTTTGATGTTTCCATGTTGCTGTGTCACAAAAAAAAAAGATTAAAGCAAATATTAAAGATTCAATAACTCATATTTATAATTTGAAGAAAATTAAAAAATCTTGAGAATGACATAAATATGAATGTTCAAGAAAGAAGTGAGAAATGTAAGATTTTCTGTATTCGGTTTTGTAGTATTTATAGATGAGCATATTCTCTTTCAAAATTTGAATTGTTAGATTAAAAGAAAAGGTGTAATTATAGTAAATTTATGGAATAGAATTAGGGATTTCAAAAATGTAATTGATAATTCATATTTATTTAATTTGAAAGTAATAACCGATTTTAATTAGGGGTTGACATATTAAGTTGATTTTAGAATCAGTTACACATTAAAAATTGAATATTTAATAAATACCATAATTGCCCGAAATAAACATAGGAAACATATCAATATGATCAATATGAATCAATTAAATAAAATGGACTATTAATGTTTACAAAATTAAACAAACTAAGTTGAATTTGAATTCAAATTCAAATCCGTAAAAAGTTGTAAACTTATAGTAATGATATGATTTAATAAAAAGCAGTTACTGTTAATCAAATTTGAAAACAGTTACACATTAAACAATTTAAAATACTAACAAATACCATAATTTATTAAGAAACATGTCATCAAAACAATTACATTCAAAATATAAGAAATATCATAATTTAAATTTTTTAACATTAGTAAACATTAAACATTAAACATTACACATTAAACAGAGGAAACATATAAATTTACATAAACAATTAACAATTCAACCTGATAACCTAAGAATGTAAAATACTAACCTAAGTTAATAATCTAAACTATAGGTTAAAAAAAAGTTACATTAAACATTAACCATTAACCATAGGAAACATATCAATTAAACATTAAACATAGTAAGCTAAGAGTGTAAAATAATAACCTAGGTTAATATGATAATGTAATAATAACCATCGATGTGAAGATACAAACCTAACAATGTAAAATACTAACCATCGATGTGAAGATCCGAGTAACAATCGCCATGGATCTTCTGAAATGATCGAATCAAAGCAATCGTTATTATCCAAAAACGAACAGTTCGTTTTACCGTCAGCTGCCCAATTTTTAATCCGATATCAGGTTTCAATTTTATAAGAAGAACATACTGAAATCATTATCCGATTGATATACAATAATGGCCGATTGAATGGAGGGTTTGGTTAATTATGTTAAAAGGTTTGGTATGAAAGAATGCGTGTATTGAATTGAAGATGAAGAAAACAAATTTGGAAACCGGGTTTCTCTTTCTTGGTTACTGTCACACCCCCTTCTAAGGCCTAGGAGCATGACCCATAAGTTGGTATCGTGATTGTAAATAAATCAGAGTTACGTTTAGTTGTGGAAGACTTATAAAACTTTAAGGATCAAAAGTGTAAAATATATTCAAAAGACGGGATTATAACACCCGCTTAAATTACAAAATATTTATGTGTTTAATAATTACAAACCACCATGTTTATATTTTAAGTTACAAAAGAAATCCGAGCCATCGGATATATCAATAGCACTTCGATATTTCAAGTGCTAATCTTGTTCACCAGCAAAATGTAATAAAATACGTCAGCAACGAATGCTGGTGAACACGCTGACGCAAAATAACTTCTTTTACTTTATTACCCCTCGAGACTACGCCTGCCTCGGCCCAACGTGGCTTAGGAATAACAAAGTCAAATAACACATTATAAACTAGAGCCTTTACACTAGGTCACCTCACAAACATCGCAGCGCTCGACTTCATTAAGTACCCGTAAATATACACAACGGTCGTACTCCCTGCAGGAGAGCGTCCTACGACCAAGGGTGGTGCGATCATGCCCATACATCGCATAGTACCACCTATTTAAAGATCCAGACATATGTATACCACAGCCCGAGGGCTAGGTTCATACCCATAGTTATAACGGTTTTAGGAACACATAGTCCCTTGTAAACAATTTCATATAACACGTTTGACTCATTTTAAAACAAGTTTAAAAGTTTGGGGGCGTATTCACCTAATCTCTTTAGGATCGGCTTCACTCACCGTCCAAGGGTCTTTCCCTTTCTTTATCTCGCACCTATAGTACGAGTATAAATATTTGTTAGTCGGATACACGATTCGGCTTAAGACCTTTAGTCTTATATCTCAATCCTCGATTAAACCTTTAGTTCAATTCTTATTTACTTAAAAACCTCTTGTTTAAAAGTAAATTATAAACATTTAGTTTATATGAAAACCCAACGTTTCTTCTTCTCTAAGAAACGTAATCTTTTCTTTTATTATTTAAGAATACTCTTTATTCATTAAATAATATTTTCATAACAAAGAATATATACATATATACTTACACACATATATATGTTATCACATATTCAACATTCAATCTTTCATTCATTTCTTTGTTATGTTTTCTTTTCTTTTCTTTTATCGAGGTATCGAGTATAACCTCGACTTAAGGCCCAAGCCTTGAATATAATATTAAATTATATTGAATTCGATATTACGCCTAATCTTAATGGCGTACCGAAATCTTACGGACTTGAGCAGCACTCCGACGCCGCTTTACTTCTCGATCGTCAAACGATTACTCCAAACTTCGGTACTCGTGGCAGCACATGGTGCCACATGTTGTCAGACATCCCATCGCGGTACGCGATGGGTGTCTCTTCTGACCCATCGCGTAGCGCGATGGGTCAGGAAAACCAATTTTTCATTTTTAACCCTCCAGTTTGGATTTTGGCAATTTTAGTCCGTAGTTGAAAAGTTGATACTTTGAACTCGAAATTTTCACGATGTTACAGTTACATAACTATTTTAATTAAGTAAATTAATTATTAGTATTTTTGAATTATTTAATTGGTAAGAAAAATAGAGAAGTGGCAGTTATTTTTGGAAGATATGGAAATCGTCCAATAGAAAAGGATCACGTGAAGACAAACTAATTTGTTTTAATAGTATAGTAGGATTGTATGCTTATAATAGAAAATTTTATTATCTTACAAATATTGTAAGCTTATAAAACATTCTATACGTTAAAAAATTTATGAAGATTTCATTATTTAGTAAATAAAGTATTATCTTACACGCTCCCACAATTTATTTTCACGTTATATCACGTGCATTTGATCTTCCATATTTCTAATAAGATATTTGAAATAAAATTTAAAAATATATATTTTTTTGAACGGCTAACTAAGTAACGCCGGTACCCCGTACGCGGCCCCATTGGCTAAAGGTAGCCCGAGCCGGCCACTAGTTCGGACGGACGGAGCCCTAGCGGTCCACCTGCTGAGGGATTCACCGAATAAAACCCGACCTCCATGCCTGTCAAACGGCACGACAGCGAGGAGCCGGTAAAACCGGGTGAGATCAGGACTCGAACCTTGGCAAGTCAAGGTCTTCCCTCATATCTCCCATATAAGTTGGTGGTAATGAGGTTTGACCCCCTACCTCTCACTTATAAAGTAAATGCTCTACCATTAAGCCACAACCAACTTATCAATTAAAAAATATTTTGATAAAGGTTTTTCACACACATTCACACTTAACCAAGATAGAAAACAAGTCTAAAGTCTAAAGTCTAAAGTCTAAACCAACCTAGATGACAAGTCAAATGTCAATTATTATTTTAATAAATTGTCTTACATGTGCGATTGAATGTGGTATTTGTTTATCTACGAGTATTCATAATCAAATCGTCTTTCTCATCATATAATGTAATTAAATAAAATTTGTTTATTTTAAAAATCCTTCACATTAGATTTCATACATATATTCATAATCTATTAGATAATAATTTTAACCATATTAAAATATATGATATAAATAGCGAACCTCCAAAATATGAAGGTTTAATGAAGTTTTTTTTATATATAATTTAGGTATAAGCACGAGGACGTGATGTCTCATATAGTAGTGAAAATGAATACAATCTCGTAATTTCCTTATAACTTGGATACTATGAAGGTGATGAAGACTCTGATGTTCTATATAAATGTGCAACATAGCATCACGTCACATCACATTTCATTTCCCTTAACTCAGTTTCTCTTAATTAAAAAAAATGCATTATCCCCATTCTACTTTGAACTCCACTTTTTTCTTTAGGTGGTTTTATATTTTATTAAAAAGAAAAGAAAAACTATCTTATAAAAAGATTTAAATAATAGTTTTAAGTTCTTTTTATATGGGGTAATAGAAAGAAAGGGCGGAAGAAATCAATAAGATAATGCAATAGATATATTTTGAATTTGTTAGTATGATAACGTCAACCAAAGAACATATGGCCTGACAATATTAAAGTGTTAAATAAGTATTTATTTTTATAACAATGACATTTCAAGTACCATGATTTACAAGTACATGTGTAAAGATTAGAGTTAGATTGTTTAAAAGAAAGGTATAAGAGCATTCTCATTCCATCCATTAAAACACCCCTTATCTTTAAATTTTAAAAAAATATTTCAATTCCTCACTTCATCCAATCCCCTATTCATATACCCTATCTCTAATTTATAAAAATATGCTACAGTAACTCTTTATTTATAAAAAGCTACTGTATCCCTCCCTATCTCAACTCCTAGACTTTCACCCGCCAATTTCATCATCTCCCGCCCATCTTCCTTTCCCTCTTACTCTGAAGTAGGTTAATCTACTTTCTCCTTTTTTGCTTCTTTCCCGATGAAACAAATCGGTGGCAAAACCTAAATCAAAGAAATCTTTGTTCATCGACAAAAGCTACAGCAGGTACTCTCTCCATCTCTCAGTTTCAATATGTTTATAGTAGGATTAAAACTATTAGTATGATTTGGAGGTGTTCTTACAAATATGCCGGCATGATAAGAGATGTTAATTAGGGTTTGTAGATGTTCTGGTTCCATGTTCTTGGATAGTAATTTGGGTTTATTGGTGTTTGTTGATGGATTGTAATTTGGTTCATGATTAGGGTTTAGGGTTTGTAGATGCTTAGAGTTGTATACAAAAAGCGATTTTAGTTTTGATCATTTTATTTGTTTTTATGTTGAAGTTGATAATTTAAAGGTTTGAATTTGTTACTATATGAGTTGGGATTGGTAACCAGCACTAGGTGGGACCATGTCAATGATCCAACAACTTGAATATCATCCATCAATTGTTTGATGATTACATTGTAACCAAACATTTCGATTCGATCTTTAATTTTATGAATGATCCCCTGCTTTCTTCAACCTCTGTTTCAGCAGAGATGAATGGTTAATTGGTTGACCAATCAATGAATGGTTAATTGGTTAACTGGAAATCACTTCCAGTTATGAAGGTGTGGAAGGGTAGTTTGGGAATTTATTAACAAATTAAGTTCCTTGCTTGCTTGATGGATAAAGATTTTGGGTTTGATGATATGTTTTGTTGGTGATTTTGAGGGATGACATTTTTTTAAAATAAAGTGCTGTGAACTTTTTTTTAAAAAAAGGTTTGGTTTACTTTTTATGGGCTGCTGAGTGCTGAAATGCCAAATTTGGCTTTCTGATCTAATGCAAATCTACTGATTTGCCCTCACGGAACATACATAATTGTCTACTATTTGAGCTTGTAGTAATTTGGTATTTATAATAGATAAGAGAACACATTCATTTATTGTTTTATGTTATGTGTTTGGATTGATATGAGAGTAAAAAAAAGCAAGGTTGATAAAACTCGTATATATTTTGACAGGTTGAGTTAATTGCATATTTGATCACATGCGTCGTACATTCTTTCGCAAATTGTTAACATACATATCTTCTGAAGATGATAGTGATGTTGATCTTAACGAAGATGGCAAAGGACAATGTATTCGCAAGCGCCGTAGGTTTATTCGGCGTAATCATATTCAGGGACATCAGCGTCTATATCGTGATTATTTTGCAGAAAATCCCATATATCCTGCAGATCTATTTCGACGAAGATTTCGTATGCGTCTTCCTTTATTTCTCCGTATTCTAAATGAGGTAGTGACTCACGAGCCATACTTTGTCCAAAGAAGAGATAATGTCGGAAGACTCGGTTTATCTTCTATGCAAAAGATAACTGCAGCACTTAGAATAATGGCATATGGGGTTACTGCAGATTTTATGGACGAATACATAAGCATTGGTGAGAGCACCGCAATGGAGAGCCTCAAAAAATTCTGTGAGACGATAGTAAATATCTTTTCAACTGAATATCTACGTTCACCAAACACCAATGATATTACTCGATTTCTTGCTGTTGCGGATCAACGAGGATTCCCTGGAATGCTCGGAAGCATCGACAGCATGCATTGGAAGTGGAAAAATTGTCCCACGGCTTGGAAAGGTATGTACTCTGGCCACATTCGTGAACCTACTATTATTTTAGAGGCGGTTGCCTCATATGATCTCTGGATATGACATGCATTTTTTGGCATGCCCGGTTCACATAACGACATTAACGTGCTAGAGAGGTCTTTCATTTTCACGGAACTTGCGCAAGGGCGTGCCCCTCCAGTCAATTACACAGTTAATGGCAACGACTATACTATGGGGTATTACCTTGCAGATGGCATTTATCCTAAGTGGCAAACTTTTGTAAAGACGATTCCAGCACCAAGAGGGAACAAGCACAAACATTTCGCAAAAGCACAAGAATCTGTAAGAAAAGATGTCGAGCGAGCGTTTGGAGTACTTCAACAATGATTTGCAATCATTCGAGGACCTTCACGAATGTTCAAAGTGAGTGTGCTAACAAATATAATAAAAGCATGTGTTATTCTTCATAATATGATCATTGAAGATGAACGTGATGATGGTGACGATCTTAATATGGAGTATGATCAACTTGATGATGATCTCCCTGAATTGTCGCGCACTCATACATGTGAGTTTATGGACTTCATTGAACGTCATCTTCGTATTAGAGATAACTCGGCTCATCATCAACTTCAAGAAGATCTAGTTGAACATCAATGGCTACTCTATTCTCAACAATAAACGATATCGCGTTATATTTTATTATTTCGTGAATGTTATTGGTTTGAGTTAGAAGCATGCTATGTGATGATCATTAGAATTATTTATGTAAGAACATAACTTATTAGCTCAACTTTTGTTTTAATTTGCATCTATTTGGGTCATTTGCTTGTAATGTGTTAGGAGTGTGCAACGGATACGACCCGGCCCGACCAACAATTTATTGCTTTTGTTAATCTTTTTGTTTGACTGATTAATGCTTTTGTAATGCTTCTCTAGATGTTCAATAGTCAAACTTGTTTTTCCTTTTTTTTATCGTTAAAACATAGTCAGTTGCCATTTTCACTTGTATATAACTTCCATATTTTTTTATCACTCATATAGTGTATAAATGGAAATTTAGACTACTATAAATTATAAATAGATAGCTTATATCATTTTAAACCCATATATTGATTATAATGTTTGGTTAAGAATACTTCACGAGTTTGAGCCGAGCTTTGGTTCGTTTAATGTTTAATTCGATTTTTCTAAATATTTAGAAACTTTTTAAAAGAAGAATATAATATGACAAAATAGCAAGTAGTTAATATTGTAAGTGAGTAGAAAGAGAAAAATTAATAAAAAATAATATAGAGATAGATTTAGAGGATAAGATGTGAGGTGTTTTCTAAAATGAAAGGTAACTTTTAAAAAGTAGTGATTTTTTGTTAAATTATAGGGATAAAGATGATGGAGGGGATAAGAATGCTCTAATAAGGGGACCAGTAAAGTGGCTATTAACTATGATTAAAAAGAATTATGACTGTGTAAAAGTCTTATTAAATTGATATAATGATACCTTTAAGAATTAAAATACAAATGTTTTTCAACGCACCCCTCTTAATCCGAAGAGAACATAAATATAGACCTACACTTACCTAGATAGCAAGTTAAATATGTCATTATTTTTTAATTGATATACACATGATATTCGAACATAATATTCGTTTAATGTTTCATATCTTCAACGAAATTTCAATCTAGACTATATGTGATGTTGCGACATGATATTTGTTTTTTCCGTACACGAAACCTTAATTGGAACTTATCATGAATTTTAATTAAGGTTTTTAATTGGCTATTGAAGTTTTTAAGTAACTATAATTTTATGACTTTCTCGGCTAGAGATATTATGATATATCAGGAATTCATACCGGGTATCGGGCAGTAAATTAGAAAAGACACTCATGAATGCGATTTTAATGGTGACTGTGTTGGTGCCTTTAGAAAACTCGAAAAAATAAAATTTTAGTAACAAAAGGGTTGTGTTGCAAAAGACGGTCAAAGACATAAAGGGGCTCAGATACTTGAGGATCAATATTATATCTAAAGGCGGTGTCACTGAAAAATATTTATTGTAGACTCTCATTTCCAAACCGGCATGTTGCGACGGAGACAACGATAACTCGGTTAGTATCGACCTAGTATGTTATGATATCGTACAAAAATATTTTACAAGTCGTGTGCTATTTGTAAAAAATGAAGATGTTTTATAGTCTAAGTTAAAAAACTAAATGTCTTATACCAAAAGTTTAAAAGCGTTAAACTTTAATGACTAAAACATAAAAGAACAAATAACTTATGTTAGGGATGAGCGTAAGACAATACATGTATTCGTATCCGTGCATGTACCCGATTGTACTCGTACCAAAAATCAATAAAAGCACGTATTATTACTCGTACCAAATTTTTCGGTATGGTAGGAGTATTGGCAGGCCCGGCTCCGAGAACAGTTAAAAAATTTTGGGCCGAAATGATTGGGCGGAGAAGAAGAGATGAGGTCGGTGGTTTTAGATTTTTAGAGTTAAATGGAGATGGCGATGGGCGGATAGTGGGTGTATTATAACTTTTATTTATTTTATAAATAATATAATGGTGAGTGTATTACAACTTTCATTGATTTATAAAATGTTAACTTTTAATTTATTTTATAAATGTTATAACTTTTAATTTATTTTACAATTTTAAATACATATTTTAAATATTACAGATTGTCTTAAATAAAATTGAAGATAGAAAATGAAGAATGATGGAGAATAAGAAAAATGACTTATACAAAGAATTAAATAGTAAGACCATCTCCAACAGTTTTTGGTTCAAACTATCCACATCACTGTCACATCATCTTTCTTAAAAACCATCTTTTTTACCCCAACAATAAATCTTCTCAAACCAATCTTTACATTTTCATATCATCACTTACTTTTACATTTATTTTAAATAAGAATTTCACAATACTATATAATATATATTTTTTATAATTTTTATTTAAATAAATAGCAATATAATAAAATTTTAGAAAAAAGTAGATTAATTAAAATATAACAAATAGATAAACAAAAAAATTACATAATTTAAAATGCCAATTAGTAAATCGATAATAAAATTGTTAAAAAATAAGTAATAAAATCAAATTAAGCATTGTAAAATCGATAATAAAACCATTAAAAAATCAACCGTTAAAAAATTTAACCGTTAAACTAGTTGTTACGTAAAAAATACACAAACAAAAAGACAATATTTTTGAAATAAATATAAAAAATATGTATATATGTATAATATTGTAATATATTTTATAAATATAAATATGGATATATAATATATATATATATATATGTATGTGTGTGTAGAAAGAAAGATGTGATGCTTAGGGCCCACAATAGTTGGTTTTTGTTGGTTTGAAAAAACAAACCTTAAACTTTGGTTTGTGGTTTTAACCAACCTCTCCAATGGTTTAGAAGGTTTTTAGCTTGGTTTGAACCTAGAAAAACTAATCATTGGAGGTGCTCTAAGAAAAAACTGACGTAACATAGACGTAACGAATAAGTAGGACTAGCTCAAATGAGACATACACGCATACCCGTCAGCGTTAGTTGAGATGGGGACCCCATCCGGTGGGCGAGAAAGAGTGCTGCACATAGGGATGAACATGGGATGGTACCGGTACCGATCCCGAAAATTGGAAATTCTTGGTACCCGCACCGGTACCGAGGGTAAAAAATCGGGAAATACCGGTACCGTACCGGTACCGGTATCATACCGATCCCGGAACTTAAAACTATGGTACCGATTCGGTACCGACGGTACCAAATCGGTACCGATTTCAGGATCGATACCGGTACCGATTTTGTTCATCCCTGTGTATACTACATAGTAATAACAACCTTTTGTTCTCAATATTAAAATAGGTGTGGATAAAAGGATAGGTTGGATTTCATTTGACTGTTCATATTGGTATTTTGAAAGAATATGGTATGATAGGTAAATAAACAAATCATTTGAAATGGACTGATGTTCTTTCAGTATAATATATTTCCAAAAAAAGGGTAGTCAACTTTCGCGGCTCAACTCCTATTCGTTTTAATGTACACGTGACACGTCACCAAATTATATAACGATGTGAGTGTCGTAGACAAGTCGAGCCCGACTTTCACTAACTTCGTATTCGTCTTATTTTAATGTATGAGAGCTTAAGTTCAGCTCGTGTGTCATTTTCCAAACTCAAAGACGTCTTGATTATTATTAGTAAATTTAATTTTTAATTATTTATATATATTTAAAAAAAATCTTAAACGAGTCTAATTTCGACTCGAGCTTGTGTGTAGTCTGTAGAAATGTAGAGGGTTACAAATGTAAATTATTTAAAGAAAAAGAATTATTAAAATTCAAGTTTCATATGATAGCTTTATTAATGTTCAGGGTGAAAACATAATTCTTTAAATAAAAAATCTGTTAAAACTTTAGGAATAAAATGAACTCTATTAAAATTCAAAAAAGGAAACATAAATTGATTAAAAAGAAGGCTTTGTCTATTCAGACACCCTTTTTGATATTCATACATTCTTCTAACACACATTTTATCTTTTATGTATACCATCTCTAAAAAATCAAATGGTGTTTAAA
Organism: Bidens hawaiensis; assembly: GCF_021521415.1. Classification (NCBI taxonomy): domain Eukaryota; kingdom Viridiplantae; phylum Streptophyta; class Magnoliopsida; order Asterales; family Asteraceae; genus Bidens; species Bidens hawaiensis. Next base: position 293,268 of record NW_027493642.1, read on the forward strand.
TAACAGCTCTAAAAAATAACTCCTGTCCAATAGCAAATTATCATGTGACATGACATGAAGGTTTGAACTACTATTCAAGGAGACTTTTAGCTTCATGTTTTGTTTTATTAGCTATATAATATAATTGTTTATATGTTATGAAAAATAGTTATTTATATGATAGTTAATTACGTGAATGGTCTTTGTGGTACTCACATGTTACAAGTTTGGTTGCTAATTTGCAAATATTACATCAATGCTCCCCAAAACTTGAAGTCGTAACGATTGTGGTCTCTAAAATGTATGGACGTTAGGTTTTTTTTTTTTTTTTTTTTTTTTTTGGGTTAAGTTAATGTGAAATAACTAACATCTGTGGTTTCTAAAATGCATGGATGTTAGTTTTTTTTTTTTTTTTAAGTTAATATGAAATGACTAAAATCCTTAACGTTAAAAACAAAAATAATTAATTAATAAACATGTGAGACTCACGTGTTATAAATTTATATAATAAAATAAACAAGTAGGCAGTTGGTTAAGGATAGTGGTGGTCCCACTTCTAATTATTATATATAAGGTGGGCCCCACTTTTTTATTTTATTATTTTTATTAATTTTTTTTGTATTTTAACAGTAAAGGTATTTAGTAATATCATACACGTTTAACTGGAAAACTAACGCCAGTCCATTTTATGGACCGCGTATATTACGTTTCAAGCCTTCGTAGAGTAGAAGTGTAAAATTTTTAAGGTAGTAACCAAACTTGCAGTATGCACCTACCACAAAGATTATTTGTGTAATTTTTGTTGAATGGCAAACTACATTGTTCTTAAAAGTTAAATGACACCAATTTTATTCAACTCCAATGTGCCAAGTGATTGAATGTTGGACTTCCCACCGAAAAGAATAAGTCTCTACCACTAAAACAACTAGTCAAGTGTCATCTGTAATCTGTGTAATTATCTCTTTATATTACGAAAAATGTATATGTTATTTTCCGTATTGAACGTATTATGACCAATAATTGCTTATACAAAAGGACTAAACCATAAACCCTAAACTTATGAGACTTAAACTTAAAATCAACCGACCTCTTTATATTTTAAAGGTATTGCTTTACCAATAAACTTTATAAGTCGTTTTACAACTAATCTACAAAGATATAGTTTTATGAGTTATATAATTAATAAATATGAGAAAGTTGTATCTTTGAAATCGAACGCCAAGCCAAACTTGGATGCCAGCGTGAATCCCGATCATGTCAACATAACTGACCTGAGTAGGGTGGTGGGGCGCGACTTAGTCGCGCAGTAATAGTTTAATTGTAAAATCACCGTTCCAAAAAAAAATACTTTTTACAACCTCTTCTGCTCTTCATATTTATGAATTATATATTCATTTAATAATTAATATCAATAATTGCTGTGACAAAAATTAATATCAATAAATTACAATAATTATATACCATCATGAAATATAAACAATATCATTATTATTATTATTACATTTATTATTATTAAATAATATGACTAAGAATTTCAACAATAAAACTAATTTTCCAATCGCGTCGAAATATCCTCTCCGTTATGGGCCTCATGGGCATAATATTCAAGCTGTATATTGTCGACTACTTATTAATTTATTATTAGTATATGTGAAAGGATGGAACAGTATTGAAGCTGTGCACTCAAGGGCCAAGGCTGATATTATGCACAACCTTTTATAGTATAACTTAACTGCTTTTCATCCAATCTCTATTCCGTGATTATCATTATCCTGATCAGGCCTTTGATAATCACTCTTACCAAACTCAACACTATATATTCCACAGTAGCGTAGCCTCTGATCAGTGCAGAATTAATCAATCATCATGGCTGCTGCTCGGAGAATGTCATTGAAGAGGTAGGTCCCAGCAGAGCCCAGTTGGACCCTCAAGACTCACCTTGAAGAGGGACGTCTGCGCAAAGACCAACTGGTTCCGCAGGACCCACCATGCTCAGAGAGATGAAGACCTTACGCGCAGTACGCCAGCTGTTCCCGCAGGAAAAGCCTCCCAATGGTGAAGTACCCCGCCTGTTCCCGCAGCTGCGGATACAAGCCATCAGGGAAGGCTACCCGCACTAATAGCAAGGCTACACGCACAAGGCACTAACTCTCAATAATTCAGTAATGTCACCTGAAGAAGGAATGAGCAAGGCGGGAATACTCCCGCCCAAATGAGCCAGTCCGTACGCTTCTGGAGGATCTTTTGTACTATACCTGCCAAGGTATGGACAAAATAGACAAGATCTGACCAAAGCAGCCCATGAACCAATCACAGGGTGACAGCTCACTGACAACAGTACGACGAGGAGCACGCTCTAGTACAAAATGTCACTATCAGCCGCTGCCTACTCACCAACCCTTGTCGTGGCACGTACATAGCCTGCAGTTGGTGGAAAAGGAATAGTGCAGAGCCGGCCATGTCACTATCAGCCGCTGCCTACCCACCAACCACCAGCACGGCACGTGCGTAGCCCACAGTTGGTAGAAAAGGAATATTATACAGCTGGCTGTACCTGCTTGGAAACCTACCTTCGGCTATAAATACTCCAACACCTTGGAACGGTATCATCATACTATCTTATACCATCACATATCTTATCTGCTCTAGCTGTTTCTCTTAATATACATTTATATTCAGAGCAATCTAGTCTGATTCTCACGCCGGAGGGTGGTCACAAGGAGGTACCCCCCCCCCCCTTCTCGTTGACGAGCTCACGGTGTCTGTTTTGCAGGTCATCAGAAGAATAACCATCTTTGCCGGACCTAACCCTCGTGGGAAACATCCACTTAACCCTAAGATTATCCGTAATCTGTCGGGGTCACTTAGTGTTTCTTCATTGGCGCCATCCGTGCATAAAAGCTAGAACTAATTTTCTCAGTTTTTTCAAAACATCTGGAAAGATGGTTAAGGTTACTCCGATGCCAAGGCCAACGAGTGACCAAGAAACTCCGGTAACCACAACCCCAGCTACTGGGGGGAACACCGGCGAGTACACAATTTTTACGAACACTACCCCGGTTACCCAAGCCGGGGCAAGTGCAGTAAATAATCCTTCCCTGGGATTCACCGATACCCAGTTGGAGAGACAACAGACGAGGCTCCCCCGCCAAACACTTGATCAAGTTAAAACGTGGGCGGAAGCACGTCAGAAGGAATTCCAAGCTGAGTTGGATGAACGCTTACGTTCACTCCAACAGGCTGACGAATTCGGAAGCACTCGACAACAGCTCAACATGAGTAATGAGTGCGAGTATGATAAAGATTGGGAAGAATCTGACAGTGACGCAAACCCGCGCCATAGGGCGAAAGGGAAGCGTAAACAAGCAGATTTCCACAGAAGAAATTTTGGAGAAACCTTTAAACCAAAAAACGCGGGTGGAAACCCACGTGACTTCTCTAAAACCTTCAGACCAACTGTTGCAAATGCGGGAACGTCCAAATTTGCAAGGGACATTGCGGAAGCAATTGCCCCGAAAAGTGCCAAACAAATGTCCAACATAGGCACATATGATGGTATATCTGACCCAGACGATCATTTGAACAGATTCATAGCGGGGGCAACCGTTAGCAATTGGACGGAACCCACGTGGTGTTACATGTTCCAAATGACGCTTGTTGGGGCAGCCAGAGCGTGGTTCGACCGTCTACTGGTCCACCACATCTACGATTGGGCAGACTTCCAGCAAAAGTTCAGCCAACACTTCAGTCAACAAAGAAAGTATACCGAAGAGCAATGGACGATCCTCAACTGCATCCGAGAGGAAGATGAGTCTTTACTAGACTTCATCACGCGCTTCAATTCAAAGAAAAGCTAAGTCTGGGCACTATTAGCGAAGATCTTGTCCGCGCTGTTTTCATCCAGGGCGCGGAAGACCCAGAGCTCATACGCACCTTAACGGGTAAAGATGGCATGCCATCCACGTGGGATGCCATCATGACAACAGCTAAACGCTTCGCGGAAACGGAAAAGCAACTGGGTAGAGATCTTCTCCAAAGCACAAACCTCTACACTCAAAAAACAAGAGAAAATAACGTCCTTACCGCCCGACAAAACAAAAAGAGGAAGCTTGGTATTTGGCAGTCAAGGGTAAACTTTGACACCTCATCCGGCTCGCACCCTCGGTTAGGCGGAAAGGATAACATGCAGTCGTCGAACCGGAACTCCAGATGGACGCCACTCACCAAAAGCGTCACCGAAATATTTGCCACCGAGAGGCTCCCATGGCCAGAGGCTCCAATAATCCGACAGCGTCACAACGCTGATCAGAGCAAATCCTGTGACTTCCACAGGACAAAAGGCCATACCACGGAGGAATGCGTATCCTTGAAGGACGTCGTCGAAGCATTCGTCAGAAATGGGAAACTCACTCACCTCGTGGCGTAATGGACGCTAAGCAGGCTAATACGTGTAGAACCCCAGTTGGGGAAAACACGGATGAAACTGCAGCTTCAATGTTGGAGACTACATACTGCGTAAACAACGAGATTCCGAACCAGGTGCATATCGGCTCGAAAGGCTCGATGACACCCCCATCCCAAGAACATGGAAGGGAGCTCAATTACACAGGCTGCATGTAGATCAATTCCAAACTTGTAAAGAAAAGGCCTAGAGCCACTTCTAATGGAAATGATTCTCCTTATCACATTGACGCTGATGGTCTTACATTTATACTTATGATCTGACCACACTGATATGCCGGTATTCACCGCATAAATAAGTGGGGAAGTAAGTCGTTGCGTGTGGAAGGCGGCAAAACCCGCATAAACACAAAAAACGGCAAAAATTTCTAAGGAAAAGATGAGGAAAACCTTCACGCAGGTCAGTTATAGGTGAAGTTTGGTCATCCCACTAAATGAAAGTGACGGTCCTACCCGCACAACCATGATAGAGGAAACTGAACATTAACCTATTGACAACCGCGCGTCGAAAGGTTAACTTATTCAAAACACTGATATGCCGGTATTCACCGCATAAATAAGTGGGGAAGTCAGTCGTTGCGTGTGGAAGGCGGCAAAATCCGCATAAACACAAGAAACGGCAAAAATTTCTAAGGAAAAGATGAGGAAAACCTTCACGCAGGTCAGTTATAGGTAAAGTTTGGTCATCCCACTAAATGAAAGTGACGGTCCTACCCGCACAATCAAGATAGAGGAAACTGAACATCAACCTATTGACAACCGCGCGTCGAAAGGTTAACTTATTTAAAACACTTAGAAAATTTCTAAGGAAAAGATGAGGAAAACCTTCACGCAGGTCAGATATAGGTAAAGTTTAGCCAAGTGAAAGTGACGGTCTTACCCGCACAATCACGAAAGAGAGCAAAACTTTAACCTATCATCTGCCACGTTGAAAGGTTAACTTATCCAAACTACTCAAGAAATTGCTAAGTTAAACTAAAATATGCGTGAAACAAAGATTCAAAAATAAGAGGGAATATACCCCCTTACCTTGGTAACCAAGAAACCGTAAGACAAGTGCGGGTACAGTGTTAAGGCGAAACCCTTCACATACTTAGCACCTGCAGGGAATTGAAGCCAAGAATACCTTGGTAACCAAGAAACCGTAAGACAAGTGCGGGTACAGTGTCAAGGCGAAACCCTTCACATACTTAGCACCTGCAGGGAATTGAAGCCAAGAATACCTTGGAAGTCAAGTAACTATACGACGAGTGCGGGCACAGTGTCAAGGCGAAACCCTTCACATACTTAGCACTTGCAGGGAATTAAAACCAAGAAGGATCTTCTGGGCCATGCTTGTGGAAAGGGAAATAACACCCCCGCATAGCGGGAACGTTGAGAACTAGATTGTTTGAAGCTCAAAGATGGAATTGGTTGTTTAACATAATTGATCACTATGTCTAAAACTACCAAAACCTCGTGGAGAATCTACACAAGTGAAACTCAACGCTCCTGACTTGCGAGGAGGTTACACACCTACCCGCATCATACCCAAAGATCAAGCAGAAAAGTCGGGAATTTCTGCACGTGACGTTAGGAAAACCGCGGGAAGAATCCCCACGGAAAACCTTAAAACTAAAAACCCTTTTCAAAACCCCTTGCTTAAGTCCAAAAGTTCACCTCAGTTATTAACAATTCATGAGAAGAACATTGGACTGAGGGACTTGAAGAGGTAGGTCCCAGCAGAGCCCAGTTGGACCCGCAAGACTCACCTTGAAGAGGGACGTCTGCGCAAAGACCAACTGGTTCCGCAGGACCCACCATGCTCAGAGAGATGAAGACCTTACGCGCAGTACGCCAGCTGTTCCCGCAGGAAAAGCCTCCCAATGGTGAAGTACCCCGCCTGTTCCCGCAGCTGCGGATACAAGCCATCAGGGAAGGCTACCCGCACTAATAGCAAGGCTACACGCACAAGGCACTAACTCTCAATAATTCAGTAATGTCACCTGAAGAAGGAATGAGCAAGGCGGGAATACTCCCGCCCAAATGAGCCAGTCCGTACGCTTCTGGAGGATCTTTTGTACTATACCTGCCAAGGTATGGACAAAATAGACAAGATCTGACCAAAGCAGCCCATGAACCAATCACAGGGTGACAGCTCACTGACAACAGTACGACGAGGAGCACGCTCTAGTACAAAATGTCACTATCAGCCGCTGCCTACTCACCAACCCTTGTCGTGGCACGTACATAGCCTGCAGTTGGTGGAAAAGGAATAGTGCAGAGCCGGCCATGTCACTATCAGCCGCTGCCTACCCACCAACCACCAGCACGGCACGTGCGTAGCCCACAGTTGGTAGAAAAGGAATATTATACAGCTGGCTGTACCTGCTTGGAAACCTACCTTCGGCTATAAATACTCCAACACCTTGGAACGGTATCATCATACTATCTTATACCATCACATATCTTATCTGCTCTAGCTGTTTCTCTTAATATACATTTATATTCAGAGCAATCTAGTCTGATTCTCACGCCGGAGGGTCAGGAAAACCAATTTTTCATTTTTAACCCTCCAGTTTGGATTTTGGCAATTTTAGTCCGTAGTTGAAAAGTTGATACTTTGAACTCGAAATTTTCACGATGTTACAGTTACATAACTATTTTAATTAAGTAAATTAATTATTAGTATTTTTGAATTATTTAATTGGTAAGAAAAATAGAGAAGTGGCAGTTATTTTTGGAAGATATGGAAATCGTCCAATAGAAAAGGATCACGTGAAGACAAACTAATTTGTTTTAATAGTATAGTAGGATTGTATGCTTATAATAGAAAATTTTATTATCTTACAAATATTGTAAGCTTATAAAACATTCTATACGTTAAAAAATTTATGAAGATTTCATTATTTAGTAAATAAAGTATTATCTTACACGCTCCCACAATTTATTTTCACGTTATATCACGTGCATTTGATCTTCCATATTTCTAATAAGATATTTGAAATAAAATTTAAAAATATATATTTTTTTGAACGGCTAACTAAGTAACGCCGGTACCCCCGTACGCGGCCCCATTGGCTAAAGGTAGCCCGAGCCGGCCACTAGTTCGGACGGACGGAGCCCTAGCGGTCCACCTGCTGAGGGATTCACCGAATAAAACCCGACCTCCATGCCTGTCAAACGGCACGACAGCGAGGAGCCGGTAAAACCGGGTGAGATCAGGACTCGAACCTTGGCAAGTCAAGGTCTTCCCTCATATCTCCCATATAAGTTGGTGGTAATGAGGTTTGACCCCCTACCTCTCACTTATAAAGTAAATGCTCTACCATTAAGCCACAACCAACTTATCAATTAAAAAATATTTTGATAAAGGTTTTTCACACACATTCACACTTAACCAAGATAGAAAACAAGTCTAAAGTCTAAAGTCTAAAGTCTAAACCAACCTAGATGACAAGTCAAATGTCAATTATTATTTTAATAAATTGTCTTACATGTGCGATTGAATGTGGTATTTGTTTATCTACGAGTATTCATAATCAAATCGTCTTTCTCATCATATAATGTAATTAAATAAAATTTGTTTATTTTAAAAATCCTTCACATTAGATTTCATACATATATTCATAATCTATTAGATAATAATTTTAACCATATTAAAATATATGATATAAATAGCGAACCTCCAAAATATGAAGGTTTAATGAAGTTTTTTTTATATATAATTTAGGTATAAGCACGAGGACGTGATGTCTCATATAGTAGTGAAAATGAATACAATCTCGTAATTTCCTTATAACTTGGATACTATGAAGGTGATGAAGACTCTGATGTTCTATATAAATGTGCAACATAGCATCACGTCACATCACATTTCATTTCCCTTAACTCAGTTTCTCTTAATTAAAAAAAATGCATTATCCCCATTCTACTTTGAACTCCACTTTTTTCTTTAGGTGGTTTTATATTTTATTAAAAAGAAAAGAAAAACTATCTTATAAAAAGATTTAAATAATAGTTTTAAGTTCTTTTTATATGGGGTAATAGAAAGAAAGGGCGGAAGAAATCAATAAGATAATGCAATAGATATATTTTGAATTTGTTAGTATGATAACGTCAACCAAAGAACATATGGCCTGACAATATTAAAGTGTTAAATAAGTATTTATTTTTATAACAATGACATTTCAAGTACCATGATTTACAAGTACATGTGTAAAGATTAGAGTTAGATTGTTTAAAAGAAAGGTATAAGAGCATTCTCATTCCATCCATTAAAACACCCCTTATCTTTAAATTTTAAAAAAATATTTCAATTCCTCACTTCATCCAATCCCCTATTCATATACCCTATCTCTAATTTATAAAAATATGCTACAGTAACTCTTTATTTATAAAAAGCTACTGTATCCCTCCCTATCTCAACTCCTAGACTTTCACCCGCCAATTTCATCATCTCCCGCCCATCTTCCTTTCCCTCTTACTCTGAAGTAGGTTAATCTACTTTCTCCTTTTTTGCTTCTTTCCCGATGAAACAAATCGGTGGCAAAACCTAAATCAAAGAAATCTTTGTTCATCGACAAAAGCTACAGCAGGTACTCTCTCCATCTCTCAGTTTCAATATGTTTATAGTAGGATTAAAACTATTAGTATGATTTGGAGGTGTTCTTACAAATATGCCGGCATGATAAGAGATGTTAATTAGGGTTTGTAGATGTTCTGGTTCCATGTTCTTGGATAGTAATTTGGGTTTATTGGTGTTTGTTGATGGATTGTAATTTGGTTCATGATTAGGGTTTAGGGTTTGTAGATGCTTAGAGTTGTATACAAAAAGCGATTTTAGTTTTGATCATTTTATTTGTTTTTATGTTGAAGTTGATAATTTAAAGGTTTGAATTTGTTACTATATGAGTTGGGATTGGTAACCAGCACTAGGTGGGACCATGTCAATGATCCAACAACTTGAATATCATCCATCAATTGTTTGATGATTACATTGTAACCAAACATTTCGATTCGATCTTTAATTTTATGAATGATCCCCTGCTTTCTTCAACCTCTGTTTCAGCAGAGATGAATGGTTAATTGGTTGACCAATCAATGAATGGTTAATTGGTTAACTGGAAATCACTTCCAGTTATGAAGGTGTGGAAGGGTAGTTTGGGAATTTATTAACAAATTAAGTTCCTTGCTTGCTTGATGGATAAAGATTTTGGGTTTGATGATATGTTTTGTTGGTGATTTTGAGGGATGACATTTTTTTAAAATAAAGTGCTGTGAACTTTTTTTTAAAAAAAGGTTTGGTTTACTTTTTATGGGCTGCTGAGTGCTGAAATGCCAAATTTGGCTTTCTGATCTAATGCAAATCTACTGATTTGCCCTCACGGAACATACATAATTGTCTACTATTTGAGCTTGTAGTAATTTGGTATTTATAATAGATAAGAGAACACATTCATTTATTGTTTTATGTTATGTGTTTGGATTGATATGAGAGTAAAAAAAAGCAAGGTTGATAAAACTCGTATATATTTTGACAGGTTGAGTTAATTGCATATTTGATCACATGCGTCGTACATTCTTTCGCAAATTGTTAACATACATATCTTCTGAAGATGATAGTGATGTTGATCTTAACGAAGATGGCAAAGGACAATGTATTCGCAAGCGCCGTAGGTTTATTCGGCGTAATCATATTCAGGGACATCAGCGTCTATATCGTGATTATTTTGCAGAAAATCCCATATATCCTGCAGATCTATTTCGACGAAGATTTCGTATGCGTCTTCCTTTATTTCTCCGTATTCTAAATGAGGTAGTGACTCACGAGCCATACTTTGTCCAAAGAAGAGATAATGTCGGAAGACTCGGTTTATCTTCTATGCAAAAGATAACTGCAGCACTTAGAATAATGGCATATGGGGTTACTGCAGATTTTATGGACGAATACATAAGCATTGGTGAGAGCACCGCAATGGAGAGCCTCAAAAAATTCTGTGAGACGATAGTAAATATCTTTTCAACTGAATATCTACGTTCACCAAACACCAATGATATTACTCGATTTCTTGCTGTTGCGGATCAACGAGGATTCCCTGGAATGCTCGGAAGCATCGACAGCATGCATTGGAAGTGGAAAAATTGTCCCACGGCTTGGAAAGGTATGTACTCTGGCCACATTCGTGAACCTACTATTATTTTAGAGGCGGTTGCCTCATATGATCTCTGGATATGACATGCATTTTTTGGCATGCCCGGTTCACATAACGACATTAACGTGCTAGAGAGGTCTTTCATTTTCACGGAACTTGCGCAAGGGCGTGCCCCTCCAGTCAATTACACAGTTAATGGCAACGACTATACTATGGGGTATTACCTTGCAGATGGCATTTATCCTAAGTGGCAAACTTTTGTAAAGACGATTCCAGCACCAAGAGGGAACAAGCACAAACATTTCGCAAAAGCACAAGAATCTGTAAGAAAAGATGTCGAGCGAGCGTTTGGAGTACTTCAACAATGATTTGCAATCATTCGAGGACCTTCACGAATGTTCAAAGTGAGTGTGCTAACAAATATAATAAAAGCATGTGTTATTCTTCATAATATGATCATTGAAGATGAACGTGATGATGGTGACGATCTTAATATGGAGTATGATCAACTTGATGATGATCTCCCTGAATTGTCGCGCACTCATACATGTGAGTTTATGGACTTCATTGAACGTCATCTTCGTATTAGAGATAACTCGGCTCATCATCAACTTCAAGAAGATCTAGTTGAACATCAATGGCTACTCTATTCTCAACAATAAACGATATCGCGTTATATTTTATTATTTCGTGAATGTTATTGGTTTGAGTTAGAAGCATGCTATGTGATGATCATTAGAATTATTTATGTAAGAACATAACTTATTAGCTCAACTTTTGTTTTAATTTGCATCTATTTGGGTCATTTGCTTGTAATGTGTTAGGAGTGTGCAACGGATACGACCCGGCCCGACCAACAATTTATTGCTTTTGTTAATCTTTTTGTTTGACTGATTAATGCTTTTGTAATGCTTCTCTAGATGTTCAATAGTCAAACTTGTTTTTCCTTTTTTTTATCGTTAAAACATAGTCAGTTGCCATTTTCACTTGTATATAACTTCCATATTTTTTTATCACTCATATAGTGTATAAATGGAAATTTAGACTACTATAAATTATAAATAGATAGCTTATATCATTTTAAACCCATATATTGATTATAATGTTTGGTTAAGAATACTTCACGAGTTTGAGCCGAGCTTTGGTTCGTTTAATGTTTAATTCGATTTTTCTAAATATTTAGAAACTTTTTAAAAGAAGAATATAATATGACAAAATAGCAAGTAGTTAATATTGTAAGTGAGTAGAAAGAGAAAAATTAATAAAAAATAATATAGAGATAGATTTAGAGGATAAGATGTGAGGTGTTTTCTAAAATGAAAGGTAACTTTTAAAAAGTAGTGATTTTTTGTTAAATTATAGGGATAAAGATGATGGAGGGGATAAGAATGCTCTAATAAGGGGACCAGTAAAGTGGCTATTAACTATGATTAAAAAGAATTATGACTGTGTAAAAGTCTTATTAAATTGATATAATGATACCTTTAAGAATTAAAATACAAATGTTTTTCAACGCACCCCTCTTAATCCGAAGAGAACATAAATATAGACCTACACTTACCTAGATAGCAAGTTAAATATGTCATTATTTTTTAATTGATATACACATGATATTCGAACATAATATTCGTTTAATGTTTCATATCTTCAACGAAATTTCAATCTAGACTATATGTGATGTTGCGACATGATATTTGTTTTTTCCGTACACGAAACCTTAATTGGAACTTATCATGAATTTTAATTAAGGTTTTTAATTGGCTATTGAAGTTTTTAAGTAACTATAATTTTATGACTTTCTCGGCTAGAGATATTATGATATATCAGGAATTCATACCGGGTATCGGGCAGTAAATTAGAAAAGACACTCATGAATGCGATTTTAATGGTGACTGTGTTGGTGCCTTTAGAAAACTCGAAAAAATAAAATTTTAGTAACAAAAGGGTTGTGTTGCAAAAGACGGTCAAAGACATAAAGGGGCTCAGATACTTGAGGATCAATATTATATCTAAAGGCGGTGTCACTGAAAAATATTTATTGTAGACTCTCATTTCCAAACCGGCATGTTGCGACGGAGACAACGATAACTCGGTTAGTATCGACCTAGTATGTTATGATATCGTACAAAAATATTTTACAAGTCGTGTGCTATTTGTAAAAAATGAAGATGTTTTATAGTCTAAGTTAAAAAACTAAATGTCTTATACCAAAAGTTTAAAAGCGTTAAACTTTAATGACTAAAACATAAAAGAACAAATAACTTATGTTAGGGATGAGCGTAAGACAATACATGTATTCGTATCCGTGCATGTACCCGATTGTACTCGTACCAAAAATCAATAAAAGCACGTATTATTACTCGTACCAAATTTTTCGGTATGGTAGGAGTATTGGCAGGCCCGGCTCCGAGAACAGTTAAAAAATTTTGGGCCGAAATGATTGGGCGGAGAAGAAGAGATGAGGTCGGTGGTTTTAGATTTTTAGAGTTAAATGGAGATGGCGATGGGCGGATAGTGGGTGTATTATAACTTTTATTTATTTTATAAATAATATAATGGTGAGTGTATTACAACTTTCATTGATTTATAAAATGTTAACTTTTAATTTATTTTATAAATGTTATAACTTTTAATTTATTTTACAATTTTAAATACATATTTTAAATATTACAGATTGTCTTAAATAAAATTGAAGATAGAAAATGAAGAATGATGGAGAATAAGAAAAATGACTTATACAAAGAATTAAATAGTAAGACCATCTCCAACAGTTTTTGGTTCAAACTATCCACATCACTGTCACATCATCTTTCTTAAAAACCATCTTTTTTACCCCAACAATAAATCTTCTCAAACCAATCTTTACATTTTCATATCATCACTTACTTTTACATTTATTTTAAATAAGAATTTCACAATACTATATAATATATATTTTTTATAATTTTTATTTAAATAAATAGCAATATAATAAAATTTTAGAAAAAAGTAGATTAATTAAAATATAACAAATAGATAAACAAAAAAATTACATAATTTAAAATGCCAATTAGTAAATCGATAATAAAATTGTTAAAAAATAAGTAATAAAATCAAATTAAGCATTGTAAAATCGATAATAAAACCATTAAAAAATCAACCGTTAAAAAATTTAACCGTTAAACTAGTTGTTACGTAAAAAATACACAAACAAAAAGACAATATTTTTGAAATAAATATAAAAAATATGTATATATGTATAATATTGTAATATATTTTATAAATATAAATATGGATATATAATATATATATATATATATGTATGTGTGTGTAGAAAGAAAGATGTGATGCTTAGGGCCCACAATAGTTGGTTTTTGTTGGTTTGAAAAAACAAACCTTAAACTTTGGTTTGTGGTTTTAACCAACCTCTCCAATGGTTTAGAAGGTTTTTAGCTTGGTTTGAACCTAGAAAAACTAATCATTGGAGGTGCTCTAAGAAAAAACTGACGTAACATAGACGTAACGAATAAGTAGGACTAGCTCAAATGAGACATACACGCATACCCGTCAGCGTTAGTTGAGATGGGGACCCCATCCGGTGGGCGAGAAAGAGTGCTGCACATAGGGATGAACATGGGATGGTACCGGTACCGATCCCGAAAATTGGAAATTCTTGGTACCCGCACCGGTACCGAGGGTAAAAAATCGGGAAATACCGGTACCGTACCGGTACCGGTATCATACCGATCCCGGAACTTAAAACTATGGTACCGATTCGGTACCGACGGTACCAAATCGGTACCGATTTCAGGATCGATACCGGTACCGATTTTGTTCATCCCTGTGTATACTACATAGTAATAACAACCTTTTGTTCTCAATATTAAAATAGGTGTGGATAAAAGGATAGGTTGGATTTCATTTGACTGTTCATATTGGTATTTTGAAAGAATATGGTATGATAGGTAAATAAACAAATCATTTGAAATGGACTGATGTTCTTTCAGTATAATATATTTCCAAAAAAAGGGTAGTCAACTTTCGCGGCTCAACTCCTATTCGTTTTAATGTACACGTGACACGTCACCAAATTATATAACGATGTGAGTGTCGTAGACAAGTCGAGCCCGACTTTCACTAACTTCGTATTCGTCTTATTTTAATGTATGAGAGCTTAAGTTCAGCTCGTGTGTCATTTTCCAAACTCAAAGACGTCTTGATTATTATTAGTAAATTTAATTTTTAATTATTTATATATATTTAAAAAAAATCTTAAACGAGTCTAATTTCGACTCGAGCTTGTGTGTAGTCTGTAGAAATGTAGAGGGTTACAAATGTAAATTATTTAAAGAAAAAGAATTATTAAAATTCAAGTTTCATATGATAGCTTTATTAATGTTCAGGGTGAAAACATAATTCTTTAAATAAAAAATCTGTTAAAACTTTAGGAATAAAATGAACTCTATTAAAATTCAAAAAAGGAAACATAAATTGATTAAAAAGAAGGCTTTGTCTATTCAGACACCCTTTTTGATATTCATACATTCTTCTAACACACATTTTATCTTTTATGTATACCATCTCTAAAAAATCAAATGGTGTTTAAATAACAGCTCTAAAAAATAACTCCTGTCCAATAGCAAATTATCATGTGACATGACATGAAGGTTTGAACTACTATTCAAGGAGACTTTTAGCTTCATGTTTTGTTTTATTAGCTATATAATATAATTGTTTATATGTTATGAAAAATAGTTATTTATATGATAGTTAATTACGTGAATGGTCTTTGTGGTACTCACATGTTACAAGTTTGGTTGCTAATTTGCAAATATTACATCAATGCTCCCCAAAACTTGAAGTCGTAACGATTGTGGTCTCTAAAATGTATGGACGTTAGGTTTTTTTTTTTTTTTTTTTTTTTTTTGGGTTAAGTTAATGTGAAATAACTAACATCTGTGGTTTCTAAAATGCATGGATGTTAGTTTTTTTTTTTTTTTTAAGTTAATATGAAATGACTAAAATCCTTAACGTTAAAAACAAAAATAATTAATTAATAAACATGTGAGACTCACGTGTTATAAATTTATATAATAAAATAAACAAGTAGGCAGTTGGTTAAGGATAGTGGTGGTCCCACTTCTAATTATTATATATAAGGTGGGCCCCACTTTTTTATTTTATTATTTTTATTAATTTTTTTTGTATTTTAACAGTAAAGGTATTTAGTAATATCATACACGTTTAACTGGAAAACTAACGCCAGTCCATTTTATGGACCGCGTATATTACGTTTCAAGCCTTCGTAGAGTAGAAGTGTAAAATTTTTAAGGTAGTAACCAAACTTGCAGTATGCACCTACCACAAAGATTATTTGTGTAATTTTTGTTGAATGGCAAACTACATTGTTCTTAAAAGTTAAATGACACCAATTTTATTCAACTCCAATGTGCCAAGTGATTGAATGTTGGACTTCCCACCGAAAAGAATAAGTCTCTACCACTAAAACAACTAGTCAAGTGTCATCTGTAATCTGTGTAATTATCTCTTTATATTACGAAAAATGTATATGTTATTTTCCGTATTGAACGTATTATGACCAATAATTGCTTATACAAAAGGACTAAACCATAAACCCTAAACTTATGAGACTTAAACTTAAAATCAACCGACCTCTTTATATTTTAAAGGTATTGCTTTACCAATAAACTTTATAAGTCGTTTTACAACTAATCTACAAAGATATAGTTTTATGAGTTATATAATTAATAAATATGAGAAAGTTGTATCTTTGAAATCGAACGCCAAGCCAAACTTGGATGCCAGCGTGAATCCCGATCATGTCAACATAACTGACCTGAGTAGGGTGGTGGGGCGCGACTTAGTCGCGCAGTAATAGTTTAATTGTAAAATCACCGTTCCAAAAAAAAATACTTTTTACAACCTCTTCTGCTCTTCATATTTATGAATTATATATTCATTTAATAATTAATATCAATAATTGCTGTGACAAAAATTAATATCAATAAATTACAATAATTATATACCATCATGAAATATAAACAATATCATTATTATTATTATTACATTTATTATTATTAAATAATATGACTAAGAATTTCAACAATAAAACTAATTTTCCAATCGCGTCGAAATATCCTCTCCGTTATGGGCCTCATGGGCATAATATTCAAGCTGTATATTGTCGACTACTTATTAATTTATTATTAGTATATGTGAAAGGATGGAACAGTATTGAAGCTGTGCACTCAAGGGCCAAGGCTGATATTATGCACAACCTTTTATAGTATAACTTAACTGCTTTTCATCCAATCTCTATTCCGTGATTATCATTATCCTGATCAGGCCTTTGATAATCACTCTTACCAAACTCAACACTATATATTCCACAGTAGCGTAGCCTCTGATCAGTGCAGAATTAATCAATCATCATGGCTGCTGCTCGGAGAATGTCATTGAAGAGGTAGGTCCCAGCAGAGCCCAGTTGGACCCTCAAGACTCACCTTGAAGAGGGACGTCTGCGCAAAGACCAACTGGTTCCGCAGGACCCACCATGCTCAGAGAGATGAAGACCTTACGCGCAGTACGCCAGCTGTTCCCGCAGGAAAAGCCTCCCAATGGTGAAGTACCCCGCCTGTTCCCGCAGCTGCGGATACAAGCCATCAGGGAAGGCTACCCGCACTAATAGCAAGGCTACACGCACAAGGCACTAACTCTCAATAATTCAGTAATGTCACCTGAAGAAGGAATGAGCAAGGCGGGAATACTCCCGCCCAAATGAGCCAGTCCGTACGCTTCTGGAGGATCTTTTGTACTATACCTGCCAAGGTATGGACAAAATAGACAAGATCTGACCAAAGCAGCCCATGAACCAATCACAGGGTGACAGCTCACTGACAACAGTACGACGAGGAGCACGCTCTAGTACAAAATGTCACTATCAGCCGCTGCCTACTCACCAACCCTTGTCGTGGCACGTACATAGCCTGCAGTTGGTGGAAAAGGAATAGTGCAGAGCCGGCCATGTCACTATCAGCCGCTGCCTACCCACCAACCACCAGCACGGCACGTGCGTAGCCCACAGTTGGTAGAAAAGGAATATTATACAGCTGGCTGTACCTGCTTAGAAACCTACCTTCGGCTATAAATACTCCAACACCTTGGAACGGTATCATCATACTATCTTATACCATCACATATCTTATCTGCTCTAGCTGTTTCTCTTAATATACATTTATATTCAGAGCAATCTAGTCTGATTCTCACGCCGGAGGGTGGTCACAAGGAGGTACCCCCCCCCCCTTCTCGTTGACGAGCTCACGGTGTCTGTTTTGCAGGTCATCAGAAGAATAACCATCTTTGCCGGACCTAACCCTCGTGGGAAACATCCACTTAACCCTAAGATTATCCGTAATCTGTCGGGGTCACTTAGTGTTTCTTCATTGGCGCCATCCGTGCATAAAAGCTAGAACTAATTTTCTCAGTTTTTTCAAAACATCTGGAAAGATGGTTAAGGTTACTCCGATGCCAAGGCCAACGAGTGACCAAGAAACTCCGGTAACCACAACCCCAGCTACTGGGGGGAACACCGGCGAGTACACAATTTTTACGAACACTACCCCGGTTACCCAAGCCGGGGCAAGTGCAGTAAATAATCCTTCCCTGGGATTCACCGATACCCAGTTGGAGAGACAACAGACGAGGCTCCCCCGCCAAACACTTGATCAAGTTAAAACGTGGGCGGAAGCACGTCAGAAGGAATTCCAAGCTGAGTTGGATGAACGCTTACGTTCACTCCAACAGGCTGACGAATTCGGAAGCACTCGACAACAGCTCAACATGAGTAATGAGTGCGAGTATGATAAAGATTGGGAAGAATCTGACAGTGACGCAAACCCGCGCCATAGGGCGAAAGGGAAGCGTAAACAAGCAGATTTCCACAGAAGAAATTTTGGAGAAACCTTTAAACCAAAAAACGCGGGTGGAAACCCACGTGACTTCTCTAAAACCTTCAGACCAACTGTTGCAAATGCGGGAACGTCCAAATTTGCAAGGGACATTGCGGAAGCAATTGCCCCGAAAAGTGCCAAACAAATGTCCAACATAGGCACATATGATGGTATATCTGACCCAGACGATCATTTGAACAGATTCATAGCGGGGGCAACCGTTAGCAATTGGACGGAACCCACGTGGTGTTACATGTTCCAAATGACGCTTGTTGGGGCAGCCAGAGCGTGGTTCGACCGTCTACTGGTCCACCACATCTACGATTGGGCAGACTTCCAGCAAAAGTTCAGCCAACACTTCAGTCAACAAAGAAAGTATACCGAAGAGCAATGGACGATCCTCAACTGCATCCGAGAGGAAGATGAGTCTTTACTAGACTTCATCACGCGCTTCAATTCAAAGAAAAGCTAAGTCTGGGCACTATTAGCGAAGATCTTGTCCGCGCTGTTTTCATCCAGGGCGCGGAAGACCCAGAGCTCATACGCACCTTAACGGGTAAAGATGGCATGCCATCCACGTGGGATGCCATCATGACAACAGCTAAACGCTTCGCGGAAACGGAAAAGCAACTGGGTAGAGATCTTCTCCAAAGCACAAACCTCTACACTCAAAAAACAAGAGAAAATAACGTCCTTACCGCCCGACAAAACAAAAAGAGGAAGCTTGGTATTTGGCAGTCAAGGGTAAACTTTGACACCTCATCCGGCTCGCACCCTCGGTTAGGCGGAAAGGATAACATGCAGTCGTCGAACCGGAACTCCAGATGGACGCCACTCACCAAAAGCGTCACCGAAATATTTGCCACCGAGAGGCTCCCATGGCCAGAGGCTCCAATAATCCGACAGCGTCACAACGCTGATCAGAGCAAATCCTGTGACTTCCACAGGACAAAAGGCCATACCACGGAGGAATGCGTATCCTTGAAGGACGTCGTCGAAGCATTCGTCAGAAATGGGAAACTCACTCACCTCGTGGCGTAATGGACGCTAAGCAGGCTAATACGTGTAGAACCCCAGTTGGGGAAAACACGGATGAAACTGCAGCTTCAATGTTGGAGACTACATACTGCGTAAACAACGAGATTCCGAACCAGGTGCATATCGGCTCGAAAGGCTCGATGACACCCCCATCCCAAGAACATGGAAGGGAGCTCAATTACACAGGCTGCATGTAGATCAATTCCAAACTTGTAAAGAAAAGGCCTAGAGCCACTTCTAATGGAAATGATTCTCCTTATCACATTGACGCTGATGGTCTTACATTTATACTTATGATCTGACCACACTGATATGCCGGTATTCACCGCATAAATAAGTGGGGAAGTAAGTCGTTGCGTGTGGAAGGCGGCAAAACCCGCATAAACACAAAAAACGGCAAAAATTTCTAAGGAAAAGATGAGGAAAACCTTCACGCAGGTCAGTTATAGGTGAAGTTTGGTCATCCCACTAAATGAAAGTGACGGTCCTACCCGCACAACCATGATAGAGGAAACTGAACATTAACCTATTGACAACCGCGCGTCGAAAGGTTAACTTATTCAAAACACTGATATGCCGGTATTCACCGCATAAATAAGTGGGGAAGTCAGTCGTTGCGTGTGGAAGGCGGCAAAATCCGCATAAACACAAGAAACGGCAAAAATTTCTAAGGAAAAGATGAGGAAAACCTTCACGCAGGTCAGTTATAGGTAAAGTTTGGTCATCCCACTAAATGAAAGTGACGGTCCTACCCGCACAATCAAGATAGAGGAAACTGAACATCAACCTATTGACAACCGCGCGTCGAAAGGTTAACTTATTTAAAACACTTAGAAAATTTCTAAGGAAAAGATGAGGAAAACCTTCACGCAGGTCAGATATAGGTAAAGTTTAGCCAAGTGAAAGTGACGGTCTTACCCGCACAATCACGAAAGAGAGCAAAACTTTAACCTATCATCTGCCACGTTGAAAGGTTAACTTATCCAAACTACTCAAGAAATTGCTAAGTTAAACTAAAATATGCGTGAAACAAAGATTCAAAAATAAGAGGGAATATACCCCCTTACCTTGGTAACCAAGAAACCGTAAGACAAGTGCGGGTACAGTGTTAAGGCGAAACCCTTCACATACTTAGCACCTGCAGGGAATTGAAGCCAAGAATACCTTGGTAACCAAGAAACCGTAAGACAAGTGCGGGTACAGTGTCAAGGCGAAACCCTTCACATACTTAGCACCTGCAGGGAATTGAAGCCAAGAATACCTTGGAAGTCAAGTAACTATACGACGAGTGCGGGCACAGTGTCAAGGCGAAACCCTTCACATACTTAGCACTTGCAGGGAATTAAAACCAAGAAGGATCTTCTGGGCCATGCTTGTGGAAAGGGAAATAACACCCCCGCATAGCGGGAACGTTGAGAACTAGATTGTTTGAAGCTCAAAGATGGAATTGGTTGTTTAACATAATTGATCACTATGTCTAAAACTACCAAAACCTCGTGGAGAATCTACACAAGTGAAACTCAACGCTCCTGACTTGCGAGGAGGTTACACACCTACCCGCATCATACCCAAAGATCAAGCAGAAAAGTCGGGAATTTCTGCACGTGACGTTAGGAAAACCGCGGGAAGAATCCCCACGGAAAACCTTAAAACTAAAAACCCTTTTCAAAACCCCTTGCTTAAGTCCAAAAGTTCACCTCAGTTATTAACAATTCATGAGAAGAACATTGGACTGAGGGACTTGAAGAGGTAGGTCCCAGCAGAGCCCAGTTGGACCCGCAAGACTCACCTTGAAGAGGGACGTCTGCGCAAAGACCAACTGGTTCCGCAGGACCCACCATGCTCAGAGAGATGAAGACCTTACGCGCAGTACGCCAGCTGTTCCCGCAGGAAAAGCCTCCCAATGGTGAAGTACCCCGCCTGTTCCCGCAGCTGCGGATACAAGCCATCAGGGAAGGCTACCCGCACTAATAGCAAGGCTACACGCACAAGGCACTAACTCTCAATAATTCA
This sequence comes from Bidens hawaiensis, assembly GCF_021521415.1. NCBI lineage: Eukaryota > Viridiplantae > Streptophyta > Magnoliopsida > Asterales > Asteraceae > Bidens > Bidens hawaiensis. The sequence continues at coordinate 314,842 of NW_027493642.1, forward strand.
GTAATGTCACCTGAAGAAGGAATGAGCAAGGCGGGAATACTCCCGCCCAAATGAGCCAGTCCGTACGCTTCTGGAGGATCTTTTGTACTATACCTGCCAAGGTATGGACAAAATAGACAAGATCTGACCAAAGCAGCCCATGAACCAATCACAGGGTGACAGCTCACTGACAACAGTACGACGAGGAGCACGCTCTAGTACAAAATGTCACTATCAGCCGCTGCCTACTCACCAACCCTTGTCGTGGCACGTACATAGCCTGCAGTTGGTGGAAAAGGAATAGTGCAGAGCCGGCCATGTCACTATCAGCCGCTGCCTACCCACCAACCACCAGCACGGCACGTGCGTAGCCCACAGTTGGTAGAAAAGGAATATTATACAGCTGGCTGTACCTGCTTGGAAACCTACCTTCGGCTATAAATACTCCAACACCTTGGAACGGTATCATCATACTATCTTATACCATCACATATCTTATCTGCTCTAGCTGTTTCTCTTAATATACATTTATATTCAGAGCAATCTAGTCTGATTCTCACGCCGGAGGGTGGTCACAAGGAGGTACCCCCCCTTCTCGGTGACGAGCTCACGGTGTCTGTTTTGCAGGTCATCAGAAGAATAGCCATCTTTGCCGGACCTAACCCTCGTGGGAAACATCTACTTAACCCTAAGATTATCCGTAATCTGTCGGGGTCACTTAGTGTTTCTTCAGTCATCGATGCTTTCTTCTTCTTACGCTCCATCTCTCTTACGTTCGATCGGTAAAACTCGGACGTTTTATATTTTATTATTCACTTTTTTTTATTAGATCGTACGATTACTGATTTGTTTTTATTTTATTTTATTTTCTGTTATGTCTATTTTGAGTAGTTTGATTTCGACCTTTTTGATACGGAGATTAATAGATCATCATTTTAAGTCAATTCAAATACCCCTAATTAAGGCATGTCACCTAATTCAAGGCTCGATCTATTTGATATACTTTGATGTATGTGTTGAACGTAATTTCCGACTTATGTTAATTAATAATTTAATTAGGGATAAGTGATTTTATTATAGCTAGTTGGAATAGTAGATAGATAAACATGTGGATTTTATTTATTTATTTATTAGTTAATAAGGTGTTCGAGTTCATTTCTGGATGTCCTGACTCATGGCCGTTGTGATTATGGTTAGATGAGTTTGTAATAAGTTTTAGAGTTATATTTTTCTGGTTATAAGATTCAGAGTTTTTCAATCCTAATTCATCGTGTGTGTTTTACGTTTTGGTGACTTATATTAATTCGTTGTTGAGTACTCCGGTACCGGGAATACTTACTAATTATAGGACGATCTGATATATCAAGTAAGTTGAAAGCTGGATATGAAGTAGACTGTGGTTTGTGGTGTCAATTTTTGATATATGTGTTTCGGTGTGTATGTTAATTCATAATTATATGTTTTTTCTGTTATCTATGGTTTAAAGTTGAAACTATTTTGTGTTTCTAAATTCTAATAATAATTTGTCTGTTTTATGAACTTGTGTTGAATAATCTCATCTTTTGCATACTGTTATTGACTTTGACCATCAACTGCATAATTCAGGCAGAGGCACTGCAATCAGTAGGTTTAGTACAGCTGCTGCTGCTTTAGAGGAACCGATTACTCCACCTGTCAAGGTTGAACTCACCAAGCTCCTCATCAATGGACAATTTGTGGATGCAGCATCAGGTAACTAAAAGTCATGTGAGTAATAATAATAATAAGAAGAAGATGTTGTTAAGTACTGAAATTGACCATCTTTGATACAGGGAAGACTTTTCCAACCCTGAATCCAAGAACAGGGCAAGTGATCGCCAATGTTGCTGAAGGAGATGCAGAAGATATTAACCGTGCAGTGTCTGCAGCTCGCAAAGCATTCGATGAAGGCCCGTGGCCTAGAATGACTGCCTATGTAAGCTTTATTCTTTAGCTCTTAGCCTCTTCGTTCTATTAAATCTTTTCTTGCAGCTTCATTTTATTCTTTTTTATCTTAACAGGAAAGATCTAAAGTACTGTTGAGATTTGCTGATTTGGTTGAGAAGCATGCTGATGAAATAACAGCTCTTGAAGTTTGGGACAACGGGAAGGCGTATGAACAGGCAGCGTTGGATGAGATACCACTGTTCATTCGTCTGTTTCGTTATTATGCCGGTAAGCAGCATAGGATGTAGAAATATTGCTACTGTATAAACTTTTTGTCTTGAAATTTAACCATCTTGGTTCTGTTTGCTTCATAGGCTGGGCTGATAAGATCCACGGGCTCACGATTCAGGCTGACGGGCCTCATCATGTTGAGACCCTGCATGAACCGATTGGTGTTGCGGGTCAAATTATTCCATGGAATTTTCCTCTTCTGATGTATTCTTGGAAAGTTGGGCCTGCATTAGCATGTGGTAATACTGTTGTACTTAAAACTGCTGAACAGACACCATTGTCTGCCCTCTTTGTGTCAAAGCTTTTCCATGAGGTAATATTAATATAAATTTTAATTTTTATTAGTTATCATCAAAATTTGTCTAGTTTTAATAGCTAGCATCATCTTGAATCTTGTTAACAGGCAGGTCTACCGCCAGGTGTGTTGAATATTGTGTCTGGTTATGGTCCAACTGCTGGTGCTGCTCTTGCTAGCCATATGGATGTGGATAAGGTTGGTTTGAGGATTCAATCCTGAAACCATTGAATCATATATATATCTTACATTTGAATAAACTTTGTGTAGCTTGCTTTCACGGGATCCACTGAGACAGGTAAAATTGTTCTTGGATTGGCTGCAAAAAGCAACTTAAAACCAGTGACTTTAGAACTTGGTGGGAAATCACCTTTCATTGTGTGTGAGGATGCCAATGTTGATGAAGCTGTTGATCTGGCACATAATGCTCTATTCTACAATCAGGTTTGTTTATCGGCGTCTTAATTTTGTGTAATTTCATATAAATAAATTTAATGATTTGGTTTATTTGCAGGGACAATGTTGTTGTGCTGGATCGCGTACGTTTGTACATGAACGTGTTTATGATGAGTTTGTAGAGAAAGCAAAGGCCCGTGCTTTGAAACGTGTGGTTGGTGATCCCTTTAAAAAGGGTGTTGAACAAGGCCCTCAGGTATTACATGTTAATAATTACTCAAAAAAAAAGTTACATATTTAATTTTCTTTTGTGATTATTGTCCAAACAACAGGTTGATTCTGAACAATTTGATAAGATCTTGAAGTATATTAGATCCGGGGTTGACATTGGTGCTACCCTTGAAACTGGAGGCCAAAGATTTGGCCCAAATGGATATTATATCCAACCAACTGTTTTCTCAAATGTTCAGGTAACATTTTCAACCACCAAGTAAACAAAAAGCCGACATATTTATTTTTTCTTAATCAAATTTAGCTAATTTGTTTCCACCTTATTTCAAACAGGATGACATGTTAATAGCAAAAGATGAAATCTTTGGCCCGGTACAGTCAATTCTGAAATTCAAGTGGGCTTTCAAGATTCTCTGATAATATATTTAATTTTTTCGTTCACGTTTATTAATTGTTTTTTTTAAACAATACAGAGATATCAATGAGGTGATTCGGAGGGCAAATGCAACCGACTTTGGGCTAGCTGCTGGTGTTTTTACACAAAATCTTGATAACGCTAATAGGTTAACCCGAGCATTAAAAGCAGGAACAGTGTGGATCAACTGTTTTGATATTTTCGATGCTGCAATTCCGTTTGGTGGTTACAAGATGAGCGGGCACGGTAGAGAGAAGGGAATTTACAGCCTTAATAACTACCTGCAAGTTAAAGCTGTTGTTACTAAACTCAAGAATCCAGCATGGCTTTAGTTCTCTTTAAGTCTGTCTTTATAAATATTGTGGAGATTTTAATAATTATGTTATCTTCTGTGACAGACAATGAAATAATGAATCCAATTCAGTTATCACCCTCTTGATAAGTTATTAGTTTACACTGTTATACAATGTTAAATGACATAATGACATAATAAGAGATGCATATCTTAGAGTAATTATCTTTTTACCAACAGTAAATCTATGGTTCACTGTTTACACTTACCATAGATTTTAACTATGTAAGGGGGTGTTTGGGATTGCTTGTTTTAATCAACTTATGACTTGTTAAGGTTTGAAAAAGTTAAAAGATGTTTGGTATTGCTGTGTATTGTGAGGGGATAAATTAATAAGTTACAAAGTTGTAACTTATTAACTTATGGAAAAAGTTATAAGGAGATAAAGTAAGGAATCCCAAACACCCCCTAACTCGTTTAAGAGTTTATTAAGTGTCCGTCAAGTTAGCCAGCTTCCGCCGCTGCTTCTTGCAGGGCGGCTCAATGCCCACAATTTAAATTTATTTAGTACAGATTTGTGTTTTAATAAATAAGTAGACATAATTTGGTTCCCCGTTATCTAATATAAGTACAAATACTTTTCAAAAGCTGGGATGTGGGAGTTGTTTAAAGAAAACTATTAGAAAAAATAATGGAGTTCAATTAGCCATTTATTAAAACAAGGAAAAAAAATAGATGGCATTTTGTGATAGGTTTAAATGTGTAAATAAGAATAATCCAACGCAACGATGATCTATATGAGTTAACTATATGGATGGTCACATAATTGCAAATATTGCGTGCTTAGTTCCCACATTCTGATAGTTACATTGGTAGTCTCTACTTTCGACTCAAAGTAACACAAATTGTTTGTTAGCTTTTCCTGTTAAGTTTTTAACAATTGACCAAATAGTCTATTATTTATTTTTTAAAATAAAGAATAAACTAAATATCAAAGTAAAAGCAAAACCGTTCTACACATGTAATAGAATCTATTGAGTTTTGTGTCCCTGCCACCACACGAACGAGGGTCCGACATATCTTATTCAATAACGCTTACCGAAGATTCCCAAAAATAACCCTCGCTCCGCCTGATTTAGTTTACCATTTATGAAAAATATTTACAATAAATAAACGATATTAAAACTTTAGTGGTTTTGTAAATAGAAAAAATAGTTTTAATTTACTTAGACGAAACAATATTGAAACGTGGTAATATTTTATGATTATGATTTTACCATATTCATTAGACTGATTCTCATTACACAATTTTCATAACCAAATAATTAGGAGTTTAGGACTGTTATTTTTATCCATAACTTGAACCTCGACTCGAGTACAACTTGAATTAATACGAGTCAAGTACCGAGTACCTTTTAATGGGTTTCGGGTAAACCCGAATAACCCTTTGACTAAGTCTTTTATTCAATTAATATATCTCGTGCCTTAGCATATTCAATAAATATCACCACCTATCCAAATGATGGGTCATGCATGAAAAAATATAAAAAATAAAATAAAAATCATATTAATTTTGAAATATCACGTGGTTTAATAAAAAAATATATTATATTACATCATGCTAGTTTTGTCATATAGCATGCTTTATAAAAAATATATAAATATTGCTCAAGTTATTTTATATATAGAAAATGAAATACGTGTTACGTTGCGACTTTACGTATCTTTAACAAGAAAACAGTTCATCTTTGACCAGTGTTAACGTGACTCGCCTTTTATTAGTTCTAAAGTGACTTGTTAAAGGATTGTGTATTTTGGATTATGTGGGTTGTTAATATCTTATGTAAGTTAAAATTTGAAGATGATATATAAGATTAAATTTGGTCATATATATAAGTTTGTAGGTTTTTAGGTTAAATACTCGAAACCCGATTAACCTGTACTCATGAAACCCGAACCCGACTAACCCGGGGGTGATTAGGGTCGGATATGACTATATGAGTACTCAAAATTAAATTTCTCAAACCCGAAGAACCTGACTCGAGAAACTCGAAACCCGAAAGTACAACCCGAATAACACCCCTATTAGTTCGGGTTGTACTCGGGTTGGTTAGATTCGGTCAAAAAGTTTCAAATAATTGGTAAAAAGTACTCGGTACTCGACTTGAATCCCGAAACCCGAAAGCATAACTTGAATTTGACCAAAAATTTCAAATAATTGGAGATAGTTAAAACCTTAGTACAAGTAGACTTAGAAAAAACGGTGTTCAACAAGGTTAAGTTAACGGCTTGCGTCATCAAAAGAGAATATTGTAATATGATTTGTTAATTATTTATTTTAATGCAATCAAGGTTTATGTATAAAGTGCATGACCATTCATACATCTTCCTTTTCTAAATGTCGTTTTACTTTCAAAAGTTAGTGAATTACTTTATAAATCTAATGGCCATTATGGTTAAAAACCAGTCAAACCTATTCAACCGTGGAGTCATAACTAAATTCTCTATAAACACCAACATTGTGTTTTGTTTCTTCTTCGAATTCTTTCACACTTTGTTGTATATTTATCTCAAAAAGTTCCACTCTATAATAATTGTTGAAATGGCTTGTGATTGTTACTTATTGTTTCAGAAATTAAGATAGATAACTATTTATAGGTTTTATTCGGTTCTAAACCTGAGCATACAAAAAACTAAAAATTTAACGAATTTTTGAAAATCTGAGAAACAGGTCAATTGTAGCTGTCGGGAGTCAAGTACTAATACGATTGTAAACGTGTTTAAACGGGTAGTCCGAAGGAATCTGAGGTTGAATTCGGCAACCTAGATAGAGGAAGGGGAAATAGGGAGGGTTGGCTGGGAATTTTTATTTATATTTACTTTTTGTTTTTTAAAGTACATAACAAACAGTCCTTTATTTTTAATTTAATCGATTTCTAATACTAATAAATTAAAAAAAGACCAAATTATGTGTGCTATAAGTAACAAACCATAAATACTAAATAGTGACATATCACATACTATTTGTGATGTTTTTTATTTTTCTAATATTATATTTATTTTTTTATGTTTCAATTTCACCATTTATGCTATGAATTATATACGGACTTAACTCATTTAATTGTTTACTAATTACTAATATGATTTATCCATATGATGCATTGAAAACTTGATGGACGGAGAGAAAATCCACTTATTACCACCATCAACAACCCCCCCCCCCCCTCCCCCGTCCTATGTGTGTGTATATATATACATTTAAAAAGAGTTGGGCTCGGTGAAATATGATTTTTTAGTATAAAAGCACTAACAATGTTTGGCATGTTTAATATTCATTGTTTATCATTTGTTAAATATTGTATTTCTATGGAATATTCGTGCCCTTCATTTTGTAGGTGGAAGAACACTGATCCAGAAGAACCATCGGTGAAATAGTATAATCACACCCGAGGAAAGTAGATCTGCTACCAGTGAGTAGATCCACGTTTCTTCAATTATCATGTGTATTGACATCCCATGATGGAGCAAAAATGATACCAAGGAGTTGTAATGAGGGTGAGGTATCATCAGTCATCACAAAAGCAACAACAATCCTCAGCTCCTATGAGTATCCCTGACTGGTCAAAGATTTACAAGAAAAGTCAAAGTGAAAAATACTATGTTGATGATGATGATGATGATGAGATGGTGCCACCACATGAATACATTGCAAGAAGGCTAGCCATTACTTCTTCAATGTGTGTGGGTGGTGGGTGTACACTTAAAGGAAGACACCTTAGCAAATTGAGGAATGCCATTTTGAGAAAAACTGGTTTCTTAGAATGATCTTCCATGCCCATTTAGTCTTGTAGTCTTCCACCTACAAGACTATATTAATTTGGACACTCCTGTCTACATATAACTAACAAAAACAAGGTTGATGGTGGTGGTTGTAACATGTAATGCATGATGATGAATGGGCATGGAAGATCATTCTAAGAAACCAGTTTTTCTCAAAATGGCATTCCTCAATTTGCTAAGGTGTCTTCCTTTAAGTGTACACCCACCACCCACACACATTGAAGAAGTAATGGCTAGCCTTCTTCATTACATGTTACAACCACCACCATCAACCTTGTTCATTACAAGGGTCTCAAACTAGTTGTTTAAAATATAAGACCACATATGATGTAAGGACCATGGCCCATGAGCATTAGACATAGCAAACCCCCAAATTCCATTACAAGATTATATTAATTTGGACACTCCTGTCTACATATAACTAACAAAAACAAGGTTGATGGTGGTGGTTGTAACATGTAATGCATGATGATGAATGGGCATGGAAGATCATTCTAAGAAACCAGTTTTTCTCAAAATGGCATTCCTCAATTTGCTAAGGTGTCTTCCTTTAAGTGTACACCCACCACCCACACACATTGAAGAAGTAATGGCTAGCCTTCTTGCAATGTATTCATGTGGTGGCACCATCTCATCATCATCATCATCATCATCAACATAGTATTTTTCACTTTGACTTTTCTTGTAAATCTTTGACCAGTCAGGGATACTCATAGGAGCTGAGGATTGTTGTTGCTTTTGTGATGACTGATGATACCTCACCCTCATTACAACTCCTTGGTATCATTCTTGCTCCATCATGGGATGTCAATACACATGATAATTGAAGAAACGTGGATCTACTCACTGGTAGCAGATCTACTTTCCTCGGGTGTGATTATACTATTTCACCGATGGTTCTTCTGGATCAGTGTTCTTCCACCTACAAAATGAACAGCGCCGTTACTTACCCCTCAGAAAGGGACAGAGGGGTCCTCTTTGGGGTAACCCTCCGGCGTGAGAATCAGTATATTGTGGAGAAGATGATAATGTGTGTAAGAGAATCTCAAGAGTATTGCGTAATTGCTCAATACCCTCTGGTTGTGAGACTGTGTGATTGTATGTAACTGACTGTGAGTGAATGTAATTCAATATGATTGAATGTGATATCACTGCCTGTAACTGTCAATGATTGAGTATGAATGTGTCATCAAAGTGGAGTTGATGTTGTATTTGTAGTGCTAGGGTTTCCATTGATTTGGCTCAACCTCGTTGGCCTCCTCCAATCGCACTGCGCCACGTGTCCTCTGGGACACCTGGCGCTTTCTCGTTGGTTGTAATCACGTGGTAACACATGTGTCATGCTGAGTTGTCGACCTTTAATTTGGCAGCTGTCAACATCAGCATATTCTTACTCCTTAAAAAGATGCCTTCTGGAAGGTTGTCTGACGTGCACAATCAAGGTTGCCCTAATCCTGATTTGGATAAGGACGAGGTTGATTATGTGCACGTGTGATATGCGCCCATCCTGAGGATGCGCGAGGTCTTCTCTTTATTCTCACGCGCAGATATTTCATGCGCAGATGTGATATGCACGAGCATGTGATATGCGCCGCGCGTTGATGCGCTGCGCGCATATGTGATGCGCGGGCATATGTGTGCCTGGGCAGGTGTGATATGCACGAGCATGTGATATGCGCCGCGCGCTGATGCGCCGCGCGCATATGTGATGCGCGAGCATATGTGTGCCTGGGCATATGATGCCTGAGCATGTTTTGTATGCGCCATGCGCATAGGTTTTGGCTTTGTGCCTTCATAATGTCTTTATCTTGTGGGTTGACCCGCCTTGCTCGGTGTTGAGGCGGGTACATACCTCTTCAAGCCCCCCCAGTCTAATGTGTGTCTTATCTCGCGCGAGCGCGGTAAGATAGATATTAGACTTACTGATTTGGTCTTTTAAAAGGGGTTTTGTCGTTTTCTTGGTTGTTTCCATCATTGCGCGAAGTCCTATCCATTTGGTTGAAAACGAAAGGTTGAAAACGAAGGGTCCAAATACGTGGTTAGTTGGTGGTGACGTGCGCCGTAAACATGTCAGACGTTTCGTGTGCTCGAGGTGCTACAGTTGCCTTTCACGTCCCCTCACACAGCTGTCTTGAACACGTGTCGCGCTCGCATTGGTTAGCACCTGCGAGTGGGGGCGCATTTCTGCTCCGTGGCAGGTCCGTTATGTTTTTATGTCCCCTCAACAGTGTTAGGGACACGTGTCGCGCCCTCGTTGGCTTACACCTGCGAGTGGGGGCGCGTGAAATCCCATTAGTTACCACTTTTCTCTCTCCTGGGCCTATAAAAGCAGGCCTTTGGGAAATATTTATCTTCATCTTCATTGTTGCAAATTTTCAATTTTCTGCCTTTCATATTCTGAATTGAGTATTTTCATCGTTTCGAAACTTCTATTATTTGCTGCTGCAGTTGTATGTCTGATAGTTCAGACTCGTCTAGCCCCTCAATCACCTCTATTTCCTCTCGAAGACGCCGTGTGAAATCTGTGGTGATGTCGACACTGAAGCAAAAGGGGAAAGGGAAGAGGGTTGTTGAGACCACATCGGAGGAAGTAGGGAGGACCAAGGCCACCAAAAGGTGGAATGAAATCCCCTGCAAATTGAAGCAGGCCGATCTCGACAGCCTCATCGCCTCTCAGGGCTTTCTCCCCCTGTTTGGCTGCATGTTGCCTGGGGCCGGGCAAACGGCGGCGTGCCCGCCTGCCGGCTATATATCCCTATATAGCCACTTTTTCACCCACTGCAACCTTCGTCTCCCGATAACAAGGTTTGTGGGTGCCCTGCTGAAGTTCTATGGGATTCATATATCCCAAGTCCATCCGTTTGGACTCGTGCGCGTGACTCACTTTGAGTTCATGTGCAAATCCCAGCGCGAGGAGCCGACTCCTCGGCGCTTTCAGTATTTTTACAAGCCCAAGATCCAAGACAATTGGATCTCTTTTATTCCTCGCAGTCAGAAGGTGAAGTGCTCCACTGTTTCATTCAAGAGCCTTCATGACTGGTCTGAGAGGTTCTTTTACATAAGGGCTGGTGTGATCCCCATCCGCATGACCATGCGCTCTATCTTTTCTGCGCCTGCGGATGAGGGTGTCCTCAAGAACCCAACTGGCGCCTGGGTTAAGAAACTGACCGCCGAACCATCCCCTGCGAAGAAAATTCGCGAGGAGGCGCTGGTGGGGGTCGGCATGAGTAAGCTATGGGCCGACAGCGCGCTTGAGCCCGTTATCCATGTCGACGGTTTGTGTAAGTTTATTTCATTGCTTTATTTCTTTTTCTGCGCGAACATAATTCTTTTGCTGATATCACTTGACTTGTTTTTGCGCAGTCACCAAGGATTATGTCCTTGCCGCTTATGATGATCAAGTGGAGGGTGGCTCCGTCGCGCTTGGCGCTGGGGAGGTTGGTTTCCCAGATCACTTTGATGACATGTTCATCCCAGTGGATCTGGAATTTGACTTTGACAGTGACGCGCCTGGTAAGCCTTCGCACTTATGCTCATTCCTTTAGAATACCCAAGTTTATTAACAGTTCTGTTGGTTGTTTTTGCAGATGCGCTTGAAAACTACGAGCTGGAGCTCGCGGAAGAGGAGGAGGAGGAAGAGGAGGCGCCCCTACTAAAGCGCAAAGCTAAGGGGAAATCTGGCGCAGGGGCCAGTAAGAAACAGAAGAAAAATGACACCCCTGTTGCTCATCCCCATGCTCAAACGAAGGGACCTAAGGAAACCCAGGTGTTTACCACCATGGGTTCTTTAGCTTCCCTGCCTGTGAAAGTGGGCAGACCTCCTGTCCATTTGAGGTATGGTGGCGTCACCTCCTCCGTTCGCGCGGCTGAAGAGAGAAGCAGTGCCGCGCCTGCGACAGGTATGCTTTGCTTATCTTCATCTGATTGAATTATTATTAAACCTTTGCTCCTTTGAATGTTTGCAGGACCGGCGACGGTTGCAGATCAGCCGCAGGCGCCACAAGGTGCTGAGGCTGCGCCGGGGTCTGCTTCGAAGTCCCCCGTTCTACCCTCTGAGAAGGGTAGAATGGACTTTATGGCGATGTTCGCCGCGCGAACTGAATTGCGCCAAGGTATGTTTTGCACATTTGTCTTCTGAATTTTTTCATTTGGATTTAGTGATAAACCAATTTTCCTTGTTGATTTGCTCATAGGAGTTGTAGCTGGCGTACAAGTTGCCGGTGACACTCCTGGCGCCGTTGGCGGCGCCGCTGGTTCTGGTCCTGCTCCTGCTAGTGCTGATTCTCCCCTTATTGGGGTTACAAAGGAGCAGGAAGCCGTATTGCGCGCCGAACTGGCGGCGTCGAGACCTCCCTCGCCTCCTCCTACGCGCAGCCCTCTCCGCGAGGCTGGTTTGGAGCCCCCCAGGTCGCAGGAGAAGAGGCCTATTCAAGAAGATGAGGAGGATGAGGGGGCTCAAGCTGAGGACTCCTTGGGAGACCGCGCCAGCCCTGCGATGCCACAAGTCTTCGCAGCGCATACTTCTGGTGGGGCTCGCGCTGACTTTTCTGCTTCATCCCCGCAGGTATGTTTTTATTTGTTGCTCCGCTGCGCGTACCTCCATATAAGTATGTTTTATGACTTAGAACATTTCTTGTGTTTTGTAGGAAGGTGACCACGTTTATCGCCCGAGATGGAATATTAATGAAGAAAGTTCCTTCCAATCCATGGGCGTATGCGAGGACTTCTGGGCTCATGCCGTGCCTCCTACTGAAAGGAGGTATCAGGAGGAGCGCACTCGCGCTGACTTGCTCAACGATCACATTTTCGCTGGGTCAGCTTTCTTTGCTGCCTCCCAAAAGCTTCATCGCGATTATATTAAAGTACGCGATGCTCTTGTGGCAGCCCAGCAAGAGGCTAAGGTGGCTGCCTGGAACCTTTCTGATGCTCGCGCACGAGCTGAGAAACTCCAGGCGGAGCTCAGCGAAAATAGAGCAAGTGCCAACACCGCCTATATTAAGCGCGGGCATGAGCTCCAGGCTGCGCGGGAGAAGCAGCAGGTGGCGGAGGCCGAAGTTGCCAAGTACGCGCGGAGAGTGCGTGTCTTGGAACAGCAGGCCGAGGCGCGTGACCAAGCTATCGTCCAGAGTATCACTGAGAAATCATCACTGGAGAGCGAGGTTGCGCGCCTGAAGAGGGAGTTAGCGGCCGCGCAGGCCGATAGAGATGAGGCCTTGGCGACGGCAGCGTCCAGCCAGGAAGCACTTTGTGCTGCGCAGGCGGAGAAAGAAAAAATTTTTGCGGCAGCAGCGTCTGATAAGGAGGAGCTAAAAAAGACCAAGGAAACTGTTGAGTTATTAAACTCACAGGTTCCTGCCCTCGAGACGTCTGTTGCTGGCCTCGCGTAGGATCGCCAATGGCTGGTGTCACAGGGCATGACTCGTTGCGCTTTGGCGATGAAATATTCCGCCGAGTTTCAGGCCCTTGTGATGGACTGCAATGCTGCCGCGCGCTTGGTGGGTCGCGCTGAAGGGTTTACGGATGGGTATGAATATGGCATGTTGAAGAAGAACCCATCCGAGTACCCTTACAAGAGCGACGCGGCCTGCGCGGACATGGCCGCGGTGGGGGAGAAGTACATGAATACTCCCATCCCCATCCTTATGCAGGTACCTTGACCTTAATGAGTTTTACTTGATTAATTTTCCAAGTTTTTTGTACTCAATACTTTTCTATTGATTTGCAGATTGCTGCGCTTGCTGACCAGCCCGACCTCGGCGCGCTAAAGAAGTTGCTCGATGAGTGCGAGAGGGCTGGTGGCGATGATGGTGGCGCGGGGGATGTTGCCCCTGCCAGCGGCTCTGGCGCGGCGAAAGAATCTGCTCCTGACACCGTCGTGATAGAAGACTCCAATGAAGAGGAAGATCTTGACTATGGTCAGTTTGGAGATGAAGAGGAGCAAGCTGCGCCAGATGCCGAGGGCGATGATGAGGATGATGAAGAGGCTAATGTCAACGTGGAGACTTGAGAAGCCCTTCATGTTTTTATTTTTATTTGTAATTTGTAACTCATCACACTTGTAAATTTCAACGCTATGGAATGAAATTTGTTTTCCCTTTTTCACATCTTGCGCATTTCCATTCATGTCTTCATGTTTGCTTGTATAGATATTAGATATGCTTGCACGTTAAAATAAGAACAAGGTTGTAAGGAAATTATTCACTTAACCATAGTCCTATTTTGTAAGTGGTTTCGCAGTATCTTGTTTATGCTAACACGCGCGATGACTGGTTACTATTCCTTTTTTGCGCCTCGTTGTCGCGCGTTTTTTATATGGAAGTATGAGTTTTAGCCATTACATGTCAGCATGTGTTACTCAGATATCCACTATGATTCCGCGCGCGACCTCGACCTGAGACCTTAACAACTATGATATGGCATGTACTTTGCCTTAGTTGTGTTTAAGGATTTTTATGATCAGGCTGCGCGGGATGTAAGATGGATGTTTGTGAGTGTTTTGAGCTAAGGCTCTTTGTTTTGGGCTAAGGCCCTGACGTTTTTAGAGTTAAGACTCCTTAACGTGTTTGAGCTAAGGCTCGTAGGTTTGGGCTAAGGCCCTGACGTTTTAGAGTTAAGACTCGTTAACGCGTTTGAGCTAAGGCTCGCGCATGTATGTTTTACTTCGTTTTATTTCGTTTTTGAAGTCAATATAGTGTTGTCATATTGCTCCAAATTAATAAAGGAAGTGTGAAACATGTATGCAAAGGTAATAGAACAAATATTGAAAGATAGCGCGAATCATCATTCATGATGGCTTAAAAGCCTCGATTACATATTTGAATTTTTACATGAAGCATTTTCTAAGTTGTGCCGCGTTCCACGCGCGCGGTATCTTTTTTCCATTCAAATCTTTTAAAGTGTACGCGCCTTTCCCCAAATCTTCTGAAATTTGATAAGGTCCCTCCCAATTGGGGGACATTTTTCCTGGGGGTATTGCGCGGCTAGCTTCATTGTTTCGAAGGACAAAATCATTTTTCTTGAAGTGGCACTCTTTAACGCGCTGATTATAATATTTTTCCAGCTTTTTCTTGTATCTGGCTTCATTGATGATAGCCGCTTCTCTGCGCCCTTCAAGCAAGTTAAGGTCCAATCTTCTTTCGCGCTCGTTATCAGTTTTGCTCATCATGAGTACCCTATGGGATGGGCATCCAATTTCTGCTGGGATCATAGCCTCTGTCCCATAGGTTAGGCTGAACGGGGATTCGCCATTGCTAGTTTTGCTTAATGTCCTGTGCGCCCACAGGACATTAGGTAACTCTTCGACCCAAGAATGGGATTCTCCCTCCAACCTTTTCTTCAGCCCATTTAGCAAACTTTGATTCGCGCGCTCCACTTGGCCATTCCCCTGAGGGTGGTAGACCGAAGTGAAGATTTGGTTGATGTGCAATTCTTTGAGCCAGCTTGATATCTTCCTATCAGTGAATTGTTTGCCATTGTCGCTCACAATTTCCATAGGAAGGCCAAAACGGCAAATGATGTGGCTCCAGATAAATTGCTTCATCGCCTCAGCTGTGATTTTTGCTAGTGGCTTGGCCTCAACCCATTTTGTGAAATAGTCTATCGCCACTACCAAAAATTTCACTCGCCCTTGCGCTTGCGGCAGGGGCCCCACAATATCAATGGCCCATTTGTGGAAAGGCCATGCAGAGGTCACCGGAATCAAGTTGTTCTTTGGCCGCATGGTGTTTGGCGCGTAGCTCTGACATGCCTTGCATTTTTGTATTTCTTTTAGCGCGTCCAAGTACATGCCCGGCCAATAGTAGGCCGAGCTCATTGCCTTGGCAACCACCATGCGCGGGCCAGCGTGTATGCCGCAGATTCCTTCGTGAATCTCCCTAATCACATAACTTGCTTCTTCAGCATCCAGGCATTTCATGAGCGGTCCAAGATAAGAGCGTCGATATAATGTACCATCAAGTAGTTCATAGTTCTGCGCCTTGTGTCTTATCTTTCTCGCCTGTGCGCGATCGTCCGGTAACGTCCCCTCCTTCAGGAATTCCATTATTGGAGTAATCCAGGATGAAGGGGATGTATGAATTACAAGGACCGATTGCGTTTGCACTGACGGGTTGCTCATCACTTCCACCCTGACATCTTTGGCAAAGTGATCAAAATTAGTTGATGCCATCTTACTCAACGCGTCAGCGGACTTGTTTTCGCTGCGCGAGATGTGTATGATTTTGAAGAAGTCAAACTGCTCAACGATCTTTTTTGCCTGCTCTAGATATAGAGGCATGGTGTTCTCCTTGGCATCATAAAGGCCATTGACCTGCGCAGCTACCAAGTAAGAATCAACATGTGCCTCTAGCCTTTTAACTCCAAACTTGCGCGCAATGCGCAGACCAGCCAGCAGGGCTTCATACTCAGCCTCATTGTTGGTACTTTTGAAGTCCAACCTAATAGCATAAGTATATTCATGATTATCAGGGTCCACCAGTTTGAGGCCTGCGCCGGACCCTTCGCTGTTGGAGGCTCCATCAGTGAATAGCCTCCAAACATCTTCTTCATCATTTGCTCGCGGAGGGTCTACCTCGCGCTGAGCTTCTTCAATCTTTCCCTCTGGGATTTCCGTGATGAAATCCGCCAAAATTTGACCCTTTATTGCTGGACGGGGCTTATAAGTGATCGTGTGTTCACCCAATTCCAGCGCCCACTTTGTCAGCCTTCCGGAGAGCGCGGGGCGTCGCAAGACTTGCTGGATGTTGTAACCTGTCAGAACTTCAATCGGATGACCATTGAAGTATCTGTGAAGCTTGCGTGACGCATGTGTTAGTGACAAAACTAACTTTTCCATGATGGAATAGCGCGTCTCAGGGTCTGTCAGCACCCGACTCACATAGTATATTGGCGTTTGGATCCCCTTGCGATCCACCAATAATACTGCGCCGATGGCGCGGTCTCCAGCTGACAAGTACAATGTAAGGGTTTCGCCAGGAAGTGGAGCTGTGAGCGTGTGACAATCGTCAATTTCAGGTTAACTCCGTTAACTCAACTCCGTCAATTCAAACTTTAAGATCGTTGAATCTATAACGTACACTTCATTACATTTAAACTAGGGTTTAAATGACGCGTAACACTTACTACATGTGTAGTCTTTCGGGATTTGCACCGAAACGCAAACGAGTTGACGCAAACGATTGATAAATAAACGATAAACGTAAAAACAATAATTATGTGATTATTATGTGTTAGGATTATGTGCTATGTGATAAAACTATGGTCATGTTAACTTATTGGGCAAGTATGATGGAATGTTCTAGAAAAACAACACTTGGAAAGAAGAGGGACTAGAGTGTAACTTGTATTATTATAAATACATCACTAATAAACAAACCCTAACTTATTATTAACCTACAACCCTAAATCGGCTCTCTCTCCCTCTCTTGATCCACGGCTGCCGTCCACCTTCATCACACACACACACATCAATCAAGAGATTAATCCAAGAACTAGGTGCTAGGAAGGTATACTTGATCATCTCTTACCTCCTTGTTGTGTAATTTTGATGTTTAATGGGTTGTATGTAAACCCTAACTCAGCCGATTATATGTATGTATGTGATCAATATGATAGTTGTTAGTTGGATAATAGATTGATAACTAGATTGATGTTGTTGCATGATTGATTGTTGTTCTTGATTTGAATTAAAACACAAACCCTAATCTTGTATGTATGGTGTGATTTATATGCATGGATAGTAGTTATGGTGTCTAGAGGGTTATATGGATGCATGATAGTTCATAGATTGTTATGATGTTGAGTTTTGATGTGAACAGATTCTGGACAGAATATATATACGATGTTTAACTGACTGTAACGAAGTGTAAACGTGAAAATTGATTGAGATTGTGAGTACTGCAGTAAACTAGGTTGAGTCTAGTTTCTATAAAGTATAAATTCGTAATTTTTGGATAAGTGGAAGTATACTTTTATGATTTTACAAAAACGTGATGCAAAGCTGAGCTGTTAGACCTGCTGTTAGGTTATATTGTAAATTCTATATCTCATGAACTACGAGGCCAATTGGGTTGGTTCCACTTCTGGAAGTTGACTCACTGAGTTAGGAACCAAACCCAAGTGGTCTTGCATTTATTGGATTTTTCGTTTACCGGGAATTGCAAATAACATTCTGTTGTGCATGAATCTGACTGATATGAGTTTACTGTAGTGTTTTGATCATTATGAGAAATCTATATGGAATAAAAATAATATAAAATATGTTCTGGAAACCTAAGACATGTATGTTTCAGTGGTGATTTTTGGTGAATTAATTGAGATGATATGATCGGTGAAATAGTACAATCTTTCAAGTAGAAATTCTGTCACAATGAAACTAGCTGCTGAGTTGTATAGGAATGCATGAAATATGATAGTTTTTATATAATTGTGGTATTTTGACCAAAATACCCTTGCGGGGAATAATTGCTAGTTGATTGCCATGAATTGACCAAATTGCCCTTATGGGGAATAATAGTTAGTTAGTCTTTGTTTGTTGACCAAAATGCCCTTACGGGAATAATTGCTTGTAAGTATGTTATTAATACATGACACGAAAGTAATTGCTCACTCGTGTATCGTATCACAATTGTACTTGTTTAAATCACACACGGTTCACAAACGAAACACGAAACATGATACGTGCATAGGTATTATGTGCCGAGTCTAGAGACTCGTTAAACGTTCCGATACTTAGAAAATCTCTTTGTTATTTTAGAACGCTAGAGAGTTTTCTACGACGCGCATCACTCGGTGATCTAATTTGGAATATTCTTCGCAAACAGTGAGTTCACTTACCCCGCTCTTTGAACTGTTTTCAAACGTTTTTCACTTGGGGGAGATAACATACTCCGATAAACGCATTTTTGAGATAAACACATATTTAAGATTTTGTTATAAATTATATATATATCACTTGTAGAGGCTAAGCGGCACGTAACCCTTGAAGTCCCACGCATCGAACCGGTTAATATTTGGAATAGCGAGTCACTGTTGAGTAGTACTACTGGGTTTGACAAACCCCAGCCGACGCTAAGCTCAACTGGAGGTTGAGTGGGTGTAATTTTTGGCTAACACTTACCATGGTCTGGGTTGACCTGGTGACGGGCACTTGATAAACAGTCAGCTTCGGTCTCGAACCACTTAGTAATACTTGTTGTATAGATTAGCTACCTATCGATATATAATTTGACATAACATTATCTGGTAACACTTAAACGCTGTAACGTGGTTACACACTTAAACGCTGTAACGTGGTTACACACTTAAACGCTGTAACGTGGTTACACACTTAAACGCTGTAACGTGGTTACACACTTAAACGCCGTAAAGTGGTTACGCAAAACTTTTAAACGCCGTAACGTGGTTACGCAAAACACTTAACGAAAACGCTGAACTCAAACGCTAAACGATTTGTCTTATATAACTTGTGAACTCACCAACCTCGTGTTGACCCCTTTTAGTATGTTATTCTCAGGTAGCCGAGGCGGGCGCGCGGTTTAGGAGCATGCATTAATTGTTAAACATCTTACTCTGCAAACTTAATTTTAACATTTACATTTGGTTTTAAGTCGTCCTGCGTGACGCAACTTTTGAATTAAGGTTTTACGCTTCCGCACTTATTTTTCATTTAAACGTTTTCTTTGGTTTGGTTATAACTAATGATTCCGATCCTGCCAGTTCACACCCTCTGACGGTAAAACTCCGTTAGTGGATTTTGAGGGTGTGACAGAGCGCGGGGAGCTTTATGAGACATTCTTTTATCTCACTGAAAGCTTGCTCAGCCTCAGGCGTCCACTTGAATTGGCTCTTCTTCAAGCAGTTCCTCAAAGTGTTAACGAATGGAGTAGATTTGCTGGCGTGGTTCGCTAGGAACCTGTTGATTGACACCAATCTACCATTCAGCTTCTGAACCTCTTTCATGGTGGATGGTGAAGGCATGTCAAGGATGGCTTCTACCTTTTCAGGGTTCACCTTGAAACCATCCTTAGTAACCATTACACCAAGAAATTTCCCCTCTTCCGCGCCGAAAGTACATTTGCTCGGGTTGAGCTTCATGTTAACTTCCGTTAGGCGCTGAAGAGTTTCCTCGATGTCTTTGAGCATTTGTCTCTCCTCCCTGCTCTTGATCACCAAATCATCAACGTAGACTTCTAGATTTCTTCCGATTTGTTCACTGAAAACCGAATCCATAAGCCTCTGATAGGTTGCGCCCGCATTCTTTAAACCAAAGGGCATTTTTGTGTAACAAAAAACACCCTTGTCGGTTCTGAAGGCAGTCTTGTCTTCGTCCTGTGGTGCCATTTGAATCTGGTGATAGCCTTTGTAGGCATCCAGGAAACATTTGAGCTTGAATGGCGCCACGGAGTCCACCTTTACTTCGATGTTTGGGAGGGGGTAACAGTCTTTCGGACATGCTTTGTTGAGGTCCTTGAAGTCAATACACATCCTCCATGACCCGTTGCTTTTCTTTACCATCACAGGATTGGCTACCCACGTCTGGTATCGGATCGGGCGGATGATGTTTGCGCGCAACAGGTCCTCCACTTGCTCATTCATGGCCTTCGCCTTTTCATCCCCCATGATTCTCTTTTTCTGAGCAATTGGCTCCACCGACTTGAACGTGTTAAGAGAATGTTGCGCCAAGTCTCGCGGGACCCCCGTCATATCGGAGTGTTGCCACGCGAAAACCGACGTGTATTTTGTGAGCAACTTTTTCATTCTCAATCTCGTTTCGTCTGAAATTGTAGCGCCAATTGTGACCGTTTGCTCTGGGAATTTTGGGTTTAAAATCCACTTCTCTGGCGCATTGTCCGCCATTGGAAGTTTCATTCTCCCTTCCCGCGGCGTGCTTGTCACTGCGCACAAATGATCGCGGTAAACAAATGTTACGCCTGTTGGTGTAGGGAACCCCAATGCGCCGTGCGCTGGCGACGGTACAACATTAAATTGGGCAATCGTTCCCCTACCCAGGATCATATTGTGGCATGACGTGGTGGGCAAGGCCAAGAAGTTGACCACTTCGGCTCGCCTGTGCTCATCATCCCCCATAGTTAGTTCAAACTGAATCTGGCCTAGGGGATGGATGATTTCATTTGAGACACCACAGATTGGTGCGTTCACAATTTCGAGCCGCGCTTGGTCTGCCGGGTCTAACTTTCTGAAACATTGCTCATACATAATGTCAGATTCGCTTCCAGTGTCCACCAGGACCTTTGACACTTCGTAATGAGCAATGTGTGTGGTGATGACGAGAGGACTGCTTATTGAAGGGCCTCCCCTGATTCTTGGGAAGATGACTTGCTGCTCGCGCCAATCTCCGTGGATTTGCGCGCTTCTCTTTTTTGACGTCTGCCCTTGTCGTCCCCCCTCAGCCACACAGATTCTTTTGTATTTCTTGGTGGCAGAGGCTCCTTCCGGTCGCTCATCTTCTATTCTTTGGTTTTTCACCAAGTGAGCCAGCCTGCCTGATTTTACATCCTTCTCGATCGCATCCTTTAAATGATGGCATGCGTCGGTGTTGTGGCCCGGGGACCTGTGAAATTCACAATATTTGCCACTGTTTTGCGGTCCCTTGTAGTGTAGTTGCTTGGGGGGCTTGAATTGAACATTCTCAGTACTTAACACCTGTGAAGGTGTTTTAGTGAGTGGAGTCCATATTCTTGGCAGAGGTCTGCTAGGATCTCTGCCGCCCTCCCTCTTGTCACCATCCCCACGATTACGAACATCTTTTTGGGGCTGGGGTGAGCTTAGTTGCGCTTGCTTTTCTGCTGAAGAAAAACTTGTTGGCTGCAACCTGGACCATACAGAGTTCTGTTTGGCCCTCTTCTCTTTGCTGCGCGGTGATTCAGCCTGATGCGCTCTTTCTCTTGCCCTATCTTGGGCAATCTGTTTTTCATTTCTCGCGAAGACTCGCGAGGCTTCCATTAGTTTTGCCCAAGTGGTGGGCATACCATCTTTGCTTACGAGGGCTCGGCGGAGTTGATCACTGCGCGCGCCTTGTATAAAGGCCACGCGCAGGAGCTGCTCAGTTATACCCCCGATTGCCAGGGACTCCTGATTGAAACGAGTGATGTAATCTTCAATCGTTTCATCATTCCTGCGTACGCAGTGCATGATGTCATCAGGATCGCGCGTGTGCCTGCGCTGCTGTACGAAGTGGGCTTGGAACTTTTCTAATAGTTCCTCGAACCCATCAATTTGCCCAGTCGGCAAGCTCTCGAACCATACCCGCGCTGCGCCTGTGAGGCAGCGAGCAAACATATGACACCATGTTGGCATCGTCCAGCTCTCTAGGTTTCCCGTGTTATAGAAACCTTGCAAAAAGTCATCTGGATCCGTTGTGCCATCATATTTGCCCAGACCACTTGGCATCTTGGTCTTGTGCTGGATGGGAGCCTGCGCGATGCGCGCAGTAAACTTTGAGTGCTTTACCAAGATGGTTGGTCTGTAGGGTGTGGTTACGTCCACTTGCCCTCTGACCGGTGGGCTGTACGGCATGTGCAGATCCAGATCTGCTCTGGCTCCAGGCGCCATGTTTACAGGCGCGCGGAGCTGTGAGCCTCCTGCATGAGTATCCCGTGTCTTCCTCATGCTATGCACTTCTTCATCACTGAACTCAGTGTGTGCAGTGTGAACAGAATGTCCTTCTTCCGGCGCGCGCGGCCTCTTTGTAGTCTGCTTATCAAACGCTTGCCTTTGTGTTTGGTCGGCCAGCTTCTTCTGTTTGACCATTTCGTTGTACTTTTCTATCAGACGCCGCTGCTCGTTTATGAGCCATTCATTCGGATCATTTGTTTCCTCTTCTGGACCCATTGGTCCTTTCAGTTTCGCGCCGGCCATATTTTGTAACGCGAGATCGTCTGGAGGAGTTTCAGTCTGGCCGTGAGGGGTTGTGACGAAGGGACGGTTGCTGGTGGTACGCGTAGAATCACGCGGAACCCTCAGAACCTGCTGTCCGTCGTTAACACCCTCACGTTCAATATCCTCCAGAGCTTGATCAACGTTACGAATGCCAGAAACCATGGTGATTGATTTTTTTTTTTTTTTTGTAGATCTGATTAGATCTGATTGCCGAACGTAACAGTGGATGGCGCCAATGAAGAAACGTGGATCTACTCACTGGTAGCAGATCTACTTTCCTCGGGTGTGATTATACTATTTCACCGATGGTTCTTCTGGATCAGTGTTCTTCCACCTACAAAATGAACAGCGCCGTTACTTACCCCTCAGAAAGGGACAGAGGGGTCCTCTTTGGGGTAACCCTCCGGCATGAGAATCAGTATATTGTGGAGAAGATGATAATGTGTGTAAGAGAATCTCAAGAGTATTGCGTAATTGCTCAATACCCTCTGGTTGTGAGACTGTGTGATTGTATGTAACTGACTGTGAGTGAATGTAATTCAATATGATTGAATGTGATATCACTGCCTGTAACTGTCAATGATTGAGTATGAATGTGTCATCAAAGTGGAGTTGATGCTGTATTTGTAGTGCTAGGGTTTCCATTGATTTGGCTCAACCTCGTTGGCCTCCTCCAATCGCACTGCGCCACGTGTCCTCTGGGACACCTGGCGCTTTCTCGTTGGTTGTAATCACGTGGTAACACATGTGTCATGCTGAGTTGTCGACCTTTAATTTGGCAGCTGTCAACATCAGCATATTCTTACTCCTTAAAAAGATGCCTTCTGGAAGGTTGTCTGACGTGCACAATCAAGGTTGCCCTAATCCTGATTTGGATAAGGACGAGGTTGATTATGTGCACGTGTGATATGCGCCCATCCTGAGGATGCGCGAGGTCTTCTCTTTATTCTCACGCGCAGATATTTCATGCGCAGATGTGATATGCACGAGCATGTGATATGCGCCGCGCGCTGATGCGCCGCGCGCATATGTGATGCGCGAGCATATGTGTGCCTGGGCATATGATGCCTGAGCATGTTTTGTATGCGCCATGCGCATAGGTTTTGGCTTTGTGCCTTCATAATGTCTTTATCTTGTGGGTTGACCCGCCTTGCTCGGTGTTGAGGCGGGTACATACCTCTTCAATAATGATGATGATTTTTTGTTGATCTTGTGGGGTTTGTTGAGTTTTGTGTTTGGTTCTAATGCTCTTTCCTTCACAACATTCCACACGTCTTCTTCTTGAAAATCTTGATCTGCCATTGCTTCAACCTTTAACAAAACAAAGACACATACAAATAAATTTGTGTTATTTCAAGATGAATGACCAAAGATTTGTACTATGTGTGTTTGAGTATACCTACCACCTTGCTACCCAATATATATATATATTTTTTCAAACAAGCACTTAAATATGAGAGATTTTGCTAAAAATGATAAGAAAACAAGAAGCCGATGATAATAGAAAAGAGAAAAGAAGCTCTTATTTCAAGAAAGTAAAAGATGGGAAAATATCCCATATCATCCTAAAATTACAAAATTAAAAGTTCATTTAAATTAAAAAAAAAACGTTTTTATTAAGATAATTTTTCTTATTGCAAATTTAACTATTTCATTTTAAAAGTTTTGACTTATAAATGGTTATTTTAATTAATAATAAGTGGTTAAATTTTTTTTTAATATAATCAGTATTAAATAATCATCATACCAATCTACTTAAAAAATAAAAGAAAATGGAGGGGAGAGTAAGAGTGAGGTAGACTAATAGAGATCGTTATTGACGAGAACTCAATCCAAAAGACAAGTTTTATGACTGAGAAGACTCGTTGGTCTATAAACTCTATATTTATTGCCCATACAAGTGGTGTGAAACATGTCCATGCCTTGTAACGTTTTCAGTCCGTAGCAAGGGGTGTAAGTAGATGTACCAACATTTTGCATATTTTGTTTAACTCAAGTTAGTGAAGAAAGTCAAACATGTTACGTTTGGGTGAACTTTGGGAACATTGACAAAAAAATTTAAAAGGAAATTAGATTTAAATCATCTTAACTATTGCGTATTGACAGGTAACATTCCGACTAATGAAATGTTCTTCCCACCCTTTAACACATATTCTCCCAATGATGTCCGACTAACAGAATCATATCTCCGTTAGTATGTTGATGAGGTGACATGCTTTTGTGTCAAAAATGTGCTAGCTTATGTGGCAAATACTTGGCAGAATCGTGCTTATGTGGTAGATTGCACCATCAACACCACAATTGCAACCATCACCATCATGGTAGCCACCACCACCACCACTACACTGAGCAGTCCCAACTCCCAACTGAAATATTCAGTGTAGTATGTAGTGTAGTATGCACTATGTGTATAAAGGAAAAAAGAAAGATGAGGACCCACATTTTGTCAACTATGTAGAAAAGGCTTTTGTTGTAGTTCGATTTATTCTTGAAAGCCCATACTTTTAGTTGAATAGATAGCAAGTCAATGAATAATTAAGAAAATTTTCTAATTTGTAATTGAACTAGGAATGTGGAAAAACTAAACTAGACATGTGTTTCTTGTAACTTATATGAATTAAATATCCTTCATTATTGATATGCTTTTTGGATATATGTTTGAACTTATCATTGCAATGCTAAAAGGTCATAAAAACACAGCTAATAAACACACACAACTATACTATATATATGTAATGTATGTATCTTTAACATACATATACGTACTTGGTACATTGCATTTGCTAAATTTAGCCCGTATATATTTGTTATACCCCTTATTATATGGACGTATAACAAATGTATACCATACGTATACAATACATATGAAGGCATATACAATGCGAGTGAGTTATCAGGAAAGATGGAATGCCTCATGTGATACCGAAAGGGGTACATTTAGTTATAGTAAAAACAAAGATAATATCGTATGTTTATTTCATAACCTTAGTATATCCGGTTTGGTTTGATCGAATAACTCGTTATTCAATACAAACCATTTGATTCCAAAACTATCAAACCACTAATCAAGAAAACCATCA
Source organism: Bidens hawaiensis (assembly GCF_021521415.1). Taxonomy (NCBI): domain Eukaryota; kingdom Viridiplantae; phylum Streptophyta; class Magnoliopsida; order Asterales; family Asteraceae; genus Bidens; species Bidens hawaiensis. The sequence continues at coordinate 340,464 of NW_027493642.1, forward strand.
TAGCTCAACCACAAGATAAGAAGAAAAAAAAACTCATATTCACATATATGTGTATATTATTATTATGTAGTACAAATGCACCAATTTGATTTGTTTGGAGTGAACATTAACCTTAACAGTTTCTCCTATTATAAATACATATTATGATCAAATTCAACACATATGATTGATTAACCTGTTAGAAAATATAAAAAGAATAATGAAGATATTGAAAGATCAACCAATTTACATCATTTCTTTATTTGAAGAAATCACCACCATATTGGCAGCCATTCAGACCGTTGTGTTCCCACAATCAAGGGATTCTTTATACCTTGTTTATTATAATTTCCATAGTTAAAGGCATTGTCCATTTGTATTTATTTATTTCTTTTTGTCTCTGTAACATACAATTATTACACAAGAATAATAAAAATACTCTCTAATGTCCATTCAAAACATGGTATCAAAGCAGGTTGCGTGATCTTTGGATCATCCTGCTCCAAAACTCCAAACTGCTCATCTCTACCAATTCTCAATCTCATTCAAACCAGTTTTTTTTTTTTTTTTTTTTGTTCAAAACCTGCTGCTGCAAACCTCTCTTTTTCCAGCCCTTTAACCATTCAACACCCGATCCAAAACCATGTCCGGGAGCAATAACAATGACGAGCCCGCATTACAACTTACCAACCTACTCAAGAATGGTCTAAACAGCCAAAACCAACCTCAAAAACAAAATCTTTCCGACAGCCTGAAAATCAGCCTCAAGCTAAATAGCCATAACTATTCCCTATGGGCTCGAATGATTCGAGTCGCCATCGGGGGGAAATCAAAAGGTCTTTTGACCCACTTATCGGGAAACCCGGCACCACCGGAACCTACCGATGAAGCATATGAACAATGGGAACAAGACGATTTAGTCGTGTTTTCATGGTTAATACAAAATATTGAACCCGATCCTGCAAGTAACCTAACTGAATTTCCCACGGCAAAAACTTTGTGGGATGCCTTGGTGGTCACTTACAGTAGTGGGAAAGACAACTTGCAAACGTTTGATTTACATGTGAAGGCAAACGGGATCAAACAGAATGGAATGCCATTCGAAAACTTCTGGATTATTATGCATGGTGTGTGGGGAGAAATCGAGAGACGAGATCCAAACCCTATGACTTGCACAACCGACATTGGAACCTACAACAAAATCCGGTCAGAACAAAAACTCTTTCAATTCCTCAACGCCCTTGACCGACAATAAGATACCATCAAGCGGGAAATCCTCCGATCGGACCCGTTACCCTCAGCAGAGGGTGCTTACTCATCCGTTCGAAAAGAGATGGCGCACCAAGGTATACTAGGGAACGTAACCGACAGTTCATCATCTCAGAACGGGGTGGCGGCAGGGCTTGTTGCCAAGAGGTCAAACGAATCAGAAGGCGAAGGGCTAGGGTTTCTGTCAAAGGGCAAATCTTGTTACAAGAATTTAAATAGTTCATCATCCCGGATCGATAAGACAAAATTAAAGTGTACCCATTGTGGGATGTCAAAACATACCAGAGATCAATGCTTTAAACTCGTTGGCTTCCCCGAATGGTGGAACGATGGGCACAAGAAAGGGTATAAGGAAGGGGCAAAAGCGGCGGCTGTCGGTGGCAACGCAAGGAACTGCACTACCGGAGAAGACAACCACCACGGTACAGGGTTTGGAGGCATCGCATTCGCCGGTGAAGAAGTTGCTGCATCTCTACAAAACAAAGAAGGAACAGGTAACGGACGGGTTTGAGGGTATTGTATTTGTCACGATTCCTTTATTCTGAATTCATATTAGTTTTTTATTAATATTATTGAAATTTACACCGGGACAATTACAGACTAACGGCAGATAGACGGGCAACAAGCTGCGCCGCTACCCCCTTCTGAATAGCAAACCCTACCCTACTAAACACAACGTTCCCTTTAGCATGGACGGAGTTACTGCTGACCACCTGCTGAACCCGCTTAAGGAACTGAACCGCGTCAGGGCCGAGAGCGCCAAAGGTGTCAAAAGCAAACGGTATGAACACGTGCTGATTCTCAAGGCAAGCTTTCTCTTGCTTAGCTACTTTACCCGTCTCTGCCTTGTTTATCGCATGACCCACCACAAACCCATGGTCCCGTAGCCCAACGAGGGGGGACACACCTGTCAAATCAACGCACGCGTGCTTCCCTTTTTCCCATCCAACAACAAGAATGTCAGCGGGTCGTAGGGTTGATCTCCCATCTAAAGGGTCGGTTAAGAAGTTCACCGGGGCTTCCTTTTTTGCCGAGATCCCGGCCCGCTTAAGGACGTCGTAAAGCACATCTCGAACTAGATCATGTCGATATTTAAAGCCTGGTAATTCTTTGCAATGGACTGCATGCTCCCCAAAAGAATCCAAACAAGCCTTTCGGCATACGGGACACGGGTCATCCACCGGGAAAAGGGGTACCATCAACCGGTATTTGAGGATGGCTCGATATTCCACTGGCGACATACATTTCCCTAAACCTTCAATGGGAACAACTGACAGGAAATCCTGAGCGTGAGCGGCACGTAAACACTCAAACACGGCTCGCTGTCGCGGGGACAAAGCGAACTTCTCTTCAACTGTCTTGACGATTTCACCATATAAGGCATTCGCCAAAATTTTCTGGGCTTTAGGAGGGGCGGTGTCTTTAAAGTCGAAACCGCCAAGATCAAGATCAGGAAGAGAATTATGCAGGGTATCCAACACACCCCTATAATCAGAGTCAAACAACCCACCCCCACACTCCCGTAGGATGTGGTCTTGAAGAACCCAAGATTGGGCCCTTGAAGCCACAAAAGCGTAGGAAGAGGCATCCTCGGCCGAGCAAATCCCAAGACCCCCAAAACGGGTTGGGAGGGAAGCTAACCTCCATTGGAGGTCCCCAAAAAAGGCACCACCACAAACAACAATGTCCTCGATCGCTTTCCGAAGACCCGTGTCAAAAACAGAGACGGCTCCTCCGACATAGGAAGGCTGACACGTCCTAAGCCCAAACAGTAGTTTAGCGACCCCCATACACGAACGAAGCAAGAGGAGTTCACTTTGAGGGTCACAAAGGCCTTTGAGGCATTCCATCAGCTCAACAGCACGTTTTGCTCTTTTGAGGGCCAAGCCACTAATAAACTCGTTTCTACTGACAGCACCACCCAAAAGTTTCACACCATGCACCGGCCTACCAATCTCCCGCGGAAATAAACCCTCTTGAGTCTTCGCCCCATCACATGTAGGCCAAAAAACTTCAGTTTTTTTTATGTTGAGAAGGAGGCCCAAAGAGGGGCCCTCCACTCTGATGATGTCTAAAGCCTTGGCAACCTGAGTAGCGTCTCCAATAAGGGTCCCATCATCCAGGTACCAGGCGTGAAAAAGATGCTTACAGCGATCTCTGATTCGGTGGACAAGGGGGTGTAAAACAAGGGCAAACAGGAGAGGCCCTAAGGGATCCCCTTGCTGAACCCCTGTGGAAGATCAAATATTATCATTTCCCACATAAAGCCTAGCTGGTTGCCCGTATAAAAAATCAACCCAAGCAGAGATGGATGGACACATTTTCCTTACCTCATTTAAAAGAGCAGTTCTATCCACAAGGTTAAAGGCATTCGAAAAATCGACGGTAAGCATAGCCAACGACCCGTCTCGGTGGTGCGCATTTAAAAACCTATTCGCACTATGAAGAACTGCCTCAGCCCCGTTTGGAACCCCGACCCCAAACTGAAAGTCGCCAAGGTATTTGGCCATATCCTTCCCCACCCCCTTCATAGCCACCTTGGAGACTACTCTCCTCCAGATTGAACCCACTGCAATAGGTCTAATACCATTATCGGGCTTGAGAAGAGGCGTAAGGGGAGCAGATGCAACGAACCCCGCCAAACTCCTAGGGCACCCACCCCTCAAACATAAGTTAACCATAGCTGCAGTCGCCCTAAGCAGACTAGCCGTAATCACGGACCCTTCCCCACAAAGGGCATCAAAAAGGTGTTGAGCCCTCAAACCATCTCTCCCACACGACGTCCCTTTAGGGAAGGATTTGATGCACACCAGTACACTGTCAGTCTCTGCTACAAGGGGAGGCTCTGCCGGTAAGAAAGCGGGCATGGTAGGGGGAGGCATACACGGGTGTTTATCCTCGAGAGCCTTCAAAGTTTTCTTATTAAGTGGTGCGACCCCAGAAGAACATAGAACCTTAACTGCAACGGTAAAATGACCATCGGCAACCTTACGTAAACATTGCTTGACATTAGAACCCCTATCCTCGCTTTTTTTATCAGACCCTTTTTTAAAACCGTTTGGGCCCTCCATCGCAGGTTGAACAAACAAAGACTGAATGAGAGTGCCAAACCCCTCACGATCACCCCATTGGGCTAGCGCCCGCTGTATACTGAGGCATTGACTGGTTTTCCTGTTGCCCGACCTCTTATCCTGGCGGCTGACTGGCGTAAACACACGCAGCGTACACCGAGGTAAAAGTAGCAGACGAATCCACGCATCAACCGAATCAGGCATAGCCACCACGTTGTCCAAAGCTGTGGTCAAGGCTTGGGCAAACGCCATGCGACAACTAAAAGGGATGCTCTTAACAGTTTTAATAGGAAGAGAAAAAACCCGGTCAAGGAGAGCTACATCCACACATGCCTCTCCAGACGAGGAAGCCCCCGTTGTGACACACGGTCTAGGGACTCCCACAATAAAACCCTCCTCATCCCCTTCCCTTGGCATAAACCGAATAACCGGATCTTCATGGTGACACGCCCAACGGAAGGAACGAAGACGCATACACTCCCAACACAACCATTGTTCAGACAACCTAAGGGCTTCGCAAACAGAGGTAAAAAGATAAGGGTCTTCAGCAATAGCACGCCTCAAAGTATCTTTTCTATCATCCGAACCAAAATGGTGACTTTTAATATGAGGCATAAGCCTTCGGATCCCCTTAGACCCAACAACACCATCGGGGCAACAATGGAACCCCTTAAAGGGGCAAGGCCAAAAACCATTAGACATGGCAAAAAAAAACCACCGAATTGAGAACAACTTCAACCGAGACACTTAGACAATGTCTCCACCTCAAAACGAGAAGGAAAAAAAAAACAGAAACAAGAGCTACCTGACGGTTCAAAAGCTTTTTGAACCGAAGCTCATAGAAATACTTACACCGAGCATTTCATCGAACACCTTGTGGGCACTTCAGAAAACGAAACAACTGAACAAATGAAAGTGCAGACATGGCGGATGGAAGGAGTGAACAATGTTGCTGTTCTTCTACATGACTACATCTTCATCCTTCTGTCAAAGTTGTTGCAGAATTCTGTAATGAAAACGGGCATTTCATCGAACACCTTGTGGACGCTGAGCAAGGATGCTGATCATGGCTGCTGTTGTTGCTTATTAATCAATAAAACAACGTACGGGAGAATATGATGTAGCTGCTTCTGTAAGAAAGCCTAAGCGACGGTGTGACCGGCGTCGGAGAAAGTTGACGTTCGCCGGAGCAAAAGTACGACGGAAGACGGCGGTGAGGCGGAGCCGAGATTACACTGAAAGCTAGAGCCGTCCATAGATTTGACAAATTACATCTTTACTCGCTATCGATCTGTAACCTGAATTGGGGGAAAAAGATGGTTGTGTTTTGTGTTGGGATCTTGGAATGGTATGGTATGGTTAGTCAATGGTCGGCCATAATTATAAGTATTAATGAATAACCGGAGAGAAACAGTTAGGGTTGGTCGTCGGGACTCAGGTGGCTGGCGGCGGCGGTGGCTGAGTGGCCGGACTTGTTTGTGTTTGTGACTGTGGACTGAGTGGCACACAAATTTCCATCTCTTTCAAACGACTCTAACTTAGAGACACTCTTGCTCTATTCAAAACTTAGTGCAAGAAACTTGGCCTTTTCATCTCTGTTGACTCCAAACAATTCAATAAAAAAATTCCCAAGACGTTAGTTTGTTAAATAACTCACATGGAGACTCTAATAATAATAATAATAATAATAATAATAATAAACAACCTCAAGATCATGTTGTTTTTAATAAACATGTGGAACAATTAATTAATACTAGTAATAAAAACACTAAAGGAAATATTATTTTTGATACAGGTCAAAAATCTAAACATATCTCGGAAGTTCCTCGAGGTTATATTTTTTCTGAAAAAAACAAAAACATGGGAGAAGTTAACATGGTCAAAACCAATGAAAATTTAAGTAAATCTTGGATTTTCGACTGTGGTGCTACTGACACCATGACCTTTGAATCATCTGATATAGTTTTAAATTCTAAACCTAAAATTAACTATATAAAAACCGCGAATGGGGGAATGGTTCCCGTTAAAGGAGGAGGAACCATTGAAATATCACCTACTTTAAAACTCTCAAATTGTCTTTATGTCCCGTCCCTATCACATAAACTTTTGTCAATTAGTCATGTGACAAAAGAATTAAATTGTTCTGTTTTAATGCACCCGACCTTCTGTGTACTACAGGATATCAGGACGGGAGTGATTATTGGGCGTGGCACTGAACGCCACGGGTTGTACTATGTGGAAGAAGTGACTAAACACGGTACTGTGATGCTGGCCCATGGAACTATCAACAGAGAAGCGTGGTTATGGCATAGAATATTAGGACACCCATCTATCGGTTATTTACATATTTTATTTCCAAAATTATTTCCTTCAAATGAAACTTTAAGTTGTGAAACTTGTGTGTTGGCCAAAAGCCATAGGCACACTTTTAAATCAAATAATACGAGAGTTAATTCACCTTTTTCCCTTATTCATTCCGATGTATGGAGACCCGCAAAAGTTCTTGGTGGTCAAAATTTTCGTTTTTTCGTTCTATTTGTTGATGATTGCACGCGTATGACATGGATTTATTTTTTAAAACATAAATATGAAGTTTTTGATAAATTTACTATATGTTATGCCATGATACAAACAGAATTTAAAGCCAATATCCAAATTCTTAGATCCGATAATGGCGGGGAGTTCGTAAACAATTCAATGAAACAATTTTGCCAAACAAAAGGAATAGTTCACCAAACATCGTGCTCCCACACTCCTGAACAAAATGGCACCGTTGAACGAAAAAACCGCATTCTATTAGAAATAACTCGTGCCTTAGTGATCGACTCCCAAGTTCCAACATCGTTTTGGCCCGAAGCCCTTGCTGCTGCTATGTATCTCCTCAATAGACTTCCAACAAAAGCCCTCGATCTAAAAACCCCTCTTCAAGCCCTTTCGGAATTTACCAACCCTCCACCCACGAATATTTGGATGCTCTGTCTTTGTCCACATACCAAAAAGCAGTCAAACCAAACTCGATCCATGTGCTGAGAAGTGTGTATTTGTAGGGTACGGTGTCAATCAAAAAGGATACCGTTGCTATAGTCCAAAAACCCGACATATGCACACTACCATGAACTGTGATTTCCTTGAAGCCGAGTTCTTTTATGCCACCCAACACAGTGGTCAGGAGGAGACCGAACATGGCACACTGAGTTGGCTTAAATGGGTTCCAAAGTGGGCTTCATCATCAGAAGAAGTCAATCACAGTACCCAAGACGAGCCACAAACTTCAGAACAATCTGGTGGACCAAGATTCAGTGCCCCAGACCAAAACTCTCCCGATTTGCCATCCGAGGTAAGTGATCCTCAAACTATGACAAGTAAGGGATCTCATGAAAATCAAACTGTTAACATATATGATAATCATGAGAAAGAAGTAGAACATACAGTGCAGGAGGAACAAGAAGACTCAATACAAGAAGAGATAAGACAAGAAGAAACAACTGAGAAATATGTCCTTTCACCAAGGGTCAACAGAGGCATTCCAGCAAAAAGATATTATCCTGAGAAACAATCAAAATCCTCCAAGTATCCCATGGCTAACATAGCCGAATGAAACCTTTCCAAAGAAGCCAAGGCGTTTGTTTCTTCCATGTATGCCGAACAAATTCCAACTTCTATGGAACAAGATCTGGAATCAAAGAATTGGAAAAATTCAATGGATATTGAAATGAAAGCCCTAATGAAAAACAATACATGGGAAAAATGTAACCTTCCTCCAGAGAAGAAACCCGTTGGATGTCGTTGGGTCTTTACAGTCAAACACAAACCCGATATAAAGCACGCCTTGTAGCTAAGGGCTATACCCAAACATACGGGGTGGACTATTATGAAACATTCTCCCCAGTAGCCAAATTTGGCACAATTAGAGTTCTTTTCTCAATCGTTGCTAATGAAGGTTGGCCTATTCACCAATTTGATGTTAAGAATGCCTTCCTACATGGAGAATTAGAAGAAGAAGTTTATATGGAAGCTCCACCCAGATTCACAAACAATTTCAAAACAAACGAAGTGTGTCGGCCAAAAAAATCTCTCTACGGGCTCAAACAATCCCCTCGGGCGTGGTTTGGCAAATTCACGGTAACAGTGAAGAAATACGGATACCAGCAAAGCAACTCAGATCATACACTATTCCTTAAACAAAAAGGTAAACTTGTGACTTGTTTAATTATATATGTTGATGATATGATTATTATAGGAAACGATGAAGATGAAATGAGAGAGTTGAAGGCAAACCTATTCACAAAATTTGAAATGAAGGACTTGGGAAGACTTAAGTACTTTCTTGGAATTGAGGTATTAAGATCCAAACAAGGAATTTTTATATTTCAGAAGAAATACATTCTTGACCTCCTAGCCGAGACAGGAATGATTGATTGCAAGCCCGCCGATATGCCAATGAAAGCAAATCATAAACTTCGTATGGAAAAAGAAGCTGAGCTAACAAACAAAAAAAGATACCAACGCCTGGTAGGTAAGCTAATATACCTCTCACATACTCGTCCTGATATTGCATATGCAGTGGGAGTGGTTAGCAAGTTTATGCACCGACCTCAAGTTTCCCACATGGAGGCAGTAATGGGGATTATTAGATACCTAAAAGGAACAGTGGGTCACAGAGTTCTCTTTTAACAGAACAAACATCTAAAGATCCAACTATATACCGATGCGGACTGGGCAGGAGATCAAGACGACCGAAGATCTACATCAGGATATTTCACTTTGGTTGGTGGAAACTTGGTGACTTGGGAAAGCAAAAAACAAAAAGTAGTTGCTTTATCTAGTGCCGAAGCGGAATTTAGAGGAATTGCACGAGGCTTGGCAGAAATTCTATGGATCCGCAAACTTTTAACTGAGATCGGGTTCCCACCAACCGAAGCAAGTAGAATTATGTGTGATAACAAAGCCGCGATCCAAAATTCAGAAAATCCTATCCAACATGATCGTACAAAGCACATAGAGGCTGACCGAAACATCATCAAAGAGAATCTGGAAGCTGGAATTATAGAGTTACCATTCGTCCGATCAGAAGACCAATTAGTAGATATTTTAACCAAGGCCGTCAATGAAAGAATATTCAACAATTTTCTTAGCAAGTTGAATATCGGAAATCCCACTACTCAACTTGAGGGGAGTGTTAGAAAATATAAAAAGAAT